>NW_009260616.1:2509853-2548314 GCF_000687185.1 Egretta garzetta
CCTAGAGACCGCAGAAGTTGCAAACTTCGTAAATATTAGGGAGAGCTCTTTCTTAGTTAAATTGCTTTTCTACACCTATAGCGAGAACCTATTAATCTAAATAGATTATTTTGATTCCAGAAAAGTAACTCTACTTAGAGTGCACATGAAACCAGGAAAATTCCATTAGTACAAAAGCAACTGTACAGACTTTTATGGAAAACTTGGATGCAAAAGAAAGCATATGTGCTGTTTCACATCATTCTGTGAACTCTAGGTTACGTGTTGAAACAGTTCTGAAGGATACAGGCAAAAGAGTAAAATATAATAGGTGTTTGGTTTGGTAAATAACAAACATAGTTGTACCTCTTGCTACTACTTGATATATTCTGCATGTTTTTTACGATCTATGTCTTATATAATTCAAATAGGAAAGTAGACTCCCTGAAGTTAAGGTAATTATTCTGAATCCCTCAACTTTTCAGTATTTTAATCAGGTTCTAGTTCCTGCCTTTGAACTCATGACATTTGCTTTACTGCAAAATTGTTACCATGTTCCATACCTGTCCTCGACAAAGATGGACTGTGCTGTTCCAAGGGAAATGGAATGAGGTCACTTTATGGAAATGTTTGTCATATAATAAACATCACAGGAGGAGAGAGTAAAAATGGAGCGTAAAAGTGACAGAAAGAAAATTGTCAGCTATTGGCAACAGCTGAGAGGAGTAGAAGGAAGCACGTGGCAGCAGGAGAGCGTGCAAGAGGAAGAGGAGAGAGCAATGCAAAAGGAGGTGGAATGGGAAGCTGGAAATGAGTTCCCACTGATCAAAAAGGGTAGCACAGCAGCTTTGCATACCCCGGCAACAGGGGAAGGGCAACATCTGTGTGTTCACCGAAATACAGACAGCATGTTTAAGTCTGTATTTAAAACTGCACGTTGGCTGTAGAAGATCCTACAAAGAAGCTGGCAGAATGCAGTGATGTACTTTGTAAAGCAAATGTCCCTGCAGCCCAGCGTGCTAACTTACAGGAGTCCCAAGCAGATGCTTGGAGAAGAAGAGGAACAGGGTAGGCATCCTAAAAGATAAAAAGGTCAAAAAGCTGTTCAATCTGGTTTTAATTTCATATTTCTTGGGACTTCAGTCACAGTTTTTGAATACTTCTGTGTCTAAGGACACCTATCATGCTGTCTCCTTTTTATTTCCTGATAAACGTTTAGTTTCTTGGTATGTCTTGATTTTGTTAGAAAAAAATATTAAAGACAATTTTCAGATAATAAATATTGTCTTCTCTGAATATTTTTCATGTCTTAGATTTTGAAAACAGGGACACTTAATTTTTCTACTAGAAAAAAAGAAGCTAACCAGCTTAACTGCAGCAAAGTGTCGTGTCTTTTCCTTTGCAGCTTTTTGAAATGAACCTGGTACTTGGGTAACAGTAGTGCTAATGTGCTAAGAAGGATTTAATAGTCTTATTTCAGTTACATAGAGTGTACTTAGGCAACCTTGACCCAGTGGATTGTTGTTTTCCTCTGTTTCGTAAAACACGGTATGATTCTTATGTACTGCTCATTTTGAGAACAGAGTAAGCTGTCGATCGATCGATCGATCGATCACTGTATTCATCCAGACCCCAATGTAAGAGCACCTGGCAGTTGCTGTGTTTTGTATTTGCACATACGCTGCCATCTGCAGAGTAGCCTAATGGAGGATCATGATGTTCCTTAACGCCACCCATCTGTGTGGCTGTCCTAAAAATAACGAGATAATGCTATTCAAGGTAATGCCTGAAGCACACTGACTCCAATCACTGCGTACTGCACTTCCTATAAATGCCAAGCTATCATCGAAAATACAGATGACTCACATTATGCTCATTTTGGTTCTGTCTGCTTTAAAGTTGATCACGGCGTGCAGTTTTGCTCTCCATGGCCTATTCTGTTAAAGAATACAGCGTCTACAGTCTTTTTCCTTTCACCTGTTTGCCACATTATTGGGAGAGACTACCTCTATCATTCAAAGGATCCATGTATTGTTTGATGCTGGGGTAGGGAGCTCTGAGCAGTGGCACTTGTGAAACATTACCTCCCAAAATCACTACCTAATTGTATCCTGAGACTTAAACAGATTCTGTCCTAATGGATCACTTAGTACAGGCCCAAAGCTTGTCTTTGCAAAAGGCAGCCATTCTTAGTTGAAGATCTAGATGTTTCCCCCAACATTATCATTATTCTACTTTTTTTCTTTGTGTAAATGGTTAAGTAGAATTCTTTGGGTTTCATTTTTTTGATACTATTTTCTTCTGAACCAATAATCAGTGGTGGTTTCTATGTTCCATATAAGTATTAAGTGTTAGAGAAAGATAAATACGGAGCTAAAGGATAGTATGTTTTAGTCAAATTCTTGTTCCTCTGTTTCATGTTCAGAAGTTATTTTCAATAGATTATTTTGTATCCAAATTGTGTGCTGTTGTCTTTTCCCATGTTTCACAGAAGATATTTGGTGAGCATATCTTGGAATCGTTGTTTAGGCTGAGTTGTCTCCCAGACACCACTACCACAATCTATGTGGCTGATTTTTCCATGGAAGATCTTAAGCGTGACTTTATATTTATCCTTGACCAAACTCTGTTCACTGATTTATTTCTTTCTTTAATGTAAAGTGAAAGTTGATAGCATCACCCTTGCTGGGCCATTGTGTGTGTGTGGTCATCCTGTCCAGAGAGAGGAGTCACCTGTGACAGAGCTTCCTCTCTCTGGTGGGAGAGTGGAGGACGGTGTCATGGCTGATGGGGACCAGCCATGCCACCCAGACTGCAGGGGACAGATCATACTGGAAGCTGTAGATATAAGGTACAACTGCAGTATTCACAAATTGAATTATTTTTGCTTTCTGTAAAAATTTTCCAGGCTATGATCAGTTTTTTGGTAATGTCACTTCTCATACCCCTACAGCCAAGGCACACAAAATGTACTCTGGTGAAAGGAATGTTTAAAAAAAATGTTTTACTGTTCAAGAGGAATAGTATTTATAGAAGGTTGGTAAGTAACCTTTCCCAGAAACGTGTACTGAATGAACATGACAGTGGACTTTTTCAAATGAAAATGAAATGTTTGAGAAGAGTGATTAAAGTGTTGCAAGCTATGGGCAGGGCAAGGGACTAAGTGCTTTCAGAGTATTAAAAGTTGAAGAAAAATCACTGATGAGTCAGTGAGGAAAGCAACCATAGAATCATTTAGGTTATCTGAATTGGTTTAGTAAGCAACTAACCCTTTTCTCATCCCCCAAATAATTAACAACCAATTCCATCCTTAATCTAATTTAAATTTGGCAAAGTGAGGCAAATTTATCATACCTTTAATTATCTTGGGGCAGAATTATGAAATACACATATGCTTTGAACTTGGCCCAGAAAATTACTTAATGCAAAAATAAATAGCTCTAATGCTGTTTCCTGGAAAGTATTAAAAATGAAAATTCAGCACTTGGAACTACTGATGTGATTGGTAATAAATAATACACCATTCTGTCAGGAATTGCTAAGTGATTTATAACTGAAAGATCAGGCTGAGTCCACTGGAAAATGGTCATCATGAGGAAAAGGCTGGTGATCTGCAGTCTCCCATATGCTTGCAGAAAGCCACTGAGCTTGAGGAGAAGCTGAAAAGCAGTTCTGACACCGGAGGAGCCATGAATAAGATTTATTTTTTTTTGCTGTCAGAGTTGCTCAGACTGTCTAAGTTCAGGTTGTCCCTGGTACAAGATTTGCTCACCAGGTTAGACAATCCAGAGTGAAGCAGCTATGCTAGTTTGGGCTTGCTAATTTCTTTATCCTGTAAGTGATCTACCAATCTATTTGGCAGCCTTTTGAAACGTCAGTGATTTGGTAATCTTAGGCTATGCCTGTATTAGTAAATTGAGCTGTGCCAGGACCCAGGCCCAGGCTTTGGCAGGCAAATTGTTAAACTCTCGTGGTCCTCCCTGTGGCCCAAAGCAGCTGCCATGCTTCCAGGCAATCCTCAGGCACACTTCAGGAGTTAGGGACTTGGCCAGCCTAGCAAATGATCCCACTAGGCGTTGGGATGGAGCCTTTTTTTTTTTTCTTTTTTTTTTTTATACGTTACTTGTGTATGACCAGACTGTGCCAGTTGGGCCCAGGGCCAGAGAGCAGCAGGCAGTGGCCCCCCTTCGGCTTCCTGGCCTGAGAGAAGAACGACCAAAACACACAGCAAAATGTTCTGCAACCTGTGAAAACTACACTGACACCAGGTAGCAAGTACTTTAATGAAAAATGTTATCATGTAAAAAAGATGTCCAAAGCCAAATAATATTGGATAGAACGATATTAATTTGGCAATGCCTAAGTACAGCTCCATATAAGGTAAATTTTATCATGTCAATCCATTCCATAAATATATTAGAAAACATTATTCATTATATCCTCAGATAATAGCTTGAAGTAAGTTGAGATAATAGCTCAAAGTTGTGGGGCACAGCAAAGTCCTCGTAGAATAGAAAGATGAATGAAAATCTTAAGTTTTAACTGAAGTGTGCACTCATACACTTCGGAGATCCTTTAGGCTACCAATGGAAGATGTGCTGAATCTTTAAAAATTGCATTCAGTAACTGAATATTATGGGAAAATAAAGCTCGACCAGCAATGGCTGTGTTTAGGAGAAAAAATATTGTCTGGTACATTTCTCTCTCGCTCCATCTTATATTATTAAGTATATTCTCCTTTGATTTATGCCACAAAGTAATTTAGGGCACAATTATTAAAATGAGTATTTATCTTTCTCCAAATGTCTTTTTTTACCAACCACAAAGACTTAAGTCTTTAATTTTAGGAAGGCTGCTGTATCATAGAGGAATTTCTGGCATATCCATTTTAAAATGAAAGAAGAGCATTCTGCTCTTTGTAACAGGCTGCTTAGGTCTTCTGCACAAATAAAAATTATGCAAAAATGTATTAAAAAGTAAGTGCTTTTAAGTTCTTAATGCTGTTGGAAGACAGTTCCAATTTAGGGATAAAGGAAGGACATTTCCTTTGGGGGGCTCTCCAGCTGTCTCTGATTTTAATGCTGCTCCTGCTGGTGAGGTGTGTGGGGATGAGCGTGGGGGTAGGTCTCACGGTCAGTGCACAGCTCTTTGCAGGTGATGACTACCTGCAGCAGACCTCCCGGATCCTCAACCTCACACTTGAGCAGTCCCTAAGAACATGCTGGGATGTGGGATGACCGGACTGAACAGCCCTCCTAAAAGAGGTGGTGAGCCATTACAGAGCTCGTATTATCAATATAACTGCAAATACCTGGGATGAAAGACTATTAATTAGCTTTTCTGAAGCACAAATGTTAATATTCAGACTTGACCCCTGAATCAGACCAACTAAGGTTAGGGACATGCCTAACTTTAGCAGTGCTAATGACTTTCTAAAAGTGTCTTTGGTGGTTTTATTTTGCTATACAGAAGTGGAAATACAAAAAGTATTGAGCACATTGAGCATGTTGAGCAATATTGACTAATTCCAGTGTCAGGAGCTCTACAGGGCTAGACTGGGGAAAGGTGGGTTTTGATATGAGCAGATTTCAGGTGCGGTGTGGAGTTGGAAGGACTGAACCAGGAAAAGAATAATTTTGGGAGGATACTTGGATGACACAAAACTTCAGCATGAGAGAATTTGACAGTAAAATCTCAGGGGGAGTGCAGACTTGACATTAGGAAACATTTCTTTACCAAGAAGGTAGTCAAACACTTGAACGGGCTTCCTAGAGAGGTGTTCAATCAAGAGGCATTTGGACAATGTCCTGAATAACATGCTTTGACTTTGGTCAGCTCTGAAGTGATCAAGCAGTTGGACTAGATGATTGTTCTAAGTCCCTTCCAGCTGAACTATTCTATGTAATTTGATTTCATTTGATTCCAAATGGATTGGAAAGGAATTGGAAGTAGACAGAGGAAAGCAAGGGGGAGCATTGTAGGCAAAGGAGATGGAGTTTGGTTGGAAGGGGTAGTGGGTGGCTTCCTATGCCAAATTTGGGCCCTCCTGTATTGATGTATAACGCAGTAACCCTCTGATAAGATGATTTTTCACTTTATTGTGATGGGTACTTTGAAAATGTTGCAGCTTAGTCTAACTGTGGCTGTAGAGTGGAGCTGTAACAGTTGGCACAGTGATGGTCATCTGGAATCTGCATTGAAAGTTAATTTTTGTCCTTTCAAAGGCCAGTTTTCAAACCTTAAATTTTTAAGTAAAATTACGCCAACACCACAATTGGTTGCTCAGGAGTCTAAAGTTCAAAGTAGGATTATGGGATAAAATTTATCCATTAAATGTTACTGGGTAGACTGTGAAAAATACCTGAATAATTCCTCCCCCCGCCCCACCTTTGGCTTAAAATAGCCAAATCAGTTTAGAGGAAATCTTGGGAAGTAGCAAAAAAAAAAAAAAACAAACCAAAAAAAAACCCAAACCCAACCAACCCCACGAAAGAAACTTGTATGCCAGGTATCCATTAAAATCTTGTTTAAAGTAAAAAAAATTAGAGACAGTTTTCAAGGCAGCCTCGGTTTTATAGCTGTGATAAGCTGCTTCCCAAAAAAAGGTGATCATTTTTTTAACCCTATTTTTACACTTTTTCCTGTAGAGATCTTTCCATTGTGTTTAAATAATAAGAGCAGACATCAAAACAGATGAAAGAGATGAAGTATTTGTTTTCAATCTAATTTTTCAGCACTTTTGTGCAACTCACACTTCTTTCTTGAGCTCAGGCAGTTTTGCCTACTGCTCTTGTAAGCGTTGCAAGGCTGCTCTGGAATATTTTAAACAGAATTCTTTTGAACACACAGGAAAAATTCATTGTTAGTAATTTGTTAAATGATCAGGCTAGTAAAAATCTAACATATGATTAATCTGGGAGACAAGTAGTATTTCTTTCAATTTGCTTAACAAGTAGAACAAAACCCCATTCAAAATGCATCCCCTTGGAAATGTGAGTGAGTTACAGCAGAAATAGGTTTTTTATTGTGTACATTGCATGAAGGGATATTAAAAGCATTTGAAAGCACAGCTTTCAAATCATTCTGCGATTCAAGCACTGAATTTAACATGAGTGGAATATATAGTGCTATTTTAACATTTTGTATCGTTTCCTGAGACTTGAATGGAATGTCTTTTTCCGACTTGCAATAGTGTTTATTACTCAATTATTCAGTGCTTACTAGTGTAATCATAACATATAAGCAAAGATCAGCATATTTTATGAAGCATCTTGGTTTATATAATAAACATATTTTTCTGTTTAGAAAACGCTATATTGGATTTAAAAAACCCAAAAACCACTGTGGTTGGGGGACAGTTGTAATTGCTCTGTATTTCAATCATCGATCTAGTTCCTTTTCAGTGTCCAGCTACAGGAATTCGTGTTTGTCCTACCTTTTAGTTGAATGAAAGCTGTCCCTCGATAGAGGGAGCGTCTGCTTGCCAGCTGTCACCAAAAGTCCCTGCTTTCTTAACTCAGAGGTGCTCTTCTTGCAGCAGGCATGATTCCCAGGAGTGCTCAGCAGGCATTTCTGAAGTTAGAAGGAGGCAGCCCTCTCATTCAAAAACCCTTTTTTGGTGGCTTTTGGACTTTTTAACGTATTGAAAAGCTGAGCTGAATCATATGCTGGCTACTGACTGATGGGTCTGCCTTCTGATTCAGTTCCAGGAGAGAATAATTTTTTGTTTCCCAGCAGAAAATGGCTCAGTATGAGAGGTGGAAGGGGACTGGGGATTCTCACTCATTTAACCCCTATGTTATCTGTCTTAAAGAGGAGGATGAAATTTGTTTGACATGTCTCTCTAATGGGATGGGCTTTTTTGGAGAGTAGAAACCAAATTCCTTTATGTTCTGTAACCAATAAAAATTGGATCTTAGGAGAAAAAGTTACAGCATTTTCCGATATTCGTTACTCTATTCATGTTCTTGTAGCAGAACTCAGATTTCAGAAAGGGGAGACAAGCTTCCTAGAAGATCTCACAAATGTCTTCGTGTCTGTTATCCATTTTTCTACTTCTGTGAATGTGAGGGTCAGATACAGTATCTGTGAATTCTTTCCATACTGAAGAATGATAGGTAAGTCCAAAGTATTAGTGTTTCCTGGAATGCAAGAGCATAATCTCAGATGAAGGTCTTTTGTTCCTTTCCATTACCACTTCTGAATCTATTAATTCAAGTACTGCATTTGGATGATGAGAAAATTCCATCTTTTAAGCACTGGTTTCATGCCTATGATAGTCCCATACCAGACTTTCAAAGATGACTGCTGTGCTGTATTTAATCTGTATTTTATCTCTTGTTGTTTTCTTGGTTTTATCTCGTTGATATAAGGTATCTCTTATGCTGATACTTATATTCAGCATAAACAGTTCTTTGTTATCAAAGGAAGAAAACCTTGCATTTGGAGTATATTCAGTCACTGCCATAGCTCTTGGGAAAAAGAAAAAAGATGAGAAAATTAAGTATAAATCTTGAAGATGACAGTGCAGGGAGTGAATTATCATCGTATCCATTGGTTGAGGCAGATTTGTCTTTTTTACAGTGACTGTTTCATTTTGACATTTCTCTGATGTGAGACTTGTGACTACATCTTTAAGATCTACATCTTAAACACCATTAGAATTACATTATTGTGCTGTTTCAAAATGCAATATTTCAGAAGTTATATACTTCTATTAATGTATATAGAAAACTCTGTCATGTTCACTGCGCCTTAGTTTCAGAGATATTTCAAACCATTTTTCAAAATTTAGTGCAAAATACTTCAGAATTTAGCTATCAAAATTATAATCGCCTCCAACGGCCTTGAATTTTATCTGCAACGATATGGGAAACACTTTTTACTTCTGATTCTTTTCTGCATGTAGCCAAAATCTTGTGAGACTAGTTTGTCTACAGCTTTTGATCCTGCTACGTGGAATGCATTCTTGGAGAGCTGCTTATCTGCCCGATTTATTTCAGTTTAATATGAGTCTGTACACTCTATAAGGATAAGCAGGTTTCTGAGATAGTATTAACCTCATTCAAATTGCAAGTCAGTTACAGCTCTAAACCTGAAACGAAAAGCATGTGGCTGAAAATTTTAGTTTAGTGCCAGGGAAGACTAAGTGGGAATGCCAGCGTTAGGGCATTGCTGCTCTGGAGGCAGCGATCCCATTCATTTCTATGGCATTTCTGAAAATGACTTCAGGAGAGCCAAGCTTTTCTCTGAACTGCAGAACTTCTCTACCTTTAGAGGCACAAGGCTGTCACAAGGCACATCTCTTTCCAGGTGATCATTCTTTTTTTGCTGTACCTTTTCTCACCCTTCAGGCACTAAGGGTTTGACAGGGAGAAGGGCAGAACAGGAGGGCGTAGTACAAGTGAATGGGATTTCTGCTTATAAATAAGTTTAGAAGAAAGAAAAAATATGTCAAGGAAAGGGGCACCCAGAATTAGTGGATACACATACCACAGAATCTGTCTGCTTCAGGGAACTGGGGATTCTTGTAGGATGGGGATAACAAAATTACCAGCGTCTCGTAGGAATCTAATGAACTTTCCTAAATGTTTGTGAAACTCTCAGATGCCTTGATGGGTGGTGATGCTGATAGTCATAAGAAAGCCAGTATTAATAGATTTACGTGCAAAGTAGATGCAAGCCTGGAAAAGGCATATAGAAATAGGGTACTGAGCCTGACATATTAAGAGGAAGAAATAAAACTGCATGGTTATAAAGTACAAGGAATATAACATTATTTTTCTGGAACTTCAGTCTCAGATGTTTGCTTCACATAATGGATGCACAACTTGATTTTTATGATAGATCTTATAATGAAAGTGACATTTCCTATCCTGTGTTTATTGGACTGACCCTTTAACATGTATCTGAACTTCCTTAATGCATCCCTTTAAGTTCACAGCTTAGGACTGCAGTATCTATACTCCAAAGTGGTAGGTGCTGCAGGAGGGTTGAGAAAGACAGGAACTGGCAGCAGATCAGTTATTGATCTCCATAAAATGATTTCTGTATCTGTGGGCCTATATTCAGTTTTTGTCAGTTCTGAATTTTTTTGAGTTGAAGGCACTTGTACTTGGCCCTGCACCCATCACTGCTGGGTAGTTAAGATGGCTGGGATGAGGACAGGATAAATCATCATTCCTTTGAAGTAGATCATTGCTTCTTCCCCTCTCCCTTCATATTTTTCTAGTCCCACTTTCCCATGTCTGTTTCTTAAGAATTTCCTCCCCAGTTTTCTTCCAGATTTGTCATTTCTTGGGAGACTCTTTTGTTCCTCTCCAGAATACCAGGTAGCTGAGAACTGAGAAACTCATTGCTCTCAGCTGTGGCTGCTTCTCCACTGAGGGAAGGAATTGCGGGCGAGGTCCTCTTCTTGCTAAGGAGACTTGGAACAGGGCGCGTTGAGTTTCTAGGCAGGAATAATGAATTATGTAATCCTGCTGGCACGGCAGCACTATGTGGGAATAGAAAATGCATAGGAAAGATGAAATCTTTGGAGAATTTTACTGCCTAAATCCATAATGCAAATTTCAGAAGTGTGTATTTTAGATTGTTGCTGAAATGTGAAAACAGAGCACTTTAACACCAGGCGACAGTCTGTGCCGTTACATAAATTTCAAGGACCTATATTCTAAAAAGTAAGAGTTTCTTATTAATACAATTTTTAAGTGGTTGTTGTTGTTATTCTGTGCAAGTAAAACAACTTTTGCTTGTTCTTTGCATTCATGGCAGTGGCCAAGTCCTGAAACTCTCTACAAATAAAATTTTCTCAAAAGGTAAAGCATGATGCAGCCATCTGGTGTGAATAATCCTTACTGACTGGTAGAAGTTTAACACTCAGTTCAGGAGTGGAAATGCCAACCCCCCCCTAGCTGTAGGTATGGTGCTTTATCTATAGATCCATTCTTTTCATGACTTTTTCACAGCAAAGGAAATCCTTGAAGGATAAATATTTTTAATCCTGTTTACAGATCTTGTTCTGAATGTAAATCAGACCTGGTTCTTGTCTTAAATTACTTGTCAGTGCAATACCTCTAATACTAGAAAAGACTTCCAAAATCAAATCACTGATACAAGCTGACCTCATTGCAGTAAATCCTGCATACAGCAAAGTGTATTTTAGCAATCACAGCTATATCACTTAATTTTTATTTATCTTAAATCAAATCATGTTTTCATGAACACTGCAGTCACATATTTCTTTTCTCAATTCATACTCTACTTGACATTTAGCCACACATTTTTTTGCTGTTTTAATTTAAATATATCATTAGACCTTTTGATCAGTGTGAAATCAGTGCCATAAAATGAACACACACAGAGTCACTGTTAAATTCTAATTGAACATTGCTTCTTTACTCTGAATACGTAGTTACTAACCCTATTATAATTAATTTAGTAGCTGTTAGGTTTGTTTCCATTAGAGCTATAGACAGGGCAGACTTCATTCTGGGTATCGTCATGTTGGTCTGCTTTGGAAAATGAATTTTACATTCAAAGTGATTTTTTTTGTTATTATTTGTTAACACATTGGTACCTACTTTTGTACATCTTCCTTCTGACAGGAATTATAATACCAATTTCAACACATAAATTATGTATCAGTATAAAATACTTCAATTGACTTTTGAGATGTTTTGTTACTAGATTCATTATTCTGTATTAATGGCATGAAATCACATGTGACTGTATCCCAGTTTTCAATAACGTGAATATATTTAAGGTTAAGGTGGTTTTTTTTTTCCCCAGCTAAGCATGAGTCTGTAGGATCCAATTCTGCTGTAGTGGAACAAACAAACAGTCATAATCCATTGGATTTTAGTTGCTAAAAGGAAGAACCTGAAGACAGATGCTTAACTGAAATTGAGATGTTGTAGAGCTGTAGCTTTCTTTAACCATCAAGTGTGTAATTCTGGTGGAGAATGAGAAGTGACCACTAAAGAGCTTACTCTGTTTAAACAGAGTCTTTTTGATTTCATGGTCCCCTTGTTTTCTGTGAACCTTTCTGCACTGTTTCTGGAGGCAGAAAAAGAGCTGTTAAAACCAGATCATCATGGAAAACAAGCAGATAGTGGCCAAAAAACTGTGAGGCTGGGTACCCTTGATCTGAAAGACTTGTTTTAGTTTAAATAGGTCAACATTGCATTTGTAAGAAGAGGTTTTTTCACTTTTTCTGAATGAAGGTTTATATGTTTTCTTTTTTCTGTCTCTTGATTAAAGCCTTCTCGGTTTTCTTTTGTTTTTTTAAATACAGCTGTTAATTATGATGGTAAATGCATTTCATCCAAAACACGTTATCCTGGGAAATGGAATATGTACAAATTCTCTTTCATCATTTAATTCTCATCTTTCATTAGAGATTACTCTGCTTGCCTTAAGATCTGCCTAAGAAAGCTTTGAATACATTTGTACTTGGAAAGGAGAAACTGGTAATATCTCAGTTTTTACTTTTAATTTTTCCTAGCACAGAATGCCAATAAATATTATGAAAAGTAAGAATAAAGAAGCAGGAAATAAAAACAGTTTTGGCATCTCATAGTGTTTGATCTCTCTCTTTTGTTTAGAAAGGTATTTGACCGTTATAATTTGCTTTTAAAAATTCACCTATCAGGTATTGACTGAAAACAAGTGTCATCTGATAACAAAAACGTCTCATTAATCCATGAGTCTTATTTCAAGTTCTTGGCAATTTTGACCTTATGATAGATACAGCCTGACAGACAGAAGCGTTTCCCTTTTGTTACTGTCAATGTGTCTTAGTGGGAGTTTCCACTTTTCAGTGGTTGTACTGCTGATGGCACAGAGCTAATGCCAGAAGACATGGCTGTTTCTGTTGCTGTGATATAAAAGTCGTAAAGTCATGACCAATAGTCATGCACGTGAAATTGCATAACTATAGGAATACATGGGATGTGGGTTTATCATGACAGTCCCATAAGTCCTGATGTCGCAGTAGGCTAGGCCAGACTACCTATAACTAAGTATTAATGCACATAATAACCTTGTTCACAACAGAAAGGGAAAATATCTTCCAGAAAATTTTGTTCATGCAACATCTTACCTTTAAAGTGTAAGGATATAATTTTAACACATACATACAATGAAGTTCAGAATTAGATTCAAAACAGTATCTGTTCTTACTTTTCTTCCCAGAAATCTCTGCAACTGCATGTTGCACACATCATACATCGTGCTTCATTTGGGGATTGATTTTCAACCTCAAATTTGGAATTTCCTGCTTTTGGTTTATATTGGATCCCTTATGTTGCCTAGTCTTAGGTGTTTTTCAAGTTGCAACGTTTTTTAAAAAGAAATTAGGCAAAGATTTGTCAGTTTCTGATCTTTATGGTTTTTAAAAGTTCATTGAGTTTTAATAGATGTTGATGTTACAAAACTTAAGAATTGTCTAATGTCTTATTAATCTAGAAAAGTGCTGTTTCTTGCAAACAGTAAATCTAAATATATGCCTAGATCATCATCATTTTGAGGTCCAAATCATGTTATGTTACTGTGCTTGAAACTCATCTAAATAATGCAAATGGCAAGCTTTGGGTTGGGGGGGAGGGTTTGACTGGTTGATTGGCTTTAATTTTTTTATGAATCAAAATCTTGAACTTTCCTAAGGACAATACATACTTAGAGTTTATGATCTGAAAGTTAGCAACATTGCCTTGAGTCTTTAAAACAGTACAATAAGGGCATATTTTTAATGTTAACTGCAATTTAATGGTTTCCTTTCATTAGAGCTACATTTGTGGAATTTTATTAATAGATTTCCATCCTATGTACAATGCATTGCCATAAGAATTCTTCCTGCAACCAATGTGAGTGGAAGGCCTTTCTGTAATTTATAAATCTACTTTTTAAATGCTTAATTGCTTTCTCAGTTGATGTTCATTGCAGATTTGATGCTGATTAACCCTTTGCTAATAAGTTCTTCCTGATATCTCATCTTACAGGCCCGTATTTAATCAAATTATTCATGAGTTTTCTATAATGTCTGTCATTTAGAGTATCTAAGTGATTCTCAAGGAAACTAGAATGAAGCAAAAGACAACATTCATAGTCATGTCTTCCACAGATACCGGAATTCTTTAGTCTTCTCCTTTCTCTTGTTACATTGGTCTTGCTTAAGAACTAATTTTTTCTTTAATTTTTTTCTTTTATTTCAAGTTTGCTTCATTAACTAGGCTTTGCATCATGCCTATTTACACCATCATATGATAGATCAGCCAGACTAGAACCTCTAGAAGTTTTTTCACAAATGATTGTTCTTGAGGTATATGGATTCGCCTTTCACCCATGCCATCAGCTGTATTTATTTTAACTTGGTGTGGTGCTCTTAGGTAGTATTCACTGATGGCCTGTTCCTTCATCATAGTTTATTTTCTCTATACCATTCAGAAAGGCAACAAAAGGCATGTTGAACCCTTATGGGGCACGAGTGCCACATAAGATCCATTATTTCATGTGGGTTTCGTGAGTATCTGTTATATTCCACTGAGCACAAGTAGGGACACTAGTGTTGATCCTGTGATCAGGATCAACACTCAGTCTTGATTAGTAACCTCAAATACTATTACCATATAAACTGCTTATTCTTTTCTGTGTACATCTGTGTGACTTTCTCTGTTACCTCTGGTAGTACTTACCCATGGATGATTCATATCCTATCAGTTATGAATGCCCTGTTCCACGTCCGAACGTGCCAAGGCTAGCCTTGCACTATAGCAGAAGCCGAGTAGATTGGGTTATATCTTCAGCCTGGCTCATCTCCTTTTTGTACAGACCAGATCCTCCAAGCAACTTCCAAACACCTCAGATTATTTGCTGTTGGTTCCTACTTCCTTGCTTTCCTTTCCTCAGCTTTCTCTTCACATAAACAGAACATAAATTTGGTGACACTGTACCAAATCTTACTAGATTTTCACAAGTGGTCCATATGATAATTCTTCTGCTGAACAAAGTAACTCACTATTATAATTTTATTAATTTAATTTCAATTACAGCTCTTGTATAAATAAAATATGAGCCAAAAATCTGCTTATAATCCAAAAAGGCTGATCATTTTTTTGTTGCCAAACTTGTTACTGGAATAAAATCTGATGTCCACAATCTTAACTCAACTTCAGGTAATTATTTCAAGTATATGGTATTTCATTCAAATACTTAAATATTTCTCAGTAGACTAACTTCAGTAGAGATTTGATCTTCCTTAGAAGTTACATTATAATTTCAAGAATATGTGTCTTCTGGATCTCCTTCTAGAAAACAAAGAGAAAAAAAATATCTCTATATAAAATCATTAGAATAATTATGTCTTTGTCCTGTATTTTATTAGGTAATTTCAGACTAACTTTTATAGTTAGTCTGAAAAAATATTTACAACTGCTTACTGTTTTTTTTTCTTAAGAACAAAAATTAGTTCTTGAGCTGTTTTGCAGAAACCTTATCCTAAATTTAACATCCTAAAGTTAACATTTATTTCTAACCTCTTGGAAAGCCATGAAACAAATGCCATATTGATTTCCTAAACTTTTGAATCATGATACATATATTTGTATACACTTTGTTTCAGTGAAGAGAAAGTCTTTATTTTTATGCAAAAGTTAAAATGACATCTAAATAAAGAAGAGATTCTTTAATGTTCTGTTCTGTGGGAAAGAGAACCGGGTGTTTCTTCAACAGTGGAAAAACTTGTGGTCTCTCAAAAGCACTGGCTGCAGTTTTGTCCTCAGCTTCACTTTCCTATACTTAACTGACGCTACTTTCATGGCCCTGCCTTATCTATGTTCTTATTTCCTTCATATATGGCCATCTCTCTTCAAAGAAGCACCAAGCTATAAATGCGTAATAAGTTCTACCTCGCAAAAATATTTTAGGTCCTTAGACGCTCCTAGATCTTCTTAAAATGATTTAGCCTGATCCCAGGCTTTAGCCTGGCCTAAGCAGCTTTTTAAGGCTTTGTGCCCTGTAAAAACTATGGAAACTATATTTTGTTCTGAATCAATGAGAAATATGAAGGCATCAACACTGCAGTGATTTTCTGCTCTCCTAGAGAATTTATAGAGAATTTTGCTTCAAAAATTAACCATAAAACCTTGTTCACTTAGCATGTTACCAGTAGGTTTCAACATATACCATTAGTTCTGGCACAGTTTCACATGGGCTCTATTTTAAAATAATTCATCTATGCAAGATATATGTATTCAATAGCTTAAGATATCTAGTTACAAATAGAGACCAAACAGTGAAAAATGACCGTCTGTATAGGTTTGTATGTCTGTTCTGGATAAGATTGCCCCTACCATAATATCCTTATGTCTTCAACATGAAAGAATGACGCTGAAGCTTCACCTAAAGGGACAATTGTAAAGAAATAGTTCATTTGAACATATTTCAAGGGAAGGCTCATCTATATTATCTATAGTGTTCAAGTCACTCTTCCTTTGTTTCATTCTAAAAGAAAAAAACCCAAAACCAAAAACCAAACCAAAAAAACAACAACCAAATGTTTGATATGATTAGATTAACATGCCCCCATAAAGTAAAACATTAGCTTTGGATTCAGACATTTGGTTCTGTTACTGTCATCAGAATTGACAAATCTGTTATTTCCCTCTGAAAACCTGTATAAATATACTAAAGTACACTGGAAAAATATTTTAAGAGCTTGGGAGATGGCTTTTAGGGTTTTTTAAAAGTTTAAAATAAAGATTTTCCAAGGCATTTTAGCCCATTTCCAAATTACAGTTAGGAATTTAGCTTCTTGAGTCTTCTCTCAAGCAAGTATAAAACTAGCAGGATCCCCCTGGCACACCAAGTGCAGCTGCTTCTTTTCAGGCCCTCCGTCTTATAATCTATTTCATAAAACTGTCCAGCTTGCTTTTAAAACTCTTCAGGTTTTTCGCCTGCAGTAGCTCTTCTGGAAGGCAGCCCCACAACCTCACTGTTCTGATGGCTAAGAAAGTTTCCAGCCTAAATCTGGTTCATGGCAAGTTTAGAGCCTGTTGCTCTTGTGCTTTTTTAAGATTAAATTGTCTTTCTCCCTTGCAGGGGGGGTCTACTGATATGATGTGTTTAACTGTTCACACAGTTCTTGCTCTTGCAGTGTTGTTTTGCAAGACAGGTTGCCTGTGTTTTGAAAGGCTCTCTGAAAGACTATGAACAGACAGATATTTATTCAGAGATCTCACTAGTGTTTTTTACACTTCTGTTAATTCTTTGCTGTTTCAATTGCATTTACCTTGTGTAGTATGTCTGAAGAAGTTACTTGTGTTTTACAGAGTCCTGGGTGACATCAAAAAAATGCATGTTTTCCTCCTGTCTGACTTCTGGCTGATGAGCTACTAATAATGAAAATTTCTAATAGTCCTTGGGGAGATTTTTCTTACCAAAATTAGGAGTTTAAAAGTTAGGCACCTAAGTAAGTCTTCCAAACGTCCTTTATGAGTGACTATAGAAAGAGGGAAGAATCTCCAAAGACTCTCTATTCATCCCATTGAGACGTGTCTAAACTAGGTAATATAAAATACCAGGAGACTTGTTTACGTCTTCCTACACCGATTATACAAGGAGACTCAACAGCTATGAAGATATGAAGCTTTTAGATGGATCAGATGAGATCAGATTGACTGCAGGATGCTATACTCTGTACTATTACATTTCATCCCACATTTACTATTCCAGTCCATTTTTCCCTTCGCATGGTGTTCTTCCCCCTTCATGCTGGCAGTGCTTTTCTTTTTTTTTTTTTAACTTCTTGCATTCCTTCCTATTTTAGGGGTGAAATCACAAAGTAAAATAGTAAACAAAATGAATGCCAAGACTAATCCAGGAGGAGCGCTACTAGAGTAATCTGTTTTCAGCTCAGAGGTTCCCCTTTCAGCATCGTTCGCTGGCATTCCCTCTGCAACCGTCACTTCAGTTAGCACCTTCGCAGTCTTTCACTAATCCTCCTTTTTTCCAGTTTACCTAGTAATCTCCATTGTGACACCTTACCAAATGTTCTGCTGAAGTTCAGATAAAATCTAATCTCTCTCTGCAGTTCTTTTGTCTGGAAAATCAGGTATCCTATCAAAGGAAAAAATCAGGCTAGTCTGACATGACCTACCTTTACTGAAGCCATGTTACATTTTATTCTATTGTCCATTTACCTTCAAGCCATTAATTATTCTTCCCTTCAAATTTTATCCTAAGATTAACATAGAGCCTGAGGTGTGAAAGGGTAAAGACTTTTGAGTCACTTTTTATTCTCTGCTGTTGGCACAAAATCCTGTTATGACTTGAGCATATTTTGTAGCTCTACCTAAGTAATCATTAAAAATCCTTTCTATCAGATCTGGTATTATACGGCCATTTTTCAGAGTTCTGAGATGAAAGTGGGCTTGTGAGTAGGCTCAATTGCATTAAGCTGTTTAAGCTTTGCTTGACTGTGCCTTGACTGTGATTATGGGCTTATACGTATCTCACCACACTCTCTTCACTGAAGACTTCCATTTAATTTGGGGATACCATGTTGATTTCTACTATGGTATGTTGACTTCTTCCCTAGAGCTACTTTTTTTTCCCCAGGTAAAGGAGTTGTTGGCATTTCCTTGAGCATCTTTTTTTCAAGGAGTAATTAGTTTTGCCATTTTAATAGGTTTGGGGTTTTTTTTCCCCAGTCATTTTAGGCTCTCTTCTTTTTCAAATATCATTATTTGTCCATTTGGTTCTGGAGACATTATATAAAGGGATTTCCCTTTTCCTTGAGATGCAAGTTCCAATTAATATGTGGCTATTTGATATAAAGAAATGCAGGTGTTGTTCATCAATGTGTTGGTCTTTTTAGCAATTTTTTGTCTGAGAGGACTGATATTTTCAAATACATCTCAAGGGAGCTCTTGAAAAGGCCCTTTAAAATATGTCCTCTCTGCTGAGTAGTTTATTTTACAGGTAAAATAAATAGCTATGGATGTTTAATAGTAAAATTAAGCTTATATTACTTGCACACTTTTAAGAGAGTTCCTGGTTAATCAAAGCTTGTTTTCAGTGACTGTATCATTGCTTAAGTAGAAAGAAAAAGGCTTTCATAGTAGTCACCAAACAACTTTTACAAAACGCTTTGCCTAAGATACAAACACTATTTTAAATCATTAACAGGTAGTTGACTAAAAGACATTTTGCAAAGAAAATGTAAGAAAATAATGCAGTGGCATTACAGTGCTCAGTAGCAATTATGGAATTATTGTGCTGTAAGTTGGCTGGACGGGTGTGGGAAGGAAAAAAGACCAAATACCTGTAGACACGTGCCTCACACAGTGAATGTGGCTCTCCCATGTCAGTATGGGGCCTTTTGCTGTTAGGTTTAGAAGTGCTTTGAGAAGCCAACATATTGAGCCGTTTGCTTTACAAGAAAGGAGAAACACAATTGATTAATGGCATTTTGGACCACAGCTGCTTTGTTTGCTTCTTCATTTGTTTCTTTGAACTAATTGGACCATGCTCCTAGCAACCTTGTTCAATAAACAAGGGAGTACAGTTACAAAGAATATCACAGCTGACTATTTTCTTATGAAATCAAAACACCTCACCATAAATGACACTTGGCTGCATATTTTTTTCGTCTGTATTAAGTGGAGAGAAAGAGGATTATTTAGCTAGTTTGTTCAAATGTTTAGTCAATGAGGTTTTGAAAAGTTGCGAATTAAGTACAGAGGCCAATATTCTCTTTTGCAAATGGAAAGGAGGCTGTTATGTGCCCTGTTGGGAATACTCAGTGCTATTTGCTGTGTGCAAAAGGCTTTGCATGACAATCAGAGGCCACTGGGAGACCCTTTTCAAAAAGCTCCATATTACCAGATTCTTAATCCAGGTTATGGAATGAAGCAGAAACCTGTTGTTACCCACTATAGTATCCTGATGTTTAGAATTGGGATCAGCTAGTTACCCTGTTTGGCTTTTTTTTCATTCATCTTAGCCTAATCTAAAATGAAATCCAGGTAATTAATTGCAGAATTCTCAATGAAGAGCATAGTTGCAAAGTTATATGAGAAAAGTGAATGCAAGTAAAAGGACTAAACCCACATAACTTTGCTTAGCATAAGTATTAGTTTAAAGGTTTCTTTCATCTCCCTGCCCTCTGACACTGGCTGTATTCAAGACACCTCACTTTCCCCAAGTTATGGGTGTTTGCGGAAGACAAGATTTGGGGCATGTCCTTTATATCTGCATAGTCAACATTCATCTTTCATGAAAGAGAGGAGGAAGAGGATGGAAAAGGAGATAATTCATATTCAGACAGTCTTAATGTCGCTAGTCATTTGGTATTCATTAATCCAACTCATTCTTGCCTAACCATTGTTTGCTATCTCCTGTTTTAGAGTTGTTCATGTTTAATTGGCCCAGCTGAACAAATCTCATCCTTCCAGCCAGACTGGGTTTCATGTGACTGAACATTGGACACTGACAATTAGGCATCTGTTGTCTAGATTCCTTTTTTAAGCAAAGGAAAGAAGCGGGCATTTGTAGTGTGTGACTCACATGATCTATTTTAGACATCTGTGTACACTGGGATGGGAGGAGCAGCATGCTAGAGACACCGGTTTGTCTCCACCAACTATAAAAGAAGCCTTGCCATCCTGCACAGATTTAGGGATTGTCAACCTTAGGTGGGGTGATTCCCATCCTTAAGGACTGTTCTTGTACTAGGCTATGTTTTTACCAAAGCAGTGATTCATGAGGAAGTCCTCTCCTCTTCTTGCACAGCTGGGAAATTTCCATGTCCCAGAGAGGAATGTCTCATTTTCCTTCTTTGCTCACCCCACAGTCACAGTGTAGCTGTGCATTACGTAGCTGGGACTGTATGGGCGTCTCAGGGGAGAGCTCTTGTTTAGGACTGGTCCCAGAAGTGACCCATCAGTGCTGGTATTAACTGCTTTGACAGCTCCTGACTCTTCTTCATGACACCGTGATGAAGGCAATGAAGCTCTGCCTTAGATGACCTGGGGGGCAGACAGGAGTTCCCAAAGCTGCTCTTCGTGATCTCATATGGTTTCAGGGCTTTGCCAGTGTTCCGCTTACACCCGCAAATGTTCCTGCAGCAAAGGGAAACAGATTAGGGCCATCGATATGGAAACTCAAACAAAGAAAAGCTTTCACAGAAACAGTGTTTGCAGTAAGTAGAAACCATTGTAGATGTTCTAAAACTGGTGTCATTGTGGACAACTGTAAAAGGGCGCATTTAGAAACATCCTTAGTGTCTGAGTATGAGCATCTTCAAACGCTTTCTTTTGAGTTGAACCTGAATGCATGTGCCCGTAGGTTCAGTGATGAACTGAAGCTGGCTTAAGGCTCCTAATGCCTGATCCAGAACACCGCATGATATAAAGCACTGGTGTAGGGTAAAATCACTTTGCTGATACGATTTTTCTCCAGAAATATCATCAGGTTAACTTTGTCCCAGCAGGCTTTTTTTAAGGCCTCCACCACTCAAAACTGTATAAAGGATCAGGTATTTGATCTGCATTTAGCATAAAGCCAGGATGAAGTCATAATGTCAGCATAAAGAGCTTATTATAGTGTGCTTTGGGAAATGTGAAAGTAATGCGATTATGTCCACACCTGACCTCATGCAAAACTGGGTGATCTGCTAGAGCACGGATCTGATATAAATGTCTGTGGAGCTTAGGTTTTATCCTGTTACACTTCTGTGAACTTACCTGCCTATTCTAAGGAGAATAAAGAGAAAGTGATAAAAGAAAAGAGAAACCACCTGGTGAGGGTATTAAGATGACAAAGGTGCTTGTATTGCAACTGCACTAGTATTCCCTTCCCTAAGGAAAAATGAATATTGTTCTAGTTCCTGGGAGGAATGACAACAAGGGGACATTCTTATTGCAATTTAAAAAAAAAAAAGAAAGAAAGAAAGAAAAAAAGCACATTTTAATAGGACAACACTGCTGGTACTCGATTTATTAATTTTTAGTTCTAGGTTTCCTAGTAGAAAAAATGACAAAAAGAATAAAGAAGTAGTAGAGATACTGAGTCTTTAGTACCCCTTTGTGGCTCAAACAATATGCCAAATTTGTGCTGGTATAGATTTCATTAATTAAAAAACCAGTAATATTCTCAGTATCCTAGCTGTTCCTTTACCATTACAAAGCACACTAGGGCTTTGGTTTTGAAAGCTAAAATATAGCAAGCTGTTAATGGAATTTTATATTTGTGCTCCCAAGGGATTTAAATAAAGTCTTGAGGGTAACCACAATCCCTGGTGAGAATCCTCTTTCCTATTAAAGCTGACCTGGACAGGACTTGCTTTCATGCCACATTTAAATTGTCCAGCGAAAAGAATCTCTGTGGGAGACATCACACATTCCTCTTGCCTCCCTGCCTCTGACCAGCCCAGCAGAGCCACTGCCTCTTAGTCATTAGCAGGGGAGAGAAGGAAACCAATACTTCCCAGTTCTGGAAAAGAAAACCATTCAAGAAAAAAACACTTACTGGATCCCACAAACTAATAATGACAGGTCTGTTTGATCGCCAGCAACTTGCTCCTGACCTCATGAACTGGAAAATATTTTCTGTTCTCCTCGGGTAAGTCTTGTCAGTGAATTGTTTCAGGATTTCTTGAGGTGAATGAGGTAACTTAAGAGGTGACTTGTTTAGGTTTTTTAAAATATTTTTAAATTATTTATTTAGTATACTTCAGTTTGCTAAATATTTAGCCTGAGCAGAAGCAATTAGCTGCCAATAGAGCATTAGCAGTGAGCTTTCTGTGATGTTCTCCCTACAGAGGGAGCACCTGCATTAAACTCTTGCTCTGAGTCACCACCTGGACCTGCCTCAGTCTCTGCATTAATAAATTAGGAAAACTTATTTGGAAAAGTTAGACAATATAAACAACTCCCCTCCTAAAAAAGAAAGTAATATGTTATTTGCAAACATTTTTATATCAAACTGATACTTTAAGGTACATTTATTTTTGCATTTACATAGTCTGAAGTTACCAAAAGTGCTTTATAAGTCCAAAGGGGAGCTTTGCTAAATGTAAAAGGAAAAGGAACCAGAAGTTATGTGTGCAGTTTAAGAAGGCTGAAAAGACATTGTAAATAATTTTCCATTAAGCAGATCAGTGCCTTTTAAATATTGGTGGTAACTGATTTTCTGACAAAACTAAAACCAAAAAATTATACATGATCATGTGCTATTTAAGTGTCAAAGACATCTGTCAGGAAGCCAGATAGCTACTTTAACACAGGATTATCACTCTGGTAACTTACATCAGTCTTAGAAGGTGCCTTGAACTGTCTTGCTGGTAAATTTGAAAACAGTGTGAGATATGTCCAGTTGCTGGGGCTATGGCATGCATCCACCTTCCAGCGTAAAAGCCAATATGTGGCATTAATGAGTATTTCAGAGGTAAAATAACTTCCAAATGGCTGGAGGATACTGGCCAGCTGCCTGCACGGAGGGCAAGAGAAGCCAAAACACAGGGAGAGAATGCCACTGCTGGAATCCTTTAAATCTCCCGTGCCTTTGCACCAGCTATTTGCCTTATAGAGCTCTGAGCAAAACCAAACAGGAAAGATCTTAGACCTGTTGCACTGCCAAATATTTTGTGGTCTATGGGAGCTTGGGAGTTGAACTACGAGACCTGTGTGGTATGTGAGAGGGCTGGAAAGGATCGTTTCGCGTAGGGAGGCAGCGAGGGCACTGCCGGATCTCAGTAGCCTGTGTAGGCACCAGGCGGCTTCTTCCTTGGAGTTTAAAAAGAGCAAGTGAAGTGATCCGACAGCTAGTAAGCTTATGCACTAAGGTCAGGTGAAGTACAAACTCCCTAATTACAGTGACCTCTCCATATACCGGAAGGAGCGAAAAATGCTCTGTGGAGTTTATAAAATCAGAGTTACATTTCTTTCATACAAATGCACCCTCCAGTCTTTAAAAGCTCACTCTTATTCCATAGACTCGTTATACCAATTTTGTGATGGAGTTGTATTAATTGCCGACTACAGTCACCGTATCATTTCTCGGAGAAAAGGATGCATTAGAAAAAGTGGTGTTGCAAGGCTGCCCTACCCAGAGGTGGCTGTCACGGCACGAATGGCCTTTCTTTGGATGCGGGCTGCTAATAGTGCTGGCGCGGAGCCCTCTCACCACAAGCTGCCACTGTATCAGATCCATGAGCAAAAGTAAGAGCTCCAGTTGGACAAGGTAAATGATCCAAGGAAAAAGAGAACTCAAGTGGCTTCTCATAGAAACTTTAAACTCACATAACAGCACTGAATCCCTGGGAACACATGAGCTTGGTGCTTTAAATGAAAAGGTACGTCCAGCATGAAGGGCTCCCATGCCATGAAGTAAAACTCAGCACCTCAAACTAGTTATGAAGGCAACTCTGTAAGAAAAAGTTCAACACTGTTTTACAGTATAATATTACCTCAACAACGGGCCTTCAACTCACAAAATATTAGGACGGAGATAGAACGATGTTGTTTGGGGACAGAGCCCAAGAAGCCATGACTTGGGTTCACTTTGGGTTCCTTAAAATCTCGTTTCAGGATGTCCCCTAATTTCTAAACAGCTGTGTGGGCAGCATAGTGGTGATGTAGCCTGAGCAGAGAAATGATGTGGCCATGAGGCGTGCACGCATGGTTTTGGGGAAGAGATTGTAAATCGCACCACACACACACGGGGTGAGCTTCTGAAAAGCTCTAGCACAGAGGGCAGGCTTGGCAGAATGTGTGGTCTTTTCCATGTACGTGTCTGTCTCCCATACTGCCCCAGTCACGAGGCTGTGCTTGCACCCCAGCAGCCCTCACGTTGCCAGATACTGTGACAGTTTTCCTTTTTTCAGCCTTTGGAAGTACTTCGGAAGTACTTTTCAGCCTTCAGTACTTTGGAAGCAGGAAAATACTTTGGGTGTAGGCTTTAGAAGTCCTCCTAATGCTGCCTAAAGGTGCCTGGGGACAATAAGGCATTCTCTGATACTTTATTTATTTAACAGACTTTTAACTGACTTAAATACAGCTCCAGGGCATGTTGCAAATTACTGTCTTCTAGCCATTCTTCTTGCTTTCTCCTTGCACCCAGATCTTTGCTTCTTGCCATAAATACGGTCCTCAAATCCTTGGGATGATCAGTGCCTTTCTCCCATGTGATCATGAAGTGTTTGGAGTGAATGTAACATAAGCTGTTTTGCTACTACAATACCAGTTAGATCAGCTCCAAAATAAAATGTCATGAATTCTGCTTTCTGCTGCTGTTGCTGCTCCCTGACCAGAAACCTGGCTCACTCAAGGGGTGGCTCTTTTCCCTTTCTCCCTCTGCTTCCCAGGCTTGGCCCCCTGACTTTCTCCAGTCCTCCTCCCTCTTTTCTGAAACTCATTATTCTCAGATTGAAAGCAGACTCCAAAACCACTCCAAACTTCTGTTTGAAATGGCCCTTTTTGTGCATACTGTATATATGGAGTGACTTGCTAACAGTTTGGACCAGGCATCATTCGCCAGAGAGCGTAGGAAGGAGTAAGATGATGTGCATGTTGATCCCTCGGTCCCACCAGAGTGTAAAAGCACCAGAGTAAATTTTCTTCAGATATTTTTGGTTCACTTATAAACAACAAATCAGATAAAAGTTTTATTTCTAATTTGACAAGACTCAGATGGATACTCTTTCTTTAAGAACTTGGACATAACTGTGGAACGATAAGTTTAACAAAACTGCCTTGTTTTCCCTTAGAGTCACTGAGCTACTAGCTCCAGAACGGTTGGTTTTGACACTTAGCCACTAAATGCATTGCTCACACAAAGTTTTATCTGTTGAGCATCAAGCATTACAATTCTTTACAACTTTCTCTCTAATTCTTCTTCTAATTATTGGGTCAGGCCAACAGGTAGACCTAAAGCTTCAGAATACAGGTATAAGGATTTTAACAAATTTGTGATCAGCAAAGATATCCCAGTCTATTGCACTTTGTGAAACATTTGGTTCCTTGTAATATATCGTTTAGCTTCTGATTCATATAATTTCAGTACCACACGTTATTAGACACCATTTGATTGGTTAAAAATATATATTAATTCAAGCCTGGTTTTAGGTGAGAATTTACCATGTATTGGACTTGATATGTGTTGATGATTGAGCATCCTTAAAAATACTCACTTATTTTTTCTAAAAAGGCAATTCTGGCCCTTATCCTTTAAATGTGTAAGTTTGGATAGGTAGTTACAGTTGATGAGTCGATGCTGCACTGGTGAAACTCTTAACAGGTGCAGGGCTCTGTCTTTGGTGGTCTCTGCTGTGTTTTTTTTAGGTGATAACATCTGCAAAGTAGAAGGTTCTGGGGAGCAATGCGGGACTTCTACTGTTTTTATTTTCTCTAGCAAAATCAAGTAGAATTTGTAATGTATGACATTTTTAATTAATTGACTGCAAATGAATTGATGGAAAGGAGTGCACAATATTTCTTCAGTATAAAAACAGCAGCAACAAAAACCATAATGTACTCCTAGATCTTCAGCCTCCCAGAGGCCTCTCCCTCTCTGAGTCCTTTCAGCCTTAATTAATCCAGATGAGATTTAGGTACCAAAAAACTTTGTGTGTTTTATGTGAGGAACCTGATTTGTTTAGGTAGAATGATTCTACTCCTCAAACAGCAAATTAAACACACGCTGTAAAGAAATGTCTTTGATAATAATGATGAGTACACTATAGTGATGGAGGCTGCGTTTCAGTCTTATGCCAGAAGTGGGTTGCCTTCAAAGATGAAGGTTTTGTCCTAAAAAAGCAAGTTAGTTCCTGATGAACATCATTCATCTTCCACCACAGCCGTAGTATCAGTACTGAGATAGACATGCCCTGTTCCCTTGTGATCAGCTGCCAGGGGAGCATTTCTTTATGTGAATTACGTGGACACTTCTGAAAGATTTTCACCATATGTCAGGATTTCTAGGGGAAATGCCACTAGAAGACATGAGAGGCTATATAAAATACTGTCAAGCTTTAATTTTCAGGCACGTATATGAGAGAATCAGTTGAGTTAATGCGTAATCTCTTCTGTATAGCAGCAATTACATCTCCCCCTATGGATACTACAAACACGAGCAAAGAACTCTCAGCCGCCCAGTCCCAGCAAACAAAGATCGTTTTCTGCATTGCATATAAACCTGTTGCTCAGTGTCTATAAATTACTTTTGATGGGAATGGAACATATCCTGACACAGCAGGGTTTTTTAGATGTGGATTGGGATTAAATCATTATGGTTTGGCAAAGAGAGCTTGCAGGTTAGAATCTGTATTAAATTTCAAGAGGGAAAAGGAATTAAAAAGAAAAAATTGTATTTTAAACTAAAACGGATGAACACCAGTAGTCTGAACAGTTGAAAAGTTGAAAAATTCTCCATGAGGAGAAGTTGCACTAATTGTAATGGAAAGACTGCTCCTGACTTTAGAGGTCACTCTGGAGCAGGGCACCACCCACCAGCAATGGGACAGCAGTTGTGGTGAGAATCCCTTGGGACTAGTGGGTAGCAATGTCTTCTGGCCAAATCTGGGCCCAATGTAATGGCATAGAAGGATTTTTATCATTGCTAAATTTTAAATGGTATTGAAGATGCAGGCATTAGTTTTCACTTGGTCAGTCCTTAAGAGCAGTTGAACAGTTTCAGTTCCCGGCTCAGACTCAGCAGCAAGGTCACTTCTGACTCAGGTCTAGGTTTTTCAGATGTGAATCATCAGAGAGACAACTGATTGGGGGGGCTTTTTCTTTTGAGCCTTGTCTAGGTTGAGTCCCTAATGGAGCACAAGAGAATACAGGGGCTTTTTTAAGTAATTCAGTTCATTGCATAGGTGGGTTTACCTTTGATGATTTCTATGGCTTCTTTTTAATCTTCTTTTAGAGGAGGCATGACTCACAACTGAATCTGTGACCTTGTGCTGTGAAGGAGGTGTGTGAAATAGTTTTTAAAAACCTGTCTGTACCAAAATAATCTTTATTAGACCAAGACAGCAAGGCTGTTAGATTTTCATCCCATAGTCAGTAACAGAAGATTTTTGAACTTCGTGTGTAAAAACCTGCAGCCGTCCAAATGAAACATGTCCTCGCTCTTTCTGCTGTTTTGTGGCTCCTCGCAAGTTGAAGGGCTTTGCTTCACTGGCAGATCCTCAGCCAGTAATCTGAGTAAATTCTTTTGCATCCTACTGAATGATGAAACACTGTCAGAAGCTGGGAGAGCCTCAGTAAAAGCATTCCCTCCTCTGTGAAACTTGCTCCCTCTGCTGTTACAGCAGAGACAGTGCTTGGTGGCGTTTGAATCCAGGCTTTTCATTTAACTACATCACAGTAATGAGGAAATTTTTTCTTTGTAAGATTTGTAAAATTATTTCAGAAACTTACTGAACTAAAATCTTGTTGTGAAATAAGATTTTGTTCAGTCAGTGTTTTCATAGAGGTGCTCGGGTGTCATTGCAGCAATACACATGGCTCTGAATGCCACCTTCCTCATAAATAAGCCTTCTATTTTATTATATTTTTCATTGTATTCACAAGTTTTATGCTTACCAAATTAAAGAAAAATAATTTTCCAGTCTCATTTTGGAACCTTCATGTAAAAACCTAGCTTGTTGTCTGGTTTTTGGGTTTTGTTCATAACGTAAAACTCTTTGTATCTGTCAAGCTAGAAGAAAAATGGCATGTAAGCATGCTTCTAATTTAAATAGTTCCCAGAATATTTCTAGAAAACCTATTTTGGGAGCATAAATTATCCTTGATACTGAACTGGAATTATATTTAAGAATACCAAATAGTGGAGAGAAGGCAACTTTCTGTATCCTTTTAACATGAGGTGTTTCAAGGGTTTACTCTACTCCCAGTGAAATCGATGTTACAAATTGCTTTTACCCCTTGAAGGATCAGGACCAGGCCACCATGAACAGGTTTTGTGGATAGCAATGGAGGTGATAGAAAATACTTGAAGAAGCAGGAGGTTCATTGATGGCTGGGAACGGCAGATTAAAGATAATGGCAGAGATATTACAAGTGCTCTCGCAACTATCGGAACTCTGTCTCTTGTATCAATTTTAGTGGATTATTACATACTTTAATTGCTCTCTCACTGAGCTCAGAAAGGTGTCCTTACTAAAAGCATTATTGCTGAGCGACCAGGTTGAAGTTTCTGTTGAACTTGAACAAACGATTACTGTAGAATTGGACTCCTGCTTCAACTGATCAGTATAAGGCATGTTGCCATCCTTCAGTTCTCACCTACCACACAAGAACTTGAAATTTCATGTTATGGCATTATTTGGGAAAAAAAAAATCTCTAACTTAACATGGTAGAAAACTTTGAATAAGCCAGTTTTCTGGGGTTTTTTATTCGGAGTGATGTAGTTCTGCTACATGAGAATTTGGATATGTGCTTGTATTTACAACTCGTATAAGATTGACTGAGTAACATATAAAGACACACATTGTGTAGACGAACTTTGTATGTAACAACTGGGATGTTTCTTGCATGCCTGAGATTGTACGTCACCCAGACAAGCTTCTTACTGCACTGTGGGGAAATCCTGTCACCTGCTCAGTTTAGTTCTCTGCGCCTCAATAAGCCGCAGTACTTTTCCCACTCTTGGACTCCTGCAATCATCTCTATATCCGTTTTGTTTGGCTTACATAAAGGGCATTTTAAAAAAGCTGGGTAGGAAGAGTTTAAACTTCCCAGATGAGCACTGTGAAAGGTGTTTTTAGATTGGCATTTTACATGGGGCATGTTCCCTGGCTCGCAAATGGCATAAAAAGTTACTGCCTGCCAGGTGAGATGGAGTGAGTGGTTGTATATATGCACATTAAACCTGTCCCCATGGTGAAGTAAAGGGTCGTTAGCCTAAACGAGGGAGAAAAGGAAGCAGGTGTGCAGGTACAAATTCTCAGCTGCCAGATGGCAACTGCTTAGATTTGCTTCTTTGATCACTTGCAATAATCTGCAACACAGAAATTAATATGAGAGCGGGAGTGGGAGCAAAATCAACGTGTGTCTTTTGAGTGTATAAAATTTCAGTAACTGATGCTCAGTCTCTTATCATATTTAGGAGGATAAAATCCATGAAGACCCTTTGAAGTCAGTGTGAATTTTGTCATGGGAATATGAACAAATCCGTAAGAGGCATGCCTCTATCAATCTGTAAAACATCTCTTACTAGTACACAGTCAGCTATGGCCAAGTATCAAGAGCGGCACACGTATCAAAGCATATAAAGCTGTAACTTTAGAAGTCATTTAGCCTGTGGCATGATAGCTTTTGTTTCTATATAGCACTCCCACGCTTTGGGCAAAAATATTTATGTAAGAATGCAACCGTAGATCTCGGACAAACCCAGAAAGACTTTTATTACCACAGTGATCATAGTGAGCCGATTGTGAAAGAACATGAGGTTAAAGAAAAATTTGTATTATAATCTTTCTATATTTTTCCACGTGAAAGAACATGAGGTTAAAGAAAAATTCCAAGAAAATTTGTATTATAATCTTTCTATATTTTTCCATTCGTAACTGCATGTGATGCTGTCCTCATACTTTCTAACAATGCGTTTCTGTAAATGAATGATTCTTGTCTATAAGTGCAGCCACATTACTGATTTCACGAACAGCACCCAGTCATACTATAATCACACCGTGGGCATTCATCTTTGGCATCTGAATAGCTACCACATCAAGGCACCTCCAAGTTGACTAATTTTCCCAATCACATTGCAGCTCACCTAAATATTGACTGTTGTTCCTGTCCTGCCTGTACCAAATCTGTCCGCAGCAGACTGTTCTTGGATGGATTTCAGTTGTTCTCACTGACGAGGGTATATTTCATTCTTCTGGACTATCGCCTATTTTTCCGCTTGACTATCTTGTATTTGCTGTCTTAGAAGTTCCTCTGTTTTACTTTCTGATATAGTTTTTATTGTACACTTAGTCATTGTAGCCAGCAGTAAAATTGTATTACCACAGTTTGAATTTCTGTGAAAGGCAGGTTTAAGTTGTAACAGCTGGATGCAGGCACTGGGTGTCCATCCTCACTTCAACACCTTATACTCCATTATGTTAATACAGAAAACATACTACTGGCAAAACCACCTGCATCTTTGATTTATTTCTTGTATGCTCTGAGTGAAGGGACTAAACACTAACAGCCTTAAATTGCATTCCCTGGCTTATCCTGGGGTGCTGACATAAGCCATAGGCCAAAAGTTCTGAATTTTCAGAGAAAACCAGCATCATTTTTTACTATCACAGAGACTTTGGCAGTCTAACCATGGGGAGAGTATGAGGGTAAAAAGAAATCAAAAGACAATTATATATTTTTTATACTTCTTCATTATAAGAAAATGTGCAAATGTATGCCCACATTTCACCAAAAATACATTTCTATAAGCAATATTATCGAAGATTACATATTATCAAGTAAATACTATGATTGCAACTTATAGGTCCAGCTTTGGCAATTGGATAATTTATACTACTGAAGCACCACCCAATTTCATAGAATCATAGAATGGTTTGTCTTGGAAGGGACCTTTAAAGGTCCTCTGAGTTACTCTTTTTGGTTTTCTGATGTATTTGTGGCATTCCAAAATGCTTATCTTATCTCCTGGTCTGTCTCTGTACTAAGCTGTCCATCTCATGGCAGGACCTTCTTGAACGGATTTCGTATGTCCTTACACAGGTGTGGTTCCATGCCTTCCATTACATTAACTCTTTGTTGCCTACAGAGACTTGGAATTTCCTGCAGCTAAATCTCCTATATTTCCTAAATATCTTTAGTTTACAACTAAAGATATTTTTGTCTCCAAGTGTGTCCTACATCATTTTTGATGTTGCTGTATTCTGTATGCCTTTTTCCATTAGTGGTAACAATACAATTTTTAGAAGTTTTACATGTGGAAAAACCATAGGTAATCCAAATGTCTAACAATTATATGAGCACATAATAATCACAGTCCTTTCTCTGAAGATTCTTGCAGTCTTTATGTATACATAGACCTGAAAGTTTAAAATTTCTTTAAGTACAATTACTGGTTTATTCTATCCACTAGCCCATAAATTTGTAATTATAATGGTATAATGGCATTTATATTTGTCTCTCTGCACAAATACATCTCACATATGTAATATGTGTGCATACAGATTTTGGTTTATTGCAGCTTTTACCAATGAATACAGATACAGGCAAATTCCTGAAAGATCTGCATCTAAGTATAACTGGTACAGTATTATCAGACAGAGTTATGTCTTTGATGCTGAAATGGTTTCTGATGCCTGACAATTTCCGTTTAAAAAGGAAAAAGAAAACCTTGTTTCTACTTCTGTCTCTTATTGCTTATCTTGAGGCCTTATACAGCAGGAAAATTCCTTTTTAAAAGCAATTGTGACTTAGCTACTACTGCTGAAATGATTGAAGATTGATCCTTATAGGAGCACTTTAATAAAATTTAATAAAAATAGAGAGCTCTACTTTGTGTCCTATATCACTATAGTCTGAGACCAGCATTAATTATAGATACATTTTTCCATACTCAGTTCATAACTTCTAGGAGAAAGGAGGTAATAAAGGAAAGCCCATGTAACACATATTAACACAAGAGTCTGACATTAATGTTCAGGTGTCAGTCCAAAAAATAAGTGAACAAGGATTAAAGTGTTAAGTCTCATTATTGCAGAATGCGTGGAGCTACATGCAAACATGCTGTGTATGTCATTGCCTTTGGCATGAATGGTAAATTAAAGCCTAAAGCTGAAGCGGAACTCCTCACACGTCTGTTTTCCTGGGACTTAATAACCAGTCCTGCAGTCTGGAAAACAAAAGAGCTGTTTGTGTGGCATCTGGTTTCTTCATAAATATTCGGGGAAGAGTTTTGTTGCTCTGTGGAAGCTGCATCTGCAAACATTTTAAATTCACCATACTTACAAATAAGAATTGTTTGTGCAGTCTTTACTTCCATAAATACTCCGTCCTGTTTGGCCAAGCCCCACGTAAGTGGGATTCGAATGGCAGGACCTTTCTTCCTTGCAGCCTAGTGAGGGTTCGAGTGGTGACCAGGCTCCTGCCTCCTGTTTTTTCTCATCAAAGAAGTGTTTAATTGAGGGTGTAGTAGGGTGGGAAGAGAACTGGAGCAGGGCTGTTGGTGGTGGACCTCTAGGGGGTCCCTTCCAACCCTAAACATTCTATGATTCTATGATTCTATGATCAACCAGCTGTTGTTTGCTCATCAGGGGACACCATGCATTTCTTAGTCATTTTATAGCTCTGCAAACCATGTGGATATTTTCAAAATATGTATCTTAGTCCACAGCCTTTTTAATGGGGGTTTTTGATGCAGGCAGGTTTGGATTGTTGGCTAGCAAGAGAGAGAATAATTTCCAACAGTAAAACAGATGCATTCTATACTGTCGTAGTTGATGAACTGCAGGCAGATTAGTTAGAGAGGTATAAAGAAATGTTTTTCCAAATATTATGCTTGATATAAAGGTATTACATGACTTCAACAGATCTGAGAGATTGAGCCCTGTAAAGTTTGCATCAACACAAACTCCAACAGCATTTATTTCAACAGTGCTGTTAGAGATATTTTGTAGTCACAGAAATATTTTTGCCTTAAATTTCCAGAATTTCCTGCTGGTAGCTGGAAACATCCATAAAAAAATGGCCTCAGAAGGCTAAGAGTTCTCACTTGATAGAGCCTATAGATGACTTAAAATGGCAAAGTGGTCTGTCCAAATACATACGATCTATCTGGAGTATGTTACCATCCCCTTGCTGCAAGAGGTCTCTTTTAAAGCCAGAGTGCACCAGGATGTGTATCCAAATATATCTTTGAAAAAGTTTAGACTTCGCTGTCCTAATTGTAAATGTAGCTGCTTTAACATGCAAGTTTCTTCAGCCTTGTATGCTGAATTGCTATCAACTTGAATTGCCCATGCTAGCATCTCTGCAAGTCCTTCATGGAAACAAAATCCAACAAACAGTTGACATATTTCTTACAAGAAAATCACAGTGACACTGGCCGTGAGAGTACATGATCTCACATTCACAATTAATTTCTGATCAGAATGAGAAAAAAGAAGAGATTGAGCATAGCAGGTATCCATAGTCAGACATTTATGTGGCATGTAAGAGCGCCCGTGTTCACGTCATTCCTCTTCTGCCAGATTTAGGTTGTAATTTTGGACTAACTAACTGAGATTTCTGAAGGATGAGCTTGAAATACAGAGACAGAGACTAATTCCAGGTTTGATGATCAGGACACCCACACGCAACGAGGTATTGTAAAGTTTGAGTCCCTGTTGCCGTATGAAGTGGAGAGGGTCAGATAAGTGAGATTAAAGCACAAAAACAAAATCACGTCAGCACCAGGATTCAGTCGACTGGAACCGTGTTCCAGCAAGGCAGAGACAGTACTTCTGCCTGGCTTGCAAAATGGACTTGTGCGCAGTAAGCGAGTGCCAGTCGTGTGCACGTGTGTGTTTCCCCCTTATTTCTTTTTTCTTTTTTTAAGGGCTTCTGTTCAATTCTGATGCGGGATGGGGGAAAATCTAGAATCCCAGAGAAATTCATGAGTTAAAAATAACTGTTTCCTGCACAATTCTGCTTACAGAAACCCTTTTTCCTCCTGATGCTTACTCCTGGAATTTAATCTGGGCTGGCCACCATTCATTTGGGATCTATTTTATATTAAGTGATATTTACAAGTTTACTTTTCATCTGTTTGCCCTTATTTGGATAATGTTAAAACAGATGAAGATTCAAACCAGGAGATAAAAGAATGTGGAATCACCAATAAAGCACTTGGAAGAATTTTTTTCATAACTTTTAAATACACATTTTCCTGGGCTCTAAACTGCTTGTAGACAGACTGACCAGCAAGGACCTTTCCAACACCGCTTTAGGTATCATTTGAAATAATTTCTTCTTTTCCGTTCTCCCTAAGGGAGCGATGAACTCAACACACAGGCTTTGCACAGAATGGGGATAGTTTAGTTTTGCAATTTTTAAAACAGTTTTAATGGAGACTTTACATCTTGTTAAATTTCTAGAAAGCAGCTTTGTTTTCTTTGTTGTCAGGCTGGTAGCTCTATAATAAGAATAAACAGGTCTTTGTGCTCAAAAGAATGGCGTTAGGAATTGAATGTTCCTCTCAGCCTTCATGTGGCAAGTTTGCTGGTACAAGTGGGAGAGGGATGGTCTGCAGTGAAACAGCATGAAGTCAGCAGTGGGTGTCTCTCGTTTTGACGAAGTCGTCAGCGTGGACCTCTAGTTTTTGTATTGTTCAGATTGGCGAAAACTGTGCTATTAATAGCAACAAGTCAAAAGCTGTGCTGCTGTTCCTTGCTTCATTCTTTTTCCTGCTTACAAGCAAATTTTGTTTCTGACATGATCAGAGGCGTCATTATCCATAGGTGAGGTGGACAAATAAAGCAATGGGTGGAGATGGTTAACGGTTGGACTTGATGATCTTAAAGGCCTTTTCCAATCTAAACGATTCTATGATTCTGTGATTCTGTAGTGGTGCAATTCATCTGTAATACGTGATCATAGTACTTTAAGGAACTATGGAAGATACCTTGCACTCGCCCACCACTACCAAAGGGGTGGGTTAAGTGTTCCCTTCCTAAACAGATAATTGTCCAGCCTCCACTTATGAAGATCCTATAACCTCCTAGGCAGCTTTTCCAGTGCGTCAATACCCTTAAAATTATAAACTTTCTTGTCATTTCTAATCTAGACTTGCAGAAGCATAAGCACACTCATTGACCTTGGTCTCAGGGGACACATCATTCCTTTTTCTTTTTTTTTTCCCCAAGCAGGAGCTTTCTACATGTTTGAAAACTGTTATTGTTTGTCTCACGGATTTATCTTTAAGCTGTCAAATCACCCAATCTTTTTGAGTAAGCCTTCCCCCACACCCACACCCTGACCTCTGATGGTTGCTGTTTGCGGATCACTGCCATTTGGGGTCATCCCTGCGGAACTGCTCGTTTCAGTTCTGTCTTTTAAAAGTTTTATCTGAAAATCGTAGCGGATTTCCCAAGGCCCTCCTCCCTTCACAGAGGCCAATAAAGAGAGAAAAATAAAAATAATAACAGGTCCCCCCTCGCTAGATGGCACCACCTGCCCATTGTACTAGGGAAGGTGCGCTTACAGCTCTTCATATTGCAAAGAAATTGCGTACGCGTAGGTTTTCTTCCCACCAATGGTGCTGGCTTCTTGGAGGTAAATGAATGCCTTAATATGACGTCTCACTGTGGCATCTAAATGTAGCCTGACTCTCTTCTTAGCATTTAAGCTCTTTGAGTCTTGTCCTGCTGGCCCTTCTTGGTGCATCTTCCTGTTCATATTTCTTTAACACATGGGGACTGGAAATACGCTTCCGCAGTCTCATTCAGGAACTGGTTTATGAAGCTCTATAGGCCAGAACCATGGAAAGTACTTGGTATATACGTGATTTGAGGGCTGCATTAACAGGATAGTTAGTGTGAGATCCCAGGCAAGAAGAATAAGACTTTCTTTATACATAATAAAATATGCTGATAAGCTTAACAGAAGGTGGCACATCACCTACTGTAGTAGTTAGTATTGAACACTACTTGTAACTTAGAAACGTCATGAGATCGCAGAGAGCACAAACTAGAATTTTCTGCATATATAGGTTAATCATAAAGATGAAAGGTGAATACCCTGTTACAAATCTCCCTTATTGTCACACTCTTCTGTATTGCCTTTTATTTTCTGATATGTGATTCCAGTGCAATTTAACATGCCTCATTTTACTTCTTTCCCTCTACCCCATTCTTGTAGTGCTTGTTGCTTGCAATTTCCCATTGCCCACCAAGTTGTTATTGAAGCATGGATGTGGCATCTGTACAGGAATGTTAAGTAGCAAGCAAAATTGGAGCCTACATACAGCTCTTGGTCCATCTGTACCCAACTGGAAAATTTGTAACTGTAGACCCAGAGGTCGGAATTAACACCGTTTGTTGTCAGTGCGCAGTTCCTCTGGAGACAGAAAAAGATTATTTCTTGTTTTAAGAAAAAATATTGTTTTTCTTTACAATGTGTATACATATATATATATATCTCTCTTTGTACATGTGTGTGTGTTAGTATGTGCATGTTCATATATAAAGGGTATATGATGCTACTGCTTCCAGTAAAAATATTTCTGAGAACCTTAATTTCATTCTCACTGCAACAAGTGCCTCAAAGTAGCTGGTATATTCAAAGTTTCAAAGAGTTTCGGTTCCTCCCCAGAGCTATTTTAATTTGAGATCTACAGAAAAGGGAATTACCTGTAATGTCTTCTTGGTGAAGCAGTACAGCTGAGTAGGACTTTTAGTTTGTTTATCAGCAACCCGATACCTAGTCTGGGTGTCGTTATAAAATATCTGTGGACTGTATTTTCTTTCTTCATTATGCATTTCATTTCCACACCAAACATAACAGCATATTTCATGCAAGCCAGTGGACTCATTAGATATATATACACAAAAATGTACTCTAATATTTGATTTCCTGTCAAATTAGGTGCCAGCATTTCTTTTAGTCTATAGCAGCATCCTGAACAGATCCCATTTCCCACCTTCTTAGCTGTATTCAGTTGAACAAAACAATTTCCTCCTCCTGTCCTAAATTGTTTTGCAGTTTTTTTATGATGTGTTTACCAGGGGATGTATTTTAAAGGTGTGTGAGTTGACCCCAGGTAGAGTTTAACAGGCATTTAAGTATGCAAAGTTTCTTAGGGAAAAAAAGGTGTTCAGTACAAATAGTTAGAAAGTACACAGAAGAATAATCTCAAATATACTTCTATGGCAAAAAGCAAGCCTGTATGACAAATGCATGTGGAAGGATCAGTAGCTTCAGCAATCTGAGTATAGGTGAAGATGGAGATCTCCAGAATATTTATGATAATTTCCCACTGATATGGGAATATTCCTATAAATATTAATGCTGTGGCAATACTTCTATAAGAAATGATGCATGTGGCCAGCAGATCAAGGGAGGTTATCTTCCCCCTCTACTCTGCCCTGGTGAGACCCCACCTGGAGTACTGTGTCCAGTTCTGGGCTCCCCAGTTCAAGAGAGATGAGGAACTCCCATAAAGAGTTCAGAGGAGGGCAACAAGGATGATAAAGGGACTGGAGCATCTCCCCTATGAGGAAAGGCTGAGAGAGTTGGGCTTGTTTAGCCTGAAGAAGAAAAGACTGAGAGGGGACCTCATCAACACATACAAATATAGTAAGGGTGGATGTCACGAGGACAGAGCCAGACTCTTCCCAGTGGTGCCCAGCGACAGGACAAGGGGCAATGGGCACAAACTGAAACATAAGAGGTTTCAGTTGAATATGAGGAAAAGCTTCTTTACTCTGAGGGTGACAGAGCACTGGAGCAGGCTGCCCAAGGGGGGTGTGGAGTC
>NW_009260616.1:2548329-2581402 GCF_000687185.1 Egretta garzetta
GCCCGCCTGGACTAAGTCCTGTGTAACATGCTCTAGGTGAACCTGCTTTAGCAGGGGGGTTGGACTGGATGATCTTCCAAGGTCCCTTCCAACCCTTGCCATTCTGTGATTCTGTGAAATCTTTAGCAGGAGGAAAAAATGTGGATTTTGTTGCTTTGAGTAATCACTATATCACCTTTCTGTCTTTTACTTCTGCACATAGGTAAGCGTTTTGCACAAATCCTATAAGAAAACATTCTTGACCATGGAACAAAACAGAATTTTCCACCTGCAGAATATTCACTTTAGATGTTCACACGTTGCAGTAGGGATTATGAAGTTCTGGGGAATTGGACTGATTTAACTAATATGTTTGTCCAACAAATGGTAGTTACCTCTGCTTCGGTTTAGTGCTCAGCCCGTAGGTTACAAGAGTGCCATCACAAATTAATTTGTCTCATGCAGTTTGATAAATCTGGCTTGTTACACTGCAAACTAGCATGGTAATGTAAAGCAAGGAAGTTAATTATTTTGAGAAAGAAATAATTTCCTCTAAAATGTAGCAACAGATCCTGTCCTACCCCCAAAGTACATCCTTCCTTTTTTGTAGTGTACTGTGGAAACATTGCTATGTTGATGTAAATATTAACATAAAACCAGAAGAAAAAGAAAAAAGAAGGAAAGAAAAATGCTGTTTCCAAGTTTTGTGTATACAAAACTATGGAAGGTCTTTCAAACAACCCACATCTAGACACCTTTCTAGCAGCTGTCATGTGTTAGCAGTCCTCATGAAGTCAGGCTGCAAATTTTGCCACATACCATGTGCTTCTCATGACTTCTTTTTTAATTTGTGTTGTTACCCTTTACTAAAGGAGGGGATCTGCAAGCATGGGATGAGACAGGGCAAAGACTGCAAAGTGGGGCTAACTCTGGCAGAAGGAGCAGCTGTACCAGCAAAGTATAAGTGGTCTGAGCTGGTCTCAAAAAACAGATAACGTATGAAAATAGCCTGGCTATCTCTTCTAGTGTCCATGGACCTCATGAAGAAGCAAGAATAACTGTACATGCAAAAAACCGTGCAAGCATCTGGCAGTGGTATTGCACTCCTAGGAGCCTTGACCATCGTGCAGCCAGGACACTGCTGATACGATGGGAGAGGGAGCAGGGCTAGGAAGGAAGTGGGTGAAGATTAGAGACAGACTGAATGGGGTTGTTCTTTCAGATGGGAAGGCAGGGAGGGGTCAGGAAATGATGGGTTTTAAGCTTGCTTGAAAGGCTTTGGGGAAAAAGTACTTAACAAATTATGTTTTCAAGAAAAGGTGCAGCCTCACCTTGAAGCTGACTTTGGTTAGGGCCAGCCCTGAAACCTGCAGCCTTGAGGCTCTGGGCTGGCCATCGTAGGTCTTTGGGCCACTGTGAAACACAGACAGCGGAGGGGGAGGGGGTGATGTTCAGCTAAGAGATGACAGAGCAGCAATAACCTCTAATTTTGACATTATGGCTTCCATTTAAATATAGCTAAAGGTCCTGTGCTGTTCCTGACAGCCTTTGGCACCGGAATCTCACCTTGGAAACGTGAGGGTTGGAGGGAGCGTGGTGGTTCCTGCCTTGTTATATCAGAGCAGAAGGAACAGCAGCTGCTCTTGGCTTCCTTAGAAGAGTTTCTAGTCATTTGGCCTCCTTTTAGTTCGAGACCTATCTTTAGCTGCAAAAGCATTTTAATTTTTGCAGTAAGCTTCTCATAGGCCACAGGAGTAGAAAATAAGTAGAAGAGGAAGTGACCCATGAAATATTTGCAGAGGTGATGTTTTGTGTGTGTTCTGCTGAAGTGTTTCGTTCAGTAGATTAAATATTTATGTAGCCCTGCAGTCACTATTAATCCAAGTGGTCATGTTTTCCCTAGCCCACCACAGATCCTTGCCTTATAGTCACTCCCTTGAAATGAATCAAGGTGAACACAGAGTTGTCACCGCTGGAAAACAGTTTATTATTTTTGAAAATAATATCTATTTTTGCCTGACCAGACCTGGATGTCGCTGAAAATATTGCAAAGGTTAATGTTACATGAGCTGTAAACATTTTCTTGAACAGATACACAGGTAAAAGAGGCAAACGGAGGATCAGACGATCCTGTATGTCCATTAGTAATATGCGATTTGCTCAAAACTGCAGTGCCACATGCAAAGAATTCACTTTGTGATCATAAAAATCCTTACTTTTCTGAGAACATAGGAGGAAAAGTTTTCCCTTTAATTTGATTTGACATACTGATACAAGTTTGTTATCTATGGTTATGAATTATTAATAGAATACAATTTATTCTTAATACTGGTCTACTTTGCTCTTTGTATTACCTAGCGCCTCTCTTCTGTCTGATTTCTGTCATTGCTTACCTTTTCTTTCCCATTCTGTTCCACTTGCACATCCAAGAGTAGCTTAGAAGATACTCTGCTTTGTAGGCAGCCGCTTGGGTATCCGGGCACACAACCTAATTATTGGCTTCCACAAGCAGAGGTTCATCATACTGCCTAGTTCAGCCTCATGACGGGCAGCCACTCACTGATGAGGTGTCATTCTGAATTCCTGATCCCACTGGCCAACCCACCCACCCCTACTCCTTTTTTTTCCCCTTCTCTCCTCCCAGAAATGTTGTTTCTCTCTTTTACTCAGGTGGGAATGAGGGATTTGGTACCATAATACTAACATCTCCGTTGTCTCCTAACTCAGTATCCTCTTTTCACCTCTGCTCCTAGTTAACTAGGAGGTGTAAATAACTAGTAGTATTCTTGCCTGAGCTGGACCAGGATCCTTAACCCTTTGGTCTGTTAGGTAAGGAATTGAGACAATCACAGAGAACATAAAAATACAGAATATTTTGTATCTATCTGTCACACTTCTTTTTTTTACTCTTCTGGCATTTGCCTCTTCCTAACCTCCTATCTTCCTGGACGCTCATCCTTTTATTCTGTTTTTAAACGTTTTTATCTCCTGGGGGAAGGAGAGGGATGATTTATCTCTTCCTGCTGCTCCCTGTTCCTGATATCTGCCTAAACCCAGGCCTTCAGAATGTAACCATATTTTGCCCAGTTATCCCAGCTTCATGCTTCACTCTGCTTTCTTATCTTGCTTTATGTTAACATTTCCTTCCCTCTGTCCCTTATTTTGCTTCTGCTGCTCCTACTGGAATACACACTTGAGCTTAAATGAAAGGAAATGGAAGATGACTTGTCTAATGTAATTTTAACCGTCACCCCCTTTCTCCTCTACTTGCTTTCCATAGATGAAATGTAAATGCTTTTGTAAACTCTTCTGTAATGAAGGCATTTTTCTTGTGTTTCTGTTGAATGCTCATGTTAGTTGTTGGACATGTTTGTTTAGACAAGAGAAAAAGCCAACAATGATGGCCAGAGAAGTGTGTCTGTTCACTCTAAAAACCCGGAGTGCTGTAAGACCACAACGAAAGCAATGTACAGTGAATATAGTTGTCTGCACCACCATTGATAGAAATACTTTATTTCAGCTCTACTCTGTTTATCCATTTAATAACTGTTACCTACAAGCCTGCATTCAGAAAAAAATTGTGGAAGAGGTGTAAGTTCGTACTCACTTGAGAGCTGCAGGGAATCTGGCTGTGGGTATTGATAGGTAAGCTATCAAATTGCCTTTGGATTTAAGAGAGAGAAAAGTCACATTCCCACATACTACTTTCATTGTAAGAGAGGGTTAGTTGTTAAAGCCACTAAATACAAGCTACAAACTGGCAGCTGAAAGTTTATTTTTCTTGGCTGAATTCTAGGGATTTTTTTTTAGCCTCATACCTCTCTGCTTAGCTAAATCGTATAAATAGCGGATAAATTCTTTCTAATTCAATCAAGTAGGTGCCCCTTAGAAGCAGTGACAATACTGAAAAATACACTGTGTTCCTGTGTTTTAGTTCTGGACTGAAACCTTGCCAGAAACATGCCTCTTGAATGTTTGCCTTTTTCATAATCCAAATGACAGTTAAGGGATGAAAACTGCAGTGTCCTGGCAGTACGGATTTACAGACATTGACTCCAAAGGAGTCCGGAGCCAGTGGGGTGTAGACTAACCCTGCCTAAGAGAAGTGGTGTAATAAAAAGCACAAGAGAAATCCACAATTATTTTTGCCCCAAATAGAGGTATTACATTAGAGCATCAAACTGCATCCTTCAATAAAGTAATTTTGCAACTGTAATAGAGGAGGGCAGCTGGATTGAGGACTGGATAATATTGTCTGTGCTGGAGGACTTCTGCCAGTCACAGCAAACATTGTACCGGCTCTTTCTGAGTTTGGGGTAGGGGTTCGGCTTTTCCAGCCCTACATAATTCCCATCACACTTGCTATCACAGCTGTATTACGCGCAATTAAACTGTAAGGCAAGATGATGCAAAGAACATCTTGATCAAATTACAATGTCAGATGAGACAAGAAAAAATAAACTCCAGACTGGACACTAAGGGAACCTCTGATAATATACATAGAGGAAATTATATTGCTTTGAAAACACAACAGGACGTAGATCCGATAAGAGGCTCTGGCAGGACTTTGTGGATATCTGGCAGTTCTAGACAACTCTTTTTAATCACTTATATTTCTGTCTTCTGCTTAAAAAGGAAATATATTTTTCTGAAAGTATACTTAATGGCCTGCAAAGGCAATTACTATTTTTGAAAGTGTATTTGGAAGATGATTATAAATCCCTACAGAGGCTAGTTGCTAACTTGCTCTCCCAGGCTGTATTTCAGAGATTTCAGATAAACTCCAAGTTGTTTAGTAACAAGAATGGAAACGAAAAAACTGCATTTGCTTCATGGCAACATACATGTAATAAATTACAAAGCTGTGCATAAAATGCTTAGATGTTTGCTTTTCTGCTCCACATCATTAAGTTTTCTCATACAATCACAAGGGGTAAATATGTTGCTTGTCACGTTGATTGTTACGGTCTTCTTGTTTCAATTTTTTTTTTATGAAATGCTCTCTTGTATTTTGAGAAAGTGTTCACGCTGCCAAAGAGCCAGAGGTTACTAGTGTAGGCTTTGGCATGCGTGCAGGTAACTGAAAACAATAGAGACATTCAGGGTGAAAGTGGGGACACTTGTTTTATTTTTGTTGTTTTGCTGTCACTGATTTGTGGGGTACACATTAATACGTGTCAATGTCCATATAGCTGTATGTTAAGTGATATTCATCAAACAGAGAGATAAAAATGTAGAGATTTTAGGCAGCGTACAGGTAGCAAACTGTCAGTTGTAGATCTGGTGGTGACCGCAAGTCACTTTGATACAGTGAATTTGTGGATCAACAAAGCTTCTCTAAAGCATGCTTATAGTTCCATTTTTAAGAGAATTTTGAAACTTGGATGGCTCATAAGCATTATCAGGAAGGTACTGCAGGCTAGAGACATTTCTTATTTCTCATGAATGGTGTTTGTCTGAAGAATTACTTTTTTGTTTTTCAAGAACAGAGCTGTATGACAGTTCCATAAAATTGCTCTTATTACCATTAACTCACTTTCTCCTTTCCTTTGTTGGCTCTGGTCAAATTAATTCTTTTCTGATTTCACACTGACTCTTTGCTCAATAGACCTTTATTATTTTTTTACGGTTTTCCTGCTTTAGAAAAACAAAGTGCAGCATATGGCATATTGGTAATATATACCCTTGGAAAAAATGCTTCATGTTTCACTGTCAAATCATTCCATTTGATTGTGAAGGCTTGACATGATGCTATTTCTCCATCACATGTTAAAACTTCCATAAGTCTCTTTGCCAACAAGGTGCCTGTGGCTCTGCTGTCCTCCGCAAAACTGGCTCTTGGCCTGGGATGATGAGCAAGGTTTTCAGTTTTTATTTTAATTGGCTTTCAATAAAATCTTGCAAGCTTTGGTGGTTAAACTCCTTTACAGGTATATATTTGATCAAACTGTCTTCACCAGATGCAATAGTATGTTAGGAATTAAGTTAAACTCTACTTTCCCATGTTGGCCTATGGCTTTAATGAGGGTGCTTCTAAGGTGCCTCTGCCTGATATGGCAAACAGCCCAGAAGCAAACTTCAGTGTCAAGAACTGATTCATTGCTTGTCTGCAATTAACAGTTGGGCTTCAAGGTCTGGGTAGAAAACTGGAATAAGACTCTCTTTCAGCTCATATGCTGAATCTGGAGTGGTTGACCTTTTCCAATGCAGATGTAACTCAAAGGCCAAATATCATAGGTTCATCATGTAGCAGATTCTGCAGAGTATGGACAAGGAAGACAGTGTTGATTAAATTTACTTAAAGTCTTTAAATTAGTTGCACATCAAAGAATGGTCAACAGAGGGTAGGAGGCATTTGATAAGGAAAGAAAAACAAAAGACTGCCCACCAGTAAAGTTCATATAAAACAGAACTTTCACCTTAGCATAAAAAGAGTGATAGATCATTGTGAACATTGCCATCTTTCTTTTAGTTGTTTGAACCTGTGAGAGCTAATGCCAAGCCTGCGTCATTCGTGTCCTTCTCCATTCTCATGTAATGTTGTGCGTTTTCCAAAACAACAAAGAAGAAAAGTTGTCATAGCATAGCATATGAAATATAATTACTAATGATAATACTGAAGAAAATAATGCAGCTTCTGTTCCTAAAAACTACATTGCTCATCGCAAATATTAGTCACCACTCAGGAAAGAGGGGGGAGGGGGACACTACAGGAAACCTTCTTTCGTAAATTTGCTTCATTTAATCAAAAAAAATCATTGGTCTTGGCTAGCTGTCAAGGCTAGCTCTCAAGGCAAATGTCATGGCATCCCATAATGATTGCTGCAGGAACAGGCTCATATTCCCCTGGTACAGGCTGTTACACAGCCTGACCTAAATACTACGAAGAACTGGAATAGTGACCTGGTTCTGAGTTGGGAGGTTTTGTTCGAGACGTTTTCCTCAGATACAGTAGTCCACTCTGTAGCTTTTGGGAAGAAATCTGTCAAGTCACAGTACAGAACAAGACATTTTGCCTCCTGACTAGTTGCAGCGATAACAGGCAAATCGAAACTTCTTTTCGGAGACTTTTTTCCCTGCCATCTGTAGATGTTTGAACGTCTAACTTATGAAATAGTGTTATGTTTAGCACCCGGCATCTTTCAGTCTCTCTTTGATACTACTGTTTCAAACATACATGTTCTCTTCCATTAAATAGCTAAAGTTCAAGTGGTTTAAATCTGATTTTTTCAAACTAGAGAATAGCATTACTCACATACCAGAAGGCTAAGTAATGTCTGGGATTTATTAAATCATTCAGCAAAGTTGACCACAGACAGTTGCATATAGAACAAATGCTGGAAGAAAAATAATCTTCTATGATGATGTTCATTATACTATAACACACACAGACTGAGAGCCAAATACTTGGTATCATTTCTGTCTCTACAATTATTATATTTCTTTTTAGACCTTTAACTAGCTTGACATTTTTAGTTATAGAGGGTTTGAGGACAGAAGAAATATGTAGGCTTAGATCATAGGAATGATAAAAAAAAAGGTAAGTTTAATGTTAATTTGACATCTTGTAAAGCACCTATGCATTATAACAAGGTATTGATAAATTCAATGAATAGGTGACTTTTGCTGCCAACTTAGTGTTATTGCACACTTTTAAAAATCTTACATTCCAAGTGTGTTTGCAAAGTTCTATTGCTGTTATATTCAGCAAAAAGAGCGTTACTGAAGCTGGAATTGGAATTGGGTTTTTTTTTGTCTGTTCATAATATACCACATGCCTGTGAGGTTTTGCCAGTTTGTTTTATCAACCTTTCATAGAAAAAGTGCTAGTTGTGAAAAATGCAAAAATATTCAAATGGATATTATTGATTAGTCAATGCTCACCTACAGTGTCAGAAGTAACTAAACAGATGTTCTTGGGAATTTCAGGTCCTTACCACTTTCTAAACATTAAACTCATTTTAAAATCACAAATTGAGTATCCAAAAATTGAGCAAAGGCAACAGGAAGTAATCATTTGCTGTATAGGTCTATAATCTGTAATTTATGTATTATTTCTCTTACAAGCAGAAGAGAAAAGTCATACAAACTTATTTCTGCTACAGTGCATCCCCTTGGTTTGATTGTTTTTTTGGTTTATATTGAGTTACAACCCAGGGAAAATTTTAAACTTTGCCTTTTTAAAATTGTATTGTTTGCACATAAAAGGATATTTGTTGTGCGGATTAAGTGGTTTGCGAGCAGGATTGGATAATATGTAATTATCTTTTAATTTTTTAGAAGACTGTGGGACATATTTCCCAGAAGTGAAAAATCATCCAGACAAATATTTACAAAGATGTCCTGAGTCTGTAAAAAAGTGGCTGAAACAACTGAAGAGTGCTGGGAAGATTCTGCTATTAATTACTAGTTCTCACAGTGACTATTGCAGGCTCCTCTGTGAACATATTCTTGGGTAAGTGCAATGTCCATTTCAAATTATATCTGCCAGACAGCAACTGGAGGTAAGCCTGAGCTACAGGGAAGTTAATTTGAGTTTCTTTATGTGTTGTGAATTATTTGGATCTGAGGTTTCTGGTGGGCTTCCCTCTAGTAGAGCGTTACAGGGTACTCGAGGCAAAGCAATTAATCTATGAGCCTGTGAGCTGTATCTGACCCACAGCACACTTATATCCTGCATCTTTCCTGGGCATCATGATGGGATTGAAGATGACAGGGAATATCTTTAAGGCCAACACCCAATACATCATCTGAATCCCAACTTCATCCTAAGTTTTTGCTAGACTGTCTTATTCAAGGCAATTCCTTTCTGTGCTTCTCCAGCGGTGAGTGCAAGTAGTAGTAATATTTTGTTACCCTGCAGTAAGTCTGCATGGAAAAGCTTACAAATACTTCTTCCCAGTAGTGGTTTCCAAGAGGTGGTTGCACATAAGAAATGTGCATTTACAGATCACAGCAGAAAAGATAAAACAGGTAGTTCATTGCACTTGGCAAGTGGTCGAGATTGCAGTTGCTGATCGCAACAGCTATTTTTAGCTGCAATGGTAAGAACATGTCTGGTCAAGTCAAATTCGATTAAATTCAGCAGAACAGTTACTTACACCCCTAGAAACGAATTAATCAGTGGTGCAAATAGGTAGGTGGGTGACATGGTGAGACTATTCAATAAATGAATCAAACAAAGTAGTGCAATGTGAGCCAACCTTGGCTATCTGGATATGCAAGGGAACGGCAGAGTGAATACAGCAGCACTGTAAGAAAACCACAGGTGAGGCGAAAAACAGAGCTACCTTCCAAAACCAGTACTGCCAGTATCACTTCTCTTTTGTACTCCCTGGGCTAAATGCTAAATCAAGCATCAGCCGTGCCAGTTCTCACTGCCTTGCATGAACATTATACTTGCTCATTTGAGGGGAAAATACACCTTCTCACAAAAAGCAGTTCTCCTTATGACTAAGATGCCTGTGAATTAACTCTTGTGTCTAGACCTGTCTAGTTGTTTTCTGAATGAAAATTCGCTGTAAAACTACATTCTTGGCCACATATAAGGATTTTGGCTTTCTTTTCCTCACTGTATTCACATTTCAGCTGTTTAAGGCAAGGTAGCAGAGAGGGCCGGTTGCCTTCCAAAAGGCAGAAAAGAGTTGTTCAGCTAGAAGGGTGCTGGATCACTCCATCTTTCCACATAAGTGTAGGATGTTCTACAGTGTTTATTACAATCATATTTTCCAGTGACTCATGCAATGTGGCTTCCAAGACATCTTTGGGAGAACTGAGTACTCCACTGTCCATTAGACCTTACTGAAGTATTTTTTCCCTGAAAATAATTCTAAACTTTTTATTGCTTTTGTTTGTTCCATGCCTCTTATATCAGACAATAAGACTCTACACACCCATGCTGCTTTTTGCAATACTGCAATATAGTCTAGGTTCACACCTGTTATCTCTGCCCTTATTTTTAATTTGATCATGCCAACTGCATTTTTTTCTTGACATCAAGCCTTGTGAATTACATCTATGTAGTCCTTTATTAATTTCTTTCCCTATGTATAGCTTTACATTGAAAAAAAAAACCTAAGGATAAAGATGAAAAGCGGAGATGTGTGTAAATTTTTAGCCTCTTACACCTAATATCCTTACCTTGTAACTGTTAACTTTTTTGCACTTTATTTAAGAAGTTCCTTCTGGCTAAGAAATTATTGTCCACATAAAATCAGAGCAAACTATCCCAGTTGGGTATGAGGCATGTAAACCTACAGAAACAAGTGCGAGTTCATTCACGCAAGTAGCAACATCATATGACTTTTCAGGCTTACCTACCACAGAGAACGCGTGTCAAGTGTTGGCAGGAGCACACCTGAAGATGAGTCAGTCATCACATAGTCACTGAAGCTGCATGTAATTTCATCTTTTCATGAATGTTAGCCATCTAAAAGCTAGGAATTTTTTTTAAGCTGGTAATTTTGATTCCCTCTGTGGTTAATGGAGAGAAAACACTGGGCATCTTCCTTGGCAATTCGTTCTGTACCATAGAATTATGTCTGAACTAAGTGGGATGAATTGCCTTCTAAGAATGGGGATGTTTCTCTGTTGGCTCTGTCTGTGGTGTAGACCACTAGCTGTGAATTCAGCGTGCCATTTCTAGATGGCTAAAGTTATGTGAGATGCATCCTACCCTTTGTCTTGGCCATTTACTGAAACCACAGGCCACAATAACAAGCACAAGCAGTAACTGGAACACATTTTATCGTGTATAATGTTACATAGTAATGTAACACAAGGTACAGGCTTTCATAAAATCAGTAGCTTTGTAAATGAGATTTAGTATGATTCAAAAAAGGCCATAGGTAACACCTCTCCACACAAAACCTATTTTTTTCTTCAATAAATCAATAAAAAGTTAACCGAATCTTGTGAAAACTCTGTTAATTCTCTACACAAAGCACTCACCACTGTTCCCACAAGTCTTTGTTGTGCTTCTGAAATGTTGGCTTCATTTTGAAAGTTGAAGCTTAACTTACCCGTGGAAGCATTGTTTGCACTATATCCTAATTTGAAAAGTTTAACACTATCGATACTTTTCACCTAAGGACAGAAGTGCCATGCCTGTTTGCTCAACTTCTGTAATCTTCCACACAGAAGCTAATTTTAAAAACATGCCATTGTCATATTTGATACTGGTTCTTTTAAAAAGTCAAGGTTTATATATGGTCTCAAGTGGAAAAAAAATAGACAAAGCTAAAATTTCAGTAGGAGAAGAAAATTTAAAGGCATGCTATTTTAAGGCTGGAATGTAATTTAGAGCACAAAATAAAAGCTTGAAGATAAGCTCATGGGGAGAGCATTCAGATTTTTAGTTAAGATATCTCAGTCTTGTGGGAAATTGTAAATTATTTGAAAATGGCACAGTTAGCTATTTTTCTTCCAGTAAATTTTTTCTGTTGATAACATTTTCGTGCCTGTACCCATCCTGAACTTGCCATTTGGGACTTCTTTGTTCCATGCAACAGTATCCATCATTTTTTGGACGTTATAGGCAATACAGTCACCTAAACAACGAAACATTTCTACTAACATAAAATACATGTCACAAATGGGAAATGTTTACATTTCCCAATAATGAGAAAAATAACCACTCTTTAAGCAACATCTCTCTAATTTTATGGTTTAGTAACTTCAAAGCTTGTGGGTAGGCTTTACTATTCTTTCTTGCTATAGTTCCCAGCTTGATGATTTATTAAGTGAGGTCTAATAGATTCCTTAAAATAAAGACGACCCTTGCTAGAGCAGGAATAACTGGCACCTCCAGAAATAGCCCATCTCACAGTAGGACAGGTTGCTTGTTTTTCCTATTGGCTTTATAATGTTACTGGCTTGCATACAGGTCTCTCAAAAATACCCAAGTCCCACTTACCTACCATGCTCAAATGTACAGTCCTGTTTAAATTGATGGGATTTGCACAGTTCAGATATTGATCTGTATTTTCATTGACCTAATGATCTTTGAAAAATCTGAATTTTGTGGCAGATTAAGACTTCTAGTTGGTAGGTATTGATCTGTGAGCCACATGTCTAACCTCGCTGGAACCAGCGGGGATTCAGTCAGAGCAGCCAGTGGAGTCTGAAGAAAGAGTTCAGCTAACAGAATGGCATTTCAGCTTCAGGGTATGTGAAATCACTTAACTGGCTGTATTAATTAGATCTCTGTTGACTACAGTGGCATCTTAGACACCTGTTAGGCCTGTGCATACGTACAGTATGGATACCAACAATGTCAGAACCTTCACTTAAGTGTCTTTAGTCTTCAGTTACTTCCTACCCCATCACTTGACTTCATGTGTTTTGCTTTATAAAGAAAATCCCTCATTTGCACCTTTCTATACTTGTCTATGCATATGTTGTCGCCTGAGATTAAGATATGTCATCTGTCACATGTTCTCCTGAGATTTAAAAACTCCCTGGGCCAAGGAACATCTTTTTAGAAATAATGAGTGGTCCTGAAGGTACAGCACTGCGGGTTCTCAGCCAGCTGTCTTCTAACTTTTGACAACCTCAGGAAAAGAAGCACAGTAGTGACACTGAACAAGCATTGGGGAAAAAAAAAAAAAAAAGTGGTTTATTACTTTCTTAAGTCTTAAAGAGTATTTAGTGGCATCTTAGCTACTTCATTAGTTTAGCTAATTCCATTTCCTTTACTTTCTAGGAATGATTTTGAAGAGTATTTTGACATTGTGATTACAAATGCTTTGAAACCTGGTTTCTTCTCCCATACCCCAAACCAAAGACCTTTTCGAACTCTTGGTAAGTTGCAGTTGTGACTCCCTTCTCATCTGCTTACTTCTGTCACAAAAAAAAAAAAGAAAGAAAAGTGAGAGGACTGGACTAGACAACCTGTCTTGAAAATCTAATGTTGGGGGAAAAATGAACTCTACACAAGGCTCTTCCAGACATACAGAGATAGTAGCAAAAAATTCTCTTAAGACTGAGGACACTGAGACATTAAGAAGTACAGTGCTAAGGGCAATGAAAAGGCAGAGCTGCAACAGTAATTAAAAATGGTATTGAGGCTCAGATACTGCATCATTAACAAAAAAGTAAGAATCCTTTTCTGTATTGTGCTGTCAAGGTCATACACAGAAAATGAAATTTAGTTCGGGGAAGAAACGTAGAAATATTTCAAGAATTTAAAGGAAATTCAAACAACAGTACAAATAAAATTGCAAGGCTGAGGGAAATTATTTATGATGGAAATCTGACAGTATTAAATGTGTGTACTTTGGCTAAATAATGATAGAGTAGGCGAAAAGGAAGTGCCCCTGTACTCAATTTAATTAAAACAATCTGAAACATTTGGCAATGTTGTCCATTAGGTAATTAAGGTTGTAACAAAAGAGGTTTATAGGAACAGTGTTCATGGAACTACAAATAACGATAGTAACATGGCTGAAGAAAGTTAATTTTTCCGTATTTTGGTAAATACCCTTGTGATTAAGTGCTACCTGAAAATTAATCTTATATCGAAAATAGTGTAAGTCAGCATATATTGAACCGTATTTTAGCATTTTATGACAGGAAAGTCAGCTGTTCCAGCCCAAAAGAAATTTTGCTTGTGGAACCTTTTACAGTACAACTAAAATGAGCAGAGGAAATATGTATTGAAACTGCATTTTAATGTTTCACCAACTTATGTAGGAAAATAAGTAAGAAATATCTTTAATGTGATTTTTGAAGGATTAGTTTGGATAGGAAACTGCCAAGTTGACAATCTGAGAAAAAATAAGCTCAGAAGGGAAATTGAAACTATTTGTCTGGAACGGGAGGAGGGGAGCAAAAATGTAAAGGATGAAAAAAGGCTCAGTTCTGCAAGCATTTTATTTGGTTTCATATAATGCAAATTGAAAAGAAAATGTAAATTACTTTGGATATTTTCTTAAACAGTCAGATTAACCTGACTTCCTAAGGAAATCCTGCTGTGTCCCTCTGTCAGTAATCCAGCCAGCAACTTTTGAACCTGCTGGCCAGTTTCAGTACATTTAAGAGACAGCCAGAAAGCTCCAACATATTTCATCAAGCTTTTTGTCAAACCAGGGCAGAACAGAGGGAAAAGACTTGTTCAAGTACCATACCATTGAGAAATATTGTGCAGCACTATCTTAATCACATTATTAGATTGTAAGTACCAGTTTTCATGAAGCTGTTTCTTTCTCATGCATTCAAAGGGGAACAGCATTCCCTGGAGTCCTCTTACTGACTTACTGGTTTTCATTCACTTTATATTTTGTCATTGTGAGTGTTGATCACTCGTTACATGAATACCTTATTGATACAGAATAAAATGTAATTTATGTTCTGGAGACCTCACTATCGAAATAGATAAGGGACACAAATATAACTAAAGCAATCATCAGATAAATAATTTGCTGAATCTGCTAACCTGTGAGTGTATTTTTTTTGATATATTTATATGTGATTGGCAGTAACTGGTTTCTTCTGAAAGACCAACCCCTCTCTGTGTTCCTCACAAGAAATGTGTAGCTTCAGGGTAGGCACTAATAATTTCACCCAGTCACTGTGGCTAGCAAGGAACAGAGTTCATTTCTGAAACAGCATACGATGACGGACCTTCTAATACATTTTGGGGGAGGCGGTTTTCCAGTTTCCAGAATTTTTGTAAGGCTTTCTTTCATATCAGAACCACTGAAAATTCAAAATTCCAGTTTCTAGGTTCTATCTTCCTTTTGCCGCTATAGATTTCAGGCAGAAGAAGAGTTTAGCCACTGTGCTTCAGACACACTCTTCTCTGAGAGCACTGGACTTAATATATCAGGGAGACAAAATCTCCCTTTTTTTGCTTTGAAATAGGAAAAAAATCAGAGGTGTACATCATAGTAAATCTTTTCTTAAAGCACAGAGTTAACTTTTGTTAGTGTAATTTAGGGAAAAAAGCTCCACTAAGTGAAACAAAGCTTGTTCGGTGAAGAAAGTTGTTACAGAAAATAAACTGAAGTAACTGCTTATCAATCCTATCCATTTCTCCAAGGCTGAGTTTCAGCCATGTTCTTCCATCCATTTGTAGGTCTGAATTACAATAAATTCCTAAAAACACTGTATCTCCTTCTATTCCAAGAGAATTGTGTTATAAATAGACTTAAGGCACAAAAAATGGAATGTGTTCTTGATTTCAAACACCCCAAGTGTTGCATTGTGTACTGGAGCTAAATTTTGTTTATATATAACGGGACTTTTGCTGCAGGTTTACTAAGGGAAAGGGTTTGATGTTTACTAAAGAGAAGGATAAATTCTTTTCAGTGAATAGTTTCAAAAAGGCAACCGTGTTCAGTAAACATTTGAAGGAGGACGAGAAACAGGACAAGATGACAAAGAAGGCATTGTCTAGAAACGCGATATTGGATAACTGCTCTGCAGAAATGTTTTTTCAGTAGACGAGTAATTTTAGAACTAATCCATTTAGAAACCATGAAAAATTATTTTAATTGTGCAATTAAAAATGCATCACTACTTCATTTGAGTTTCAAGACATGCATCATTTAAAGCAACCAAACCACTCTGAAATCTTAAAAGATTTGTGTGACTGCTTTTTATTGAACTGGGGCACTGAAAAGCACAATAATTAGTTATTTTATTTGCATGGTTTTCTTTCAAAGTGCCATTCTGTTAAATGGAGGAACAGTTTATATGTATCTTTCCTGGTTTTATATAGTTAGGGGTAGCTTATGTAGCAAAGTACCTAGTTTATGAGAACAGTGATATACAAAAAAAGCTTTACTCCCATAATATGAATACTCCATAATTTACTTGTTATTCGCAAGGTTACATTTTCCTTTACACAAGGAAATTCTTTAAATGGTTCTTGAAAGTACTAATGCTATCTTGAGCTATTGGATCTCAGGATCAGGTCAAAAACATGTTGAGAAGATAGGATTTTCTTTGCTTTCAACAGCTATATGCAGTTAAAATAATGTATCATTCCATGAAGGACTTGAAGGAATATGAATTGCAAATACAGTTGTGATTCATTTCATAAGCTGCAGTACACCAAGATTTCTGTAACATTTGACATCAGAGCTTTCCTTTTATCACATCGCTCCTTAACGTATGTCAAATTACTAGCCTGGCTGCCAGTTCTGATCATTGTCACATATTTTTTAGAATGCAAAATTAAAACAGAAATGCTAAAGATAACCCTAAATTCCCCGAAAGCCTTGCATAAATCTGTATGCACAGGGAACTCTCACTTGGTCCTAAATAAGACTTTAATCTCTTTTTTCCCAGCTCAGGAACAGTTACTGACTTTTGTGATAAACTGCAAATGTGTTGCTGATTGTTCAGTGTCTTGAATGTACAACGCATATTTAAGAGAGTATATATATCTTCCTATATATGCATACATATATGTACAGGCTGAAAACAATCCTATATATGGAGTAGCAGTGGATGCCATATTTCTGGGAGATCGTGTACCCTTATCCAATGCCCAGAGAAACAAACCCCTTCTCCTTCTCCTGCAGAGAGTCTCAGGTTTTCAAAGCCTGCTTTCAATTGCACCTACAGGCTGCCTGCCTTATTCCTGTGCTCGAATTTCTGTCCAGCTTATGGTGCCTCTGCTACATAATGTAGCCCCCAATTTAGGAAACCTTTCGGTTCTCCAGTTTTTTACAGTTCTGTGGTAACTTCCATTTTAACAACTCATTGCAGAAGCTTTTTTCCTCCTTCAGTCATTCTTCTCTAGCCTTCTGAAAATACAGGAAAATGCTATAAACTGAAAGGACCAATTAAAAAAGAAAATAAGGGGACAGGATAGAAAATTATATACTTCAAGGCTGAGGACTGTCTTTGATTATTAGGGGCTTCAAGACTTCCACCATCTTCTGTGACATCTGGGGCATGACTATTGCCAGAGATGGGATACAGAACCGGGTAGAGAATCAGGGCTGATCCTATATAACTATTTTTATGCATTTATTTTCTAAGGTCTTTTAGGCCTGAGGAGTGGGAGCAGGAAGGGAGTGCCTTCATTTTCCTGGAAGTTACATTTGTAACCCGTATAATTTCTTTTTACGTCATTCTTTTTATTTGAGATGTCTGTCTTTACCGCCAGAAGAATACCAAAATACTACCCAGTAAATATTTTAAAGACCTTTAGTAAAACTTTAGAATACCTATAAAAAATGTGGAAATTTTGAAACATATGATATTGCACTATTACAAGGGAATATATCATTTTAATAGTCTTGCATTGTGCACTTCTTTGAAGAACATAAATGCCATCTCTAGTAAATTCTGATTAAAGTTTCAACTTTGAGTCTACAATATAGCTCAGTTGTTATAATTGCTATGTAATAGGTATCTCAGTTGCTACCCCTACAGTGAGGGCTACCTTGATGAGAAAAAAACTTTCTTTTTTCTTTTACATCAGCCTGTGAGGTTAAAACTCAAGAGAGTTTGTCTACTCTTGGCTATGTTAGTTGTTCCAGTCGTCTCTTCTTACCAATCTTGTCTTGCTTTAGATCATCAGATCTTCATATTTAGAGGTAGATTTAAATTTGAATTTAAAAATAGTTTTAGATTTAGCCTTTAGCTCATCACAGATATGACAGCACAACTGTTAGTGTTCTTATGCAGAGACTTGATACTTGGCAGAGAGCTCACTCTCCCAACAGGAACCCAGTCTTTCGCTGCACCTGTGAATCCTTACCCAAATGTATGGGTTGTGGTCCTCAGTCTGCAAAGACTGTCATATTTTCCACGGATTTGGCCTGTACTGAACTCCTCCAGCCACAAGTCATTGCTGGGATTAAATAAGACTTCTTCTTCCGTCATTTGACCTGGATCTCTGGTACATCTTTATCACTGAACACCAAGTCTTGGATGACCACTGCTCCCCCCACAAGCAGCAGAGGAGATGGGGGAAGGAAAATCTGGCATAAAAGCAGAGGTGTACAAGGGCGTGTGTGTGAGTCAAAGATTAATCAGAGTGGTTGGGGAGCCAGGTGATGAGAAGAGAGAGCAAGGGGGGAGACAGAGTAGAGCAGAGCAGCATATGTAATCTCACAGAGGACAGAGATTTCACTCTGATGGGGTTTTCTGAATTTCAAGTCTTTGCTTTTTGACTTCTACCATTGCCTCAAGGAGGACTTTTGAAAGAAGTGTAATGTGTCAAACAGATAGTTTAAACGGATTTACCCATGTACTGCACAGATTGGCGCTTCCAGCTTGCCCTCCGGCCACACCAGGGGATGCGGTGCTGCTCTCCCAGAGGCTCTCTGGGCTCAGGAAGCATTTGGGGGGAAGCCCACAAAGGGCCTCCATTTCTGCTCCTTCACATCATTATATTCTATAACATGAGGCCACATAATAGTGCATATTTGCTGACAGCTCATGACAGAGTGGCATATAAAGGTTGCACTGGCTGTAGACTGCATTATGCAGGAGGAATAAGTCCATAACTGTTTCCCATATGTCTTCTGAAATTACTGCCTTTATATTGTTATAACATCCCACAGTGCCATACAGTCTGTGAAAGCAATGCAGTTCTTTTCAAGGAAATCTTGCTTAGCAATTCTTTACAGTACATTGGCACTATTTTTTGTGTATTTTCTGGCTACTTAGGAAAAAAAATGAAGGGTTATAACTAATAAATAATTGTATTTTGTACTCTAGTTTTCAGAACTAGATCTCTTTGTACCTCATGAGATCATGGTGTTAAGATCAAGAGTCTCCTAACTCTTTAATATCAGAAACAGGTTCTGTATGTGGCTGGCAGTAGGAGGTTCGCTTATTTAAGAGATCAGGTATCTGGTTCCATACCCAAGCCACCAATGAGAAATAACTCGTACTCTTATCTCAGCTAGAGATTTTAATTTTATCCATCAGTTTTGGGGAAAAGGGAATTTTGTTTTAAGCAACTAATTGATATGGATAATAATATAGAAAGATCTTCATGTTCAGTAATAGAACCTGACCATTTTTATTTTTTATGATGAATTATGGAAGTGCCTTATGAAGATGATTCCTTCAGCTGACACCCTCTTCGGCAGCATAGTCAATGCCTGATTTCACTTTCTGAAAAGCAGCCAAGGGTAGGCCAGTAGGGCTGACAGTGGGGGACACATACAAACAAATTTAATCTCATGTAGCAGGGTTTGTTTTCATACAGATGTTCATCATCCACCAAAGAAGCTCAGAGGGTGTTTCCAAAAATCTACAGTGTCAGGCTGCTTGGCCAACTGTTTCACCTCCCATCCTGTGTTTAAATGATCTTAGTCTAAAACTATTCCACTTTGTGTACTGCGTTTGCACACATATCAGCCACTCAACAGATTTTTTTCTGACAGTGTAAACAGCTGTCTCAGGGACTTCTGGTTTCCCAGTATTATTTATGTGCTGTAGGCAAACATTTGAAAAGTCAGCACATGTTACCTTGTAATCAAAGGGATTTACCAATTAACATTTTTAAAGTTTGCTAGATAGTACCTGTGTGTAGTTTGGAATCAACAGTTTGGGAATCACTGGAGAACAGAGGTGATCATTTTCTATCGTGTCATCAACATTTGTGATTAAAAAATGGGATAGGTAAGATGGGATAGTGTAGTTAAGGGCCTCTTTTCTAACAGTTAAACTTCTATTTCATGTTTGATAAGCATGGTCTTAGTTGACAATAAGTGTCTGGATTTTGTTTTTTACATGTTCTATGTGGTGGTCTATGTGAAAGCATTTAAAAGAGATGCAAAAAGCAAAATGAAGTTGGGCCAGCACATAACCACATGCTTTTGCCGAGTAGACTGTTAAAGTCACAGACAGACACAATATATTTTTAACATATGATAGCAAAATGTTGGCATAAAGCTTCATTTTCTTCTGATAGTTTTCAGAGTCCTTGGCTACCATATTTGATGGTCATTGCCTCATACAAACAAGTGTTTTGAAATGGAGGAAGTACATTTTTATTACTAATTGGCAGTGTATCATTTATAACCCTTTTGTAAAATGATGCAAGGGGCCACTCTGCAGTGCGCACTGATGGTACATGTACCCACTCGTACAATGACATAGTTAAGATGTGTAATTTCTGTAACTTGCCACTCTGTAGGAGTTAGGCTGTGTGGTAGCCAAGGAGCAAGCAAGCCAAACTTTCCCTTACAAGTACGTCCTTTTAGGCAGTCTGAGCAGAGAGGCCATTCCATTCTCCTAGGGAGAGGAATGGAGCGGTTTTGTTTTGTTCTGTTTTTCTTGGAATGGATTTTACTGGCATTTGCTTCAGAAGTGTTGTGAGGCCAGATTTTCACTGCATCGTTTCAACCTACTCTCGACGATGACTGGCCTCACTCAGGCATTTCACAGCACATCAGAAGCTAGAGGTTGGGTGGCCAAGTTCGGTTTCTGTTTCTACCAGGAGGGCACAGGGCTGGCCTAACTATGGCAATTCCCTGTAAACCCGGAGCATGGGCCAAGCGCTGGGATTTCAGCTGATGGCCCCTCCTAAGCATCTTGGGGGGTACCTGGTTATCAGCCAAACTGGCCGTTGGAAATTGGGTTGTGTTGCTGCTTCTGGAGCTCCTTCGGCCAGTGCCTCAATCATATTAGCCAGAGGAACTACCAGGACACGGGCTAATTCTTTAACATTTAGTCTGTTTTCCTAAACATTGACTCTTATGCAACCACATGGCTTGTGTGAGTAGGAATTTCTGCCCATCCCCTGCTGCAAACCTCTATCAGTAATGCAATCTCAGCCACATTTCAGTGTGGCCTAGTTTTCTCAGAGATATTAAGGCCTCAACAGGCTGGAGAGGAAAAAACGGGTCTGTCACCACCAGCTCAGAGAAAGACTGCAGTGTAAAATTGCCATTCATTAGATACCAGAGTATCCATCCAGGAGAACCTGGCCACAAATGACCCAGCTACTGGAAGATCCGTGAGACTTTGGACCCTATTAGACATCCAGTGAATCCAAGTGCAAGACACAACTTCATAGGAGAAGATAGGCCCCATTATTTCCACTGTTGTTCGTAAACAACTCCTTGTGTATTAAAAAAAATAGAAAAAAAATATCAACTTTGAAGAATGGCACCTCTTTGTTTCTGAGTATCACAATGAATGCTGAACTGCGGATGCATTCTCCAATGCCTATCCCTCTTTAAAAGGAAAACCTAAAGTTAATGTGTGGAGCCAAGTTCTTCATATGTTTGCATAGTGTTCAAAGTACCTTAGAGGATAAAAGGAATAAGAAGTTATTCATCCAAAAATAAAAACAGTGAAAAACTGCAAAGTGCTTCTGCATGAAGACAGCAGGGGTTGCTTCAGCTGATTACCTTTGATATTAAACAGCGTGTTTGGCACAAAGCTGATAAGGATATTACAGAAAGCTAGTTCAAAGAAAGCTAAAGCTGCTGCTTTCAAAAGCTGAATATTGACAATATTCCTTTTGTTAAAACTGGAAAGAGCATTTAGCATAATTGCCAAGTACTCCAAAACCAGAATTCTTTGTGCATGGAAAGTGTATTTTCATTTTCAAAAGGAGTTTCAGTAACTAACACTGCTGCAAAATCCTAGTTATTGATTATATTACATTATACTCAAGGCCTGGAAAAAGCTCAAAACCCAATTCTTTAAGGTATTGTGCAAGCACATGATAACAGTCAGCCTCTGCCTACAAGGAGCCCACAGACCAGATAAACAAATGGCAAAATAACAAAAGCACTGGCTTTTCTGTTAGACCCAAGGAACCAAAAGACCAAGACATTGAATGACTTACCCATAATCATATCTCTGGCAGATCTGCATATTTAACTGAGATTTCTAATGTCCTAATCCAGAAGCAGCGAAGAACTGTAAACTGGGTTTGCATAAGGACTCCATGAGAGTCTTGACTGTGAAAATCCTTTTAGCCCTTTCCAAAGATTTATCAGAATGTGGAAATTAAGATAACATTATTGCAGTTAATTCTGCTGGATTTGCTTTTTATGGTTCAGTGATATGTCCTTCATAAATTTAAGGAATTGAATCTCCTAACCTGATATGTTCTACACTGAAATTATTCAAATTATTCAATAATTACTTCAAATTATTGAAAGCAATAAGCTAGAGTAGTTGTTTGGTTTGGATGACAGTTCCGATTCAATGATTTCTTAAAATTGGTTATCAGTTATCGGGTCATGTTTATGTTTCATTCTAACAGAAGGAACTTTCTTCATAGAGAAGCATGTCAAATGCCTTCTTAATATGGTGAATTATTTTAAGTTTCCCGAGCCTGTGTACTTAGAAGTAGTCTATCAAAGAACTTGTTTCTGTGCAATAGGTTGCAAAAAGTCATGATGATGCTTTAAATGTGGTTGCTGAAGAAGTGACATTGCGATTTAAAAGTAACATTTGTTTTATTAACAATATTTAGCAACTGTATAAACTGCAGATGAAGAGACTTAACTATAGCAGCTATATATAATTCTATTTAAATACATAGAGCATGTGACTGGGAGGCCATTAAAAATCAGGATGTATAGAAAATCCTCAGTTGCAGTTTTGTGACCGCCTTCTGGTGTTGCTATTTTAATTTCTTCTATTTCGGGATATTAGCAGAGAATGGAACCGTGATACAGTCCGATCTGGATTGTACCTCCAGTACCAGAGAGAAAAGGCACAAAAGCTCCCACACTTAGGACCCCCAATTCTTCCAAAAAATGCAGCTTGTTTTTACAGCAGAATGAGCTGCTAAGGGCCTGTCAACCCCATCCTCCCTCTGTAGTGAGTCCCCCACAGAATGAGAATTGCCATATCCTAGTCTGTGTTTTCAAAACCAAAGCCAAAATACCTAAATTACCAGTTTGTATTCCAGACAAAACTGTGTTCAGCAGACAGACTTGTCTGGCTTGAGGGAATTCTCCTCCAACACATGAAAAGGTTATTGAGAGGAGATGATTTTTTCCTCCATGGTCTCTGAGAAAAGACAGCCAAATGCTACGCCAGATTTAGAAGCAAAGCAGTGAGCACTCAACATAGATCACATTTATAGTATGATAATACTCTTAACAATGAGTGATGCTGAAAAGGGCTTGGGATTTATGGAAGATTTTGTGCTGAGTGTGAAGACCTAATTCTGTGCGGAAGACAAAAGCAAATGCACATCTTCCATACACAAGCAAGACTTGCAACACTGTCTCTCGTTGCAGCATTAGTAGGACCCGTTCTGAAATAATACCTTCAGTTCTCATCTTTCTACTTCCATAGAAATGCTGAAAGTTTGAAAGAGTTGCCTAGGCAATTGCATCTTAGAGACATGTAAGCTCACTTAGTTTAATTTATCGAAGAGAACTCTAAGCTGTAGTCTTAATGATCAAGTAGTTTGTGGCTCCTTTACATCGAATACATGGGAGCTCAGACTAGTATAACATAATACCTGAAGAATGTCTAGCAATTATTTATACAGATAATCTAATATCCACAATTCTAGACTAGAAGGTTTATTTAATATGACTTCTGGTTCTTTGAAATATTTCTTTTCACCTTTGTTCTATTTCCCAGCACACATAGGAGTGTCCACCCATGACTTGGGGGGGAAGAGCTAAATGGGAAATATCAAAAGACTGAAAGGAACACTAGGGAAACAAGCCATGCACAAGTCAGCAGCTGTTTTGCCATGAAGAGAATGCATGTTTCCTTTTGATCTGTTCTGTACATTTTTAATATAAGATGGTTAAACAGATACATTTTGTTTTGTCCATAGAATAATAAAGGTCCCACTGGAAAGCTTATTAACTCATGCAGATCATTACCTGACTCTTCCGCTGTTTATAAGTAGCATGTTACACCCTTGGTAGCTTAGTTCAAAACCTGGCATCTCTTCTTGCCAAACCTGTATCAGAGAAATGGATAGCTTGCAGAAGCTAATTTTTTACACTGAGTTGCAAGCCTCTCCCTTAAATAAAAATTGACTCACAACTACGTTGTAAGGGTGATGCTATATGTCAAAAATCACAGAGGTCTATTTTGAATTAGATAAGTACCGGGAATGGATACAGAAACCACAGTGTACAGAAACTACTCTGGCTATCTATCATTTGGGATTACTCAGATGACTCCCACTGCAGGCAATGAAGAGGTAGCCGGCAGGGTCAGTGGAGGGCTGTGCAGCTGCCCAAACGGCAGTGCCTACGCTGTCCTCTGCAGAACCATTGGCCCCATGGACGCAGTGCTGCAGTCTGCAGGGGCTGTGCTTCCCACTGGGGAGCCTTTACGTTATGTTTCTGCATCTGAGGCTGAATCCCAGCCATGTTGCACTCGTTGCCTAATTATAGGCCTCCAGCAGTAATAGAGAGCCCCAGGGAACCCAAACACAGGTCTTGCAGAAGTGGCACAGGACTTACGGAAGACCCATGCCTTCCCAGCTTACAACTGGACTAAGGTGCTGGAGGACCTTAGGACACCTCAGATGTCTCTAGGCACCAGTGTATTAGCAGCTGAATAGAACCAGGCTACCTGCTGAGTAGAAAGCCGTCATCTGTGCAGGCCTACTCCTGCACCTCCAGCAGCCAAGGTCTTGCTGCCAGCAGGATGGATCAATACAAGTTTGTAAACTTTACCACTCCACTAAGATTCAGTGCAAACCTGTGTGAATTAGGTTGGTGGACATTTAGTTTAAACCTCGTATTGTAGTTCTTAAACAGCTGTTAAAATCCACAAGGAACTTCTGGAAGAAAGATTGATTACCTGCGTCACAGGGGGGACTTATCAGCGTGACTTTGCAGGGAAAAATCATTCTTTGCATAGATCACATGTGTAAGCAATACATGATAGGAATTGGGGGGTTTATTCATCTCTCTCCTCTGTTTAATTGGTTTCTTCTGTAGCAGAATTCAAAAATAAGTAGATGATTAGACAGAGATCTTCATAAAGAGTCACTCTGTGATTTGATTTTTAATTAATTTGGAAATTGGGATTGAAGCAGTTTGTAGTCAAGCAAAAATAGAGTTGTGTATGGTACATTCCTGGCAGAACGAGGGCTGGCAACCACTGCAGAAAGCTTCCCTTCAGCATAGTTTCCACAAATCTGTATGTGCTGGTTTTCATTAAGGAGCTTTAGAGTTCTCTTGTGTGTTCTTCCAAAATGTCAAGCTTTTATTAAGGTTAGTCTGTAGAATTGTTTTTCGCAGAAAGCACACTTTGATTTTTGTACTGTACGCATCAGATCTGTTATTGGAAGCAAGTAGTGAAAGGAGCTGGTTAGGAAGCCCTAGAAATGAGCTGAGAACACAAGGGGGAATCGTGACCAAAGCCTGGGCTGAGATCTGGTTCACTTTGATATGGCAGTGAATCTCTGCCTCAGTTTCCCAGTTTCTAAAGACCAAGGCTTGCCTAATGTTTAAGAAGCGCCGGGGAGAACTGCAAAGCCGTAAGCGGCAGAGGAGAGCTGCAACAAAGAGCAGGTGCGGATTCATTGCGCACGGGGGAAATCTCAGGTGGGTAGAGAGTTACCTAGTTCAGGATCAGCTCTGCCTCTCCCACCCAGTGCAGGGAAATAAAAGGTCAGAGAACACAAAACTGGACGTTTCTTGGCTGGCAGGTGATCGTGGGACACTGCCCTGTTTAGATGAGTAGCAAGTCCTCGGCAGCTGATGTTCAGAAGAGGATTACTTCTTGCAAGCTGAAAGCTCAGGAAAAGGTAAAAGTGATGTGCCATCTTCTTCCTCACTCTGTCTCTTTGTTCTTCAGTCTTTATTATTCACATAGGACTCCAGATGTCTTATACTTAGGTATGTATGTTGCATGTTTTTCTAGGTAGAGTTAGCAACCCAGGACTTTTTCTCTTCATTAGTAAACACGTTCATTCTAACCTGATTCTTATCTGCTGTGAAACCACTTTATACATTATTACCGTCCACAGATCCCAGGTGTCTCTGTGATACTGCCAGACTAAGGCTGAGCCTTCCAAGCTGATTATTTTTTCTGAAATAATAGTAGCAAGAGATTTTATCTGTGAAATTCCTGCATATGGAGACCTGGCACAATGCTCTTGGTTCTGAGAAACAAGGTAAAGGACATTTTAATATAGACACTAAGTCATTTTGCAAACCACACGAAATGCACAGATAAGGAACTGGAAAAGCATTATAGGAAGTGTCACGGGGATCATTTCTCTTCTACTTCTTCAAAAAACTCATTACTACAAATCTTTCATGTTGGTCTTCCCATGAAAGAGTAAATGTACTTTGCCAGAAAGGAATACTTTCCATTTTTCTTGCCCATCTCCAGCCTGGTTACATTGTTCTGAGATTTACAGTGACTGTTTCACACATAAAAACTTTTCCTCTTCGTTAGGACATTAATTTCCTAATGTCTTTCATTTTGCTTATTAAATATGAAGTTCTACTGTATCTCAACAGATCAAACAGGAACAGGGTTTCTTGTTCTTTTTCATGCTGGTGTTCCCTGACACGCCTGGCCCCATAGCAGACCTTAAAAAGCATGCAAAGTCTCTGCCGGTTGTTCTAACCCTGTCACATTCTTTGTCCCTCCTTTGAATTCATCCACGACTGTGGTCCTCGGGGCTATGAAATTGTCCCCAGACCTCAAGACTGAACTTGCCATTACCTCTCTGTCTTCTGTGGCACGCACACACCTTGCGCCCTTCCCTTCAGCTCCCCGTCCACCACAAGGTGGTCAGTCTCCCCGGGGAGCTCGCTGGGCACACCCTACATAGGCAAGAGCTGCAAAGGGGCAGGAGAGGCACAAAGCAAGAGAAAGAAGATGAAAATATTCCTTAGTTTCTCCAGCCCCCAGGAGAAGTTTTCCCGCTCTCTCTCATCTCCGCATTTGTGGCCTGAGCAACATCATAGTGCAGTTATTTGTTCTTTTATCCAGCCTACATAAATCCAGTTCTACCTCTCTCCTTCTCACTTTGCCCTCGTAAGCCACTTAAACAGCTGTTGTTACCACTGTACCGAGACACTTCACAAACCTTAGTATATTTACACTCATAGGACTTCTGATATGTGGGAGCTTTAACACTTCTATTTACATGCGAAGCACCCATGGTCAGGTAGGAAATCTGTAGCAGAACTGGCGACTCCCTGTCCCAAAAACCAGACTAATCCAGACCAAACCATGGGTGCAGCATCCTCCCCCCGTGCAGCTGACAATGATCCCCCGAACCCTCGCTGCCTCAGGATGCTTTTTCCCTACTGCGTCCCCAAGGACGAGCAGCCTTCCCAAGGACATCCTCAGGCATGGCTCTCCCATGCCTCTTGGCAAGGCACGTGCCTGAGGAGCCAGCTGTGGCTCTGCCGTCCTGCTCCCCAGCAGGCCCACGCTCCAGCACACCCATGGGCTGGGGAGGTTTCCTGATTTACGTTCTCCTTTTTCTCCTGTTTAGTTGTAACTTGGCATAGTGCCACCTAATTACTCACCAGCACAACTCCAAACAATTTTCTTTCTATAGCATTTGCTGGTAAAGGCTTTCTGTGATGGACCCTAATGGTGTGCATTGCTTGTGGTCAAATTTTTAAAGTTTTTTTTTTTTCTCTCTAGAAGGGATAGTAGTAATGTCAAATACAGTAGGGAATATAGCAAAAGCATCTTAGCGTCCTCCTTATTGCAATAAAATTACAAAATCCCCATTGGGATTTATTGATGTTACATGAACAGAGATGTGTCTCCAAGGGGAGATTCTCTGAAGCTAAAATCAGTGTTAGGTCCCGAACTGTTTTTTGGTGCTTTCATTTTCTTAAGCAAAGGGAAACAAAATATAAGGCAGAAAATGTATCAGGGAAAAAAAGTCTATTTGCTACTGAACAAGACCACCCACTGTGATTGTTTTGATATTTTATTCTTTTCTGGTATGTTTGATATCCTGTCATATCTGTTATTTTAAACCATTAGTGGCAGTTTCTATATTTCATAATAAAAAATGGTCCTTAACTATTTAATGACATCATATTCCAATTATAATCAAAGACTTTTTCTTTTATTATTACTTGAAGTGCTAAGTATTATTAATAACCTGTAAAAATACTCGCAATTTAGTACATATATGAAGCAATGCCAAGGTAGTCTCTTCACTGACAGCCATATTCAAACGGTTTTAATATGGGTATGATTTTCAAGTGTGTAACGTAGTGCTTCTCTTCTACCGTGTGATAAAAAGAAGCCTTGGGTCAGCAGGAGCCAGAACCCCTCTCTCAGTAGTCTCAGATGTTAGCTTTTATTTCCAGAAAAAATCAATTATCCTAAGACATCCAGTTTTGTTAAGAAATATTGGGAATGAGCATACTTCTCAACTACTAAATAGCAGGATAGCTGTGAAGCACTGAGCGAATAAGCTATTATCAAGTTCTCTCTATTTTTTTTTCCCTAAGAAATTTCCCCTTTTCAGGCAGGAAAAAAACATGTTTGAGTTTTTTAACCTCCACACAGCAGCAGAGAGATGCCCAGACACCAGTAGCCAGGCCCCTGCACTCTCCAGGAATGCTTTTGCCAACACTTGCTGGGCTTGCTGGGCTCGGATTGTGCTAAGAAAACTGCTGTGGGTTGGGGTGGAGTTTTAATTACTGAGTCAGCGAGGCAGTCTGAGCAAGGTTTTAATAACCTCTATCTGCAGCTACAGAATGCTCGTACAGTTATTAACAGGCCGGGTGGATTTTTTTTTTTTTTAATTCCCAAATTTCATTTTTTACTTGTGGAATCTTGAGTCTTAAGTTAGTCTTTAAAGGTTGATGTAAAACTGCCCCCTTCAGAGGGAGTTGATATTTGGAGAGCTGGAATTTCAGACAAAATTAATCAATAAAATGAAAGTAGGGATTTGAGCTAGTGTAATGAGTTAGGAAAAAAGAACGGAGCTTGCTTATAAATCATAACTCAACTGGGCTGTGTAAATAGTTTTCATCTAAAAGTTAATGGAAATGTCTATTGTGTATTCCAGGCAAATGAATATGTGCAACAACTGTGCATGGTCATGTCTACTCCACAGTTATTATGCCCTTTGAAATAACATACTTTAGGGAACCAAAGAAATAAAAAAAGGCCCCTTGCAGCAGGGCCCATATATTGCTTTATGGAGATACATTTGTTCAGAATCAATTTGTCTATTCTCATTTTCTTACTTATCTTACACCTGAAGTAGTAAGATGTAGAAAAAATAGTCTTTCTGTAACTGAGGATTAAAGAACTTTGTTCTTTTTTTTATTCTTTTTTTTTTAATGCCTGAGGCCAAAGTAAATGATGGCAGGAAGTTTTTCCCCACTGCACTGCAGCATCAGTTTTCAGTGGGGAAGAGTATGGTCCAAGAGCAGATTGGAATGTGCCTTATTTCGGTAGGTATTACTAGAGAGACCTAGAGAGTTAGGAGAAACTGAAAAATTACAGTCTGCACAATGCAAAGATGATGTTTGTGTGTCTCAATTTTATTTTAATTATGAAAATTGATACATTCTTCTGAAGCGACAGGTTAGGCCAGAACTGACTGGTGGCCCTCATCTCATCTTCTGTGCTTCCCTCCATCTTCTGCTTCTGTCCGCTCTTCAAACTTTTGTTAGGCAGTGAAGCACACCCTAGTAAGAACAGTTATAGATGCTTGCTTGAACAGAACTGCATATTCCTGAAATGACTATGTCAGTCTTTTCCTCATTTACCATACCTCTCTTAACTTAATTGAATTCAGAATGCTTTCTGGAAAAACCTGTCTCTCTCCGTAACTATATAGGGATCTCTAGCATGACTATGATATTAATATTGGTAGGGTTATTTGGGGACATTTGTCTGAATATTGGGAGTTCCTCATTTATAAGGCTCTGGAGCTTCTTATAAAACTAATCAGGTCCAGAACAAAACTGCACCGGCAAGGGAATTTATTTCTTTTCTTGCCATTTTATACCTCTCCAAGATCCCAATTAAAAAACAAAACAAAAAAAAAACCACTTACAAAATAAGTGGAAGGAAGAAATTAAATTCTGTATTTATGCCCCTCTTACCCTTCCAAAATAGAAGTTTAAAAAAATCATGGGAAAAGCTGCACCAAATCTGCACATGAACTACATTTAAAAATGAACTTGCAGATGAATCATTTTCCAAAAAGTGATTTTCCTTTTCTGAGGAAGAACGGCCTTGCTTGTCTTTCATCATATCAATCTTTTAAATAGAAACACTTTGTTCATTAGCCAGACTGTTCCTGGGAAGGTGTAAAGTTAGTGCTTTGACAGATTTGAGAACAAATTACTAAATCTGTAGTGAGCTGTTATTTTCAGTTCTTGTAACACAGTAATCAAAGTTTCCTAAAGAAACTTACTTGTTGACTTCTCTAAAGGAAATGCTGATTTTCTCACAAACAGAGTAAAACTTCAGTCTTGTCTCTGCACAGCCTGTTGCTTGGCACAATTAAGCAGTAAGGCAGGTTTTAATAAAAACTAAAAAGGTTTTAGTAAAACTAAAAATGAAAAACTTTTTTTTTGTTAAATTTATTTCTCTTCTCTAAGGAGTCTGTGGTTCTGGTATGCCCAGAGCAATTTGAAAATACACTGTCTTGTACTTTGGTCTTATCAGGCCTTATAAATGAGCAAAAGAAGTCCATCGTGAGAAAATGAATTGTTAGTAATTGGATAAGTAGCACTTACGAATTATTATGAAATAGGTTTTTTTTTTCACAGGATGGTATCTGTATTTTTCTCTCAGCTTCTTCTGTGGTGTTCTTTCAGAGTATTGCCAGCTTTTAGAAGTACTGTTATTTAGTCCTCCATATGAATCAGCACATATATGTTGGGATTGCTAAGCATAAGAAAGATGTATCACTGCCTATGCAAGATTAAAAATCATGTTCCAGTTTCCAAAACTGAATTTTTGCTTGATTAGTTCAGCCTTTGTCTCACCAACCATTAGCCACCCCAAAGAAGGGAGAATGATGCAAGGGCAGGAAGGGGAGCTGATCCGCAGGCTTTTTCTGAAAGAAAAAAAAAAAAAAAAAATCAGATTGGACAGCCAAAAATGGAGACAGCCAAAATCACTAGTCATTTTGGGAAGCCTTAGCCTTTTATTTCAGCACATCATGCTAAGGGAATAATGTGTTCCTTATCGCTTCCTGCAGTCGTCCAGTCAGACAGGAGGCTGGCAAGCGCTGGTGTGCGTGTTGGGAAGATGGATTTCACAGCTGCTTCCAGGGCACAGAATTAATTCAGGGATGGCAAAGCACACAGTAATATCTGCATGAATCCTGGAAACCACCCAGCAAAGGTGGTTGATCTATACATAGGAATGTGGGGTGCTACCCTGCAGAAGGGTGCCCATAGGGTATGAAATTTTACCCCCAGCAAGCTTGTAAGTACTCAGTTTCTTCATGGAGAGCATGCCCGCAGGGATGTCATCCCATCTCATTACCTTTACAACTGGAAGAAGCCACCAGAAGGACATTGCTTATGCAAGTCCCTTCCTCTTGACTCTATAGCGCTGTACTTTCCTGCCCTGAGTCCCCTTCTGGAAGAGTTTGTGTTTCTCAAGTGAGCTCAAAATGCCGTCTAGAATCAGACTGTGCTTGCAAGCTGGGCTGGAACACAACCCAGCTTTTATGTTAATGTCCTCAGGGCCTGAAATGACATGATTTTAAATGGCAGAGAGGCATATCAGTATGATAGCTGGGGATCACAAACGAGACTTGTTTTACAGCATCCCCCTGTGCCCATCTGCACTGAGCGTCCGCACGCGGCGAGAGCCCGCGGGAGCTGCCCCTGGGTTGGAAGAGGCAGGAGCAGGTACAGGCACGAGCCGGGACAGAGTCACTGCATGGTTTTATCCTACTGCACAGTTCAAAGGAACAAAAAATACCGGTAGCCCTAATAGCCGGTCTCTCTAGGTTTGTATGGAAATGAGCAAAAGGCTGACAGGAGAAAGATAGGAAGGCAGAAGAAGGGGCTGCTGGGGAGCTGTACATGTGCCGCAGTTAAACCTGGCACCTGGTCTTCGGCTGGCGTGGCCTCCAGGCACTTGGAGTTGCCTTCTGCCTCCCGTCTCTGCCCAGCCAGGTAGGTGCGAGGTGTCCTGGGGCTCTCGGGTGAGTCACTCGGCGATCCTTGCCTCGGCGCATCACCAACCGGCGCATCACCAACACTCGCTGTGGGGCACCCAACCGGAGGAGCAGCGTGGGGCGGTGGCCTCAGGGGTGGTGAGCTGATGAAAATTAACCTCGGTGTAGGTGTGGCTGAGTATAGGTGAATAACTGTCGAAGCGTAAATTCGCCCTCACCTCTTAGCTTCTCTCTTAACCTTTGGCTTCCAAAACGAGAGCCCCATTCCCTGGGCTGGGGTTTAACAGTGTAGATAGAGCTCCAGGTTCAGACCCTGGGCTAAACAGGCAGTGTGGACACAACCTCAGTACTGCATGTGTTTAGGCTTCCATCTCGGCAGGTATAACCCATAAACAGATAGCAAAGCAGGCGACAGCAAGCAAGCATGTGCAGAGTCTTTCCCAAGGAGCGACTCTGTGCCAAAGTAAATTACCATCAGTTGTCATTTAAATAGGAATAAGCTTCACTGATTACTTTTTGCATATTCATTCAGAATGAAACCAGATGTTCCCCAGCCCATCTTACAAACCATTTAAAGGCAAGCAAGAAAATTCTCGCAAGAAAAAGGATATTGCATCTTGTTAGTGAATTGGTTTATCTGAAAAAACTTAACTGTTAATGATGCTGGGAGTACATTTCTGAATCAGAAAGCATTTCCCAAGCTGTTAAACACAGCAATATGCAAATTGACATTCCAGTAATATTAATATTGCCCCAGCATGAGTCAAGCTGTTGCTGTTGTTTTTAAAAAGGAACAGTAACTTGCCCTCAGGAAAACAGCTCTGAATCACTGCTGAGGTTTGGGTGAGTGTTTTAACAGAATGATTTTCTGTGTTTAATTATTTTCATTTTACTTGCTCGGTACCTTTACGTTTCTTGTCGTGGCACGTTTTCAGTCTACAGCCAGGAATCTGGGTAGCAGTGATATATTAGACTTCAGAAGGAAGCAAGTCGCTCCCTCTAAATCATCTGAGGAATTCTTCTTGGTTATCCAGCCTGTTTGAAATTGTCAGGATGTCTCCTTTTCCTCCCAGCTTTTAA
>NW_009260616.1:2581535-2600226 GCF_000687185.1 Egretta garzetta
TGAAGGAATATTTATAGCGTTTCTGACCTTTGAATGAACTTTCACAAATCAATAACAGCAAAGTGGAAGGAAGGTTAGCAGCAGTTTCCCTCTTGTCTGAGGGTAGCCAATGTTAGGCTTGGAATATCTAAAATATTTTAGGAACTACCAGAATCACATTTATGCAGCATTTTTGCAGGAAATTTGCAGATTTCGTCAGCGCTGACGTGCAGCTGCTATCTGAAGGATACAATACAAGGCCAGAGCCAATGGTGTCATTAATGGGTTTTTAAGTTGTTGTGTATCAGTTTTTACATGGCAGAACTACTACAAGAGGCCTTAAGAGCCAGTGCTGAAGAATAATTTTCTTGACTATATTTTGCCACAGGGAAAGTGTAAGTGGATTAGAAAGCGTTCTCATTAATGACTTGCTGCAACCGAAACACCCTTAATTTCCTCCCACTTCCAATTACAGACATAAAATTGATATGGTCACCCCTAGATGTGTGAGCACAAGCAGCCGCATGAGATGGTTTGAGGCAAGGTTTGCCAGTTCAGAGTCATTATCCCTATAACCCTACAACTCAAATATTATAAAGGACCTTTCCTAATTCCTCAGATTTCTGAAACTCCTTCCAAAATCAAGGTGTTCCCATAATGAATTAGACATCCCAGTGCTGTTTGCTGCCTTCAAGCATGGAGGAGGAAACCAGGCGTCGAAATTTCCCTTCGTTTCACTGCCTAAAAGCCAAGTTCCTAACTTAATTAAATCCTTGCCTTCTCCAGAGCTGGCACCTCTAGAAAGTGCTTCTTGTGCTCTCTTTTGCCTACCGAGGGATCCTGGCCAACTAGTTCAGATGGTAACTGTAAATTAGAAGCCTAAATTCCGGATGCATCAAGTTAAGTGAGATGAATCCCATTGCTAGGGGTGACAGTAATAGATCTCATAGAAGACGTCTTCTACCTTGTAATTAGAGTGAATTTTTTCAGTCAGGACTGCCCCTCATGCCTTTCCATAGAGGTAGCAAAGCAGGGTCTTGCTCTTTGCTGAAGCCTTCTGGTGCTGCTGTAATACATAGGGCTCCAATTTGCAAATACAGTGTCGTTATTCTGAAAATCCCTCTCATAATGGCTCCATTTTTCTCTAGTATTTTTCTGACTGAGTGGGGAGACAATGGTAGCTATACAAACCATCACAAAATTCAAGAAACTTGTGATAGCAGCGCAGAAGAGTTGTTGTCATAGGTTTCTTTTTCAGTGTCCATATCATTTGAAGATTGAATCTACTTTTTCAGCCAGCCTTACAAATATGTCTAAAAATACAGGGAAAAGAAAACAAATTTGCTGAAGTTTGACGACTTCTGTTTGATCAAAAGTTGTTTGGTCAAAAGTAGCTTAAAAGTCAGGAAATGACAATTTTCTTATGGATGCTATCATACTTGCTGTTATTGTTAGGCTTCTGAAGAAGAACAAAGGAAAAGATATTTCCACACAAGTTCTATGTGAATTGTTAGTGGCAACTTTGAATTTCCTTGTTTTTTCCTAGTTTATAAAACACCTTAATATAGAATCGTTTTGTCTGAGAATAAATCCTGTGTTTATTCAAATTCTTAGATTCATAATATTAAAGAATGTTTTACTGCCTCTCCTCACGTACCTACTTCCCCTTTTTTGCTTCTTTTTTTGCTGTCTTTCAAGGACCAATGTACTGCGCCATGTACATCTTCAGTGCTCTTAAACATAAAGCTGTCTTATCATTTCACTCTTCTCCAAGATTTGCATTCCGGCTTTCAGCAGTCTCCAACCAAAAGAAGTTTGCTCTGTCTTAGTCTTCTTCCTCACACATTTTAAGTGCTTTGAAAAATTCTATAAAGCATGAGAAAAACTGAAGTCCTGAGGTTGCACCTAAGTCAGAACAAAGTATAGTATTGGCTTCTAACCCGTCTGTCTCAAGCATGAAAAATAAGATATGGTTTGATTGAGATTGAGACTGAATAACAAAATCATCCTTTTGTTTAGCCAATAGGCAGAAGACATCATTAACATTTTTGATGAAATTCTAGTTTATCGGTTCACTAAGGGCTAGTGTTTTGGCTCAAGAAGCTAAAAGGGGTTCATCTTGCAACAGCACATGGATCTGAATGAGCATTAGGTTACATGGGCCCCAGAACAGATCCAGCTGCTTTGGGACCAGCTTGAAACGAAGCCATCTTGGCACGGTTGGGTGATGACCCCGGAGTTTCAGCTTCTGCTGATTTTTCCGGTTCACTGACAGCTGCCAGCGTGGATATATGCCAATGTGGATTACACCACCAGCAGCAATATTGTCTGCTGGCCATTTCTTCAAAACCAGATGATAACTGGAACTGCTCATTGTTTACACTGATCTAAGGCTGGCGAACGCCCATAAGAGCTACCTCAGCCTGTTTTGTTGTATTTATGTCAGTGTTTAAAAGCAGTAGGGAATTTGTCTGTGGGGAAAGGTATGTGCTGTATCTCACAGTCTGTCCTATCTCATGGTATCCCCTTCAATCCGTAGCAGCTCCTCCATCAGCCTGCTCCCTGTGGTTTCTTGCCTTCACTGCTGCAGCGTTTGGGGGGCAAAGCCTATGACTCTCATTCCTCAGCTCTTCTGTAGCCCTTGCAGACCAGGCTCGGCTGCTTCTCTTCTCACAAATCTCTGCCCACCCCCAGCTACCAAACACCTTGACTGAACCCTCAGTCGGTACCAGGATTTGAGCCAGACACTGGAGCTGGTTTAATGTCAAAATAGACCATGGTCTCCAAGCTGTGCACAGGCAGGCAGCTTCTCACACGTCTCACAAATAGAGGAGCGTGGGCTGCTCTCACTAACAGCGAGCGATTTTGCTTCGTGATTTCAGAGAATGACGAGGAGCAGGAGGCTCTGCTATCCCTGGACAAGCCCGGCTGGTATTCCCAAGGAAATGCTATCCAGCTCTATGAACTGCTGAAAAAGATGACTGGCAAGCTGGATCCCAAGGTATGTTATAAGTAAGAGTAAATCTTTCTGAAAAGATTTCCATCTAAAAGATTTCCGTTGCCATCTAAAATTCACCAGACAAGCTTTCATTAAAATTATTGATGTGATTGGTCACAAATTTTTGTTCTGGTTATGCTTGCTGTTGTCTAACAGAGTGCAGCCCAGAACTGGAAGCAGCATATTAGTCTTCTTATCAGCAGAATATGTGAACTTTCTAGATGTTTTATTCTTTGTGTGTGGTCATGCCTTTCGACAGCTTTGAGGAGGATCAGATTGTAATCAGGAAATAAACAATGTCCCTGAGGAAACGGGTCAAATAGATTAAAAGATGGCTTCAGTGGAAACTTGGATCATGCTATTTTTAATTCCAGGTCTGGATGGGTGAAAATGCCACTGAAGACAGTGGGACCACATTTTCCCCAGTGGGTAAACTATCCCTTGGGCACAGAAGAGTTCTGAGTCATCAGGAGAAGCTCCGTGTTCTCCCTTGTTTCCAAAATTGTCCAAAATTCATTCCCATTGTTTAGCGCATTTTCTTGGTAGTCTTTTCCACTGCTTCCTGGCAGGCTATTTCTGTCGTTCAAAAATCTCAGCGGTGCCCCTGTGCCAGTCCCAGCCGGGCATCCCCATCCAACACCCCTGGAGGGTGAGAGCGAGGAGGGTGTGCAGGGCCAGCCTTTTCCTTATGGAGCTGGTTGAAGATAAAACCTCAAACTGTGACATTAATAAGATCTCTGTGTGTCATGGCCAACTGTAAACACGGAGGAATTTTTATTAGGTTGTTTTAAAGCTCTTTTTCTCCGTGAAATACAGTTTGTTTGTGTTTTCCTCATGTACAACGAACTTTTAATTTGCTGCTTCCCTCGTAGGTTGTTTATTTTGGTGACAGCATGCACTCAGATATTTTCCCAGCTCATCACTATAGCAACTGGGAAACCGTCTTCATCCTAGAGGAGCTTCTAGGGGACAAAGTTACGGTGCCTGCAGAGGCCGAATCTGAGCCCTTGGAGAAGAAAGGAAAATACGAGGTAAGGATTCCTTGCAGATGTTTCCTGGAACAGAAGAAAATAAGTTGCAAAAAAGCCTCGTGCAACCTGCGCTGAGAATGAGCCTCCTTATCTTACCAGGCTGCTATCAAGCATCAGCATCCCTCACAGATATACCCTCCTTGCCGCGCCGGGAGGTGCCATCCTGTCCCAGCTTGGCATTGCCTGGGTGATACAGAGCCTCCACCCGGAGCTAAATCACGGACCTCAGAAAAAGAGCTGTACGTGCAGTCCCTCCAGCGAAAAACACAGTTGTCTTTTCAGTAACCAGAACCTGCCTTGCGTCCTACAAAGAGAAATTTCATGGCCACTTATCACAAGTCTGGCACCTGAACTCTGCCGAGTTTGTGATGTTTCCTTGCATGTCGTGGCCAACAGTAAACACAGAGGAATTTTTATTAGGTTGTTTTAAAGCTCTCTCTCTCGGTGAAATACAGTTTGCTTGTGCTTTCCTTATATACAAAGAACTTTTAATTTGCTGCTTCCTTCATAGGTCGTTTATTTCAGTGACAGCTGTGCTCAGATAAGAGGGACTTTTTCAAAGTCTTGTCCAATGCAGTCTACTGGTACCTCAGATATACAATGTGATTTTCAGGTTGATCACAGCTGGGAATCAGGGCACGGCTGCCACACTTTAATTCCCCCCCAGAAGGTAGAAGATTACTATTGTTTACCCTTCTCTCCACTGCCACAGAACGAAGTAGATAGGGAATGGTGCTCGGATGTACCTCCGGCGTGTCCTGTGTAGGAACTACCATGCAGCTTCACTCTCCATTCGGAGTGTTTCTTCTTATGTTCCTAAGTAAACAGGTCATTTTCTTCTAATTGCAGAATGCTTTTTTGCACTTTGCTTTGAAAAGCACTTACCTTTTTTTTTTTCTTTTAAATAATTACTCTTTATGATTAAAAAGTTAACTTACAGATAGGAAGATTTTTGTGGGGTGCTTTTACGCTAGAGATGTTTTTAATCTGACTAAGAAGTGTTTTAAAAGCCCCTGGGTTTTGTGGAGAAAAGGGTGTCTTCAATGGGACTAAAACAATAGACATGTGACACCTATTTCTCTACTTTTTTTAATAGATGTATCTAATATTTTCCCCCACTATTCTGACTTCTAAACTAAGGTCAGACAAGGACATTGCAGTCACTGAAATAAGGAAATGTAATCATTAATGCTTAGGCTTTTTCCTGAGTTGTAGAAAACCAAAAATTAACAAACTCAAGTCTCCCATCAAGAAAAATGTGTTTCTTGGTAAGAAAGGGGGGAAAAAAGGAAGAGTGAGTAGTAGTGCTACATAGGTTAATGTAATTTGATTTAATTAGTTAATGCTGTAAAAATAACTCATTCTCCTCCATAAATGTGTTCATTCTCTGACTGGAGACTCTGCCCGCACTGCTGCGCGGAGCTTACATCTCCGCAAGGTTTGGGGTTCTTTTATTCAACCGTGGTTTCTTAAGCATGTTCAGTATATGCTTTTGAAGCACACATTTTTAAACAGCCAGCCAGAAAATGTTTCTTTTTCCTGGAAGTACAAAGAAAGAGTTACTGAGTGATGTGTTTCTAAGCCCTTGATGATGGTTTGGTTTTTATCTTGCTGCAGTGCCTCTGGTTAACGGCTCACAAGATCCATCTTCTCTATCGCTGCAGTTATCAAGCAGGAAATTGAGACTTTTAGACAGGTGCTCGACATTTCAGTAACGCCGTACTATTCCTGATAAGAGCTTGCAGTACCTCGGGGAGACACCACCCCTGCCACACACAACCCCTGTTCAGTTTACATCCGCTACCAGTGACAGCAAGCAAGCAAGGGAGAAATGAATTGCGTTGATTAAAGGAACCTGAACCAGGGGGGCCGTGGCAGGTCAGTGGTGTTATTTCATTACCACGCTGCTCACTGGAGTCTGAACAACAGGTCACATCCATATCTCTGCAGTTGACTGGACACCACTGACTTAACAGGACTAGTTCAAAGGGGGTCCCTTTACAAGCCTATGGAAGTTTTATTTTCATTCCCCTAATCAACTTCTACCATTAACCCTTTGGTTAAGAGGGGAGAAAAGCCACTTCAAAGGATTGTACAAAGTCAGATGGTTTTGGAAAATTAGGCAATAACAGATTAGCTTTAGTCTTGTTCATCAGCCTTATTGTTCGTTGGCAATAAAAAAAAATAGACTACTATTGCAGGTTTTCCATGCCATGCTGTGTGTGCAGAGAGGGACTGAAAATTTAATACAAGATGCAATCCTCCCTTCTCTTGACCATTACAAAATATTACTAAAGAAATAAGGTATTAATTCTTATTTGCAATTGCATCTTTCGGAAAGAAATTACAAAAACCTGTTTTCAGTTCTTTGGCTGGTATTTCATCACTAACGGAGGGGGGAGGAAAATGACCTCCTCACACACAAACTGGGAAGCTAGTAATTTCCATTTTCATTAGCAGTTTTTGTCTTTTCTCTTCAATTAAATGCATGATATAAGCCAGATACACATAACTGTGAAATGATGGTAACAACTGCTGTCCATTCAAGTATATGAGTCACAACCAAATGAGCAAAAGAATAGCAAATGAAAAAGTATTCATGCAATTACTCGGCTCCTAAGTGAATTGCAGCATGCAGGGAGGGGGAAAATACCAAGCATTGTGTTGAAACAAGATTCCCCCTAGATCTGGGGGTTTGTTTGCTTGGCTGGAGGCTTTGGTTTTGCCTGCTGTTCTTTAAATGTGTGATCAATTCCATTAATGAAAACTCAAAGAAAAGCTGGAATTTGTCCCAGGATTTCGAGGGAAATGATTGCAGAGGAGCGAGCCAGTGTGTAAAAACCTTGGGCTATAGGAATGAGTGGAGCAGAAATCGAAGAATTTATTGGTGGATATAGACAACATATTTGCAGTTAGAAGGAAAAACTAATTTTTACAGTATTGCCTAGTGGCTGGTTGGTTGGGGGGGGGTGGATCAGGGCCCTTAAACCCCCAAATTTCCAGGACTCCCTTGCCATGACCATAGACAAGGCTAATTACTCTGTGCCTTTTGGCTCTGTTTGTCTCGTTATTCCCGTTTATCTTTAACAGAAATCTAACAGTACTTTCAGGAACTACCTGATGGGCTGTTGTGAAGCCTGGCGAGTTAAAGCAATATCCTGAAGTGAAATGCATTTTATTTCAAAGTCTGCTTATCAGTGATCCACGTGGTAGTTTAGGCACAGTGATCATGGGTGAAATGTTTTATATTTGCACATGACTTGTGGGGGCAGGTTCTGTGCAGAAGTTAGACCAGTGGCAGGCTTGCCCATTTGCACACCCAGCGTAGGTTTGTTATTCAGGGACATCTGCTTGTTGTGACCGGCACAGCTCTGCTGGTGGAAGCACCTCAAATATTTGCCATTATACTGGCAAAACCATATTTTGAGCATTGATTTTTTCTGGCACTAAGACCCGGTGGTAGTGTTACTACCTTGGCACAGCCATCAGTCTACAGTGTACACTACCAAGTGTACAGCCATCAGCACCACCCATCATATCGGATGCAGTAAAGCAATCCTAGTGCTCTGCGCTTGGTACAAAGACGATGGTGTAGATAGCAAACCTCCATCTAAATAATGCCTTTAAAAAATACCAACAGCTTGATTTTTCACTCCTGTCTCCTTTACATCCTTCCTTCTTTCATCTCTTTAGCAAATGTAGAAAAACTTCAGCGCTCAGCTCCCTGTCTATTTGTATTTTAGAAAGGTCGTTTGTAAGCTGACGAATGAGTGTTACCCAAGGGTCCTATTAACAGATTCTGTCTGCTCCGTTAACAGGCCCTATTTGTCTGCAGTTAATAAAGCAAAGGTGATAGCAAGTATTCCAGGTGGTTTAACTTAGTGGAAAGCCCCGGGACTGGGGGAACACTGGTACCATCGTTATTTCTCGAAGTAGTCTTTGAGGCCTTGTACCCTCAATGGACACAATCAACGTCTGACCTGCTACTGTCTGACCAATGTGCCTGAGAGCAAAACCACATGCTTGGGGGGGTTGCATCAGAAAGAGGGATTGCTCAGCACTTCCCAGCATCTACTGTCCTGCTGAGAAAGCAAACCCCACATTTGGGGACTGCAGGAGCAGCTGGTGCACCTCGCAGAGCTCCTCCACCGCTGAATGTGTGCCTCCAGGCGTGTGAGGAGTAGAGATGTTAACAGGGGACTTTTGCCTCATTTCACAGATGTATAGATTCACGGTACATGGTCTGTCCTTCTGTTGTGGTTTAACCTGGCAGGCAGCTGAACACCACACAGCCACTCGCTCACTCCCCCACCCACCTCAGTGAGATGGGGAGAGAATCGGAAAGACAAAAAAGGTAAACCCCATGGGTTGAGATAAAGACAGTTTAATAAAACCATAAAGGAAAAAAAAGTAATAATAATAGTAGTAATAATAATAATAGAATATACAGAATATACAAAACAAGTGACGCACATTGCAATTGCTCACAACCCACCAACCGATGCCCACCCCGTCCCAAGCAGCGATTTCTTTCCCCAGCCAACTCCCCCTGAGCATGACGTCCTATGAAATGGAATAGCCCTTTGGCCAGTGGGGGTCAGCTGTCCTGGCTGTGCCCCCTCCCAGCTTCTTGTGCACCCGGCAGAGCATGGGAAGCTGAAAAGTCCTTGACTGGTGTAAGCACTACCCAGCAACAACTAAAACATCAGGGTGTTATCAACATTCTTTGTATATTAAATCCAAAACACAGCACTCTGCCAGCTACAAGGAATAAAATTAACTCTCTCCTAGGTGAAACCAGGACACCCTCATTGCAGGCTGCATATGCTGCAGATGAGATATAGACATCTTCTAAACACCAGTTAGGGATGGCAGGGGGAGCGATGTCTGATGCTTCCTGAGGATGTAGGCAGTTTTGACAGCTCTTTTCAGATGGGAGATCAAGATTTAGCCTACCAAACTGCCACTGTCATGTGGAGATAAGCCAGTAGCAAAATGATGAGAGTCCTCTACCACGTGACTTGATGACAACTCTCATCTCTAACTGGGTTTGGTTTTACTAAGGGCTTGGGTTGCAAATCCAAGATGTAACTCCCCCCTCTTTAATAAGGAAGAAATTCCCACTCTGAGAATCAGACCTCTGAAAAAAACGTTTCCTCAGATTGCAATTTTAATCACCCATTGAACCAATCATACATTTCAAAAAGCTAAAACCTCAGATTTTTTCTTTTATCAATAAACAAGGCCCTGTCTTTTGTGCAAATGCTTATGCGGGCCAATACTGGGTTTGTTGTTTTGATTAATCACCTGAACAGTTGTAACGGCCTTAAGAGTTTTCTGCAAGTGTCATCCAGCTGGCAAATGGATTTTAACTCATCATAACATCTACACTTAATGATAACTGATGTAAAGTCCTGGGATTTGCATGGAAAGATAAGATTTGGCAAAAAAAAAAGTAAGATGATGGTCCTGTGTGTGAAGCAAAAAAAAAAAACAAAACAAACACAAAAGAGCCCAGCTCTTAACTGCTTGTTTTGAAACAAAAGATATGGGGGGTTTTCCAACATATTTATATAAGAAGACAGAAACCAAAATCTGTATTTGTCCAAATCAATACTTCCTCCCCACCCCTAGCTATGCTCAGAGAAAAAACTGTTACGCAGAATCACAAAAAGCATGGCTCTGTGTTTACTGACGTGGTCTGTTCAGCTGGATCAACAGCTTTCTTGTGATCAAAAGCCATGGACCTCTGTCCTAAACGCAAATTATTCCAGCAGATTCTCAAAACTATGAAGAAAGAGGTTAAATGAAAAATAAAGTACAAAAGTTCACAAATCTGGAGGCACACGCTAAGATATCTCTTCTTCTATACTTCGCTGGTCTGAAAAGATACTTTGCACACAAATGACTTTAACAGATTTTCTATAGTGTCGTTCACAGTTTTGTTTTCCATTTTTTCATCTTTCTGTAGAGGCCTCCTGGAGCTTTTTCTGGCTGCTTATGGCAATATATAGCACGTTTCAAGATGAACTGCTAAAAAAATCGGTTTTCCCAATGCTGCTTTAATGCTTTCTTTAAAACATAATGAGTCTACATGTTGTTGTCGTCTGAAAATCTACATGAAAAAAAAATCAATTTTTCACAATTTGCTCAGCAACTGAATGGCTCTCCATGGATCCTGCGGCTCTGTTCTCACTCATTCCTCAGCTCAGAAATGGACAACGCGACGCAGGTGGCGTGATGCATCCTTCGCGGTTGCTCCATCCAGCACTAGGAGACTCCTTTCTCCCGGAAGGAGTTCCAGGCTGGGTTACGGTCTGTGCCGCGGCTACCCAGCTTCTCCAGTGGATGAAGGCAGCAGGCTATTCACGCTATCAAAAGCTGAATAACAGGGAAAAGAAAAGATTTTTTTAAGGGAAAAATATTTAAAGCCAACTTTTTATGTCCTAGGGAATCCATAAATTGCATATACAGGAGCTTGGGGACTTACGGGAGGAAGATTGTTACTTTTTCTTTATGATGTTTTAAAGTCACATTGCTCCTGAGATACAACACAGTTTTCCCAGAAACCCAGAGAAATGCTAGAGTTCCTTAAACTAATGCTTGTGGTTGGATAGAGAAAGAAGATTTCTTTTCTTTTAAGATTACATATTTATTTATTTTTCTTTCAGGGAGATGAGCCCAAAGCTCCTTACTTTGTATCTAAACAGTGGGGCTCTTTCTTCGTGGACCGATTGCCAGGCCTGGAAAATGCAGAGGAAACCTTAGTTCGCACGTGGTCCTGTAAATGTATTAGCACTTACAGCACTATTGCAATCCCTAGTCTTGAAGCAATAGCAGGTAAGGAAGATCACTTTTTTTTCCCCTAAAGAACATGCAGTATTCATAGTAACTTGGTCATAGTGCAGATCTATTTTTGAGATTACATGTATCCAAAATACATTAAAAAATATTCTGTTCACATCATGCAGCAATTAATGCTAGTGGCTATTAATTACTTTGACGTTTATGCTTTAATACTTGTCTGCTACACCAGTTCAGTTTTTTTTCTTTGTGCCTGCAAATGTTAGATGCTTAGTTTATCCAATGTTAGAAATAGGACACAACATTTAACAGGTTGTAGATTAGTTCCTGAATTTTGATTCAGGACTTCCCCACAGTATTTTGCTGTGTCTGCTTTCAGTGGTGAGTTACCTTAGGAAACAGACACATGCCGAGTTATGTGGGTTTTTAGACATCCAGATATGTTTCTCTGATCTGTCTTGATCTGGCCTCAATCAGCTCACTTACCCCTTTACAGCTGAGATGGAGACGAATGAGTGCAGGAATGTAATGAAGCCAAGAATGCCTAGGACGGTGCTTCTCTCTCTCTTTTTTTTTTAAAAATGCGTGTATTGCGTTTGAAACTGCATCATTTGGACACAGCTGGAGCCTAAAATATTCTCTCTATCTGGAAAACAAGGCAATCACAAGCAATGTCTTGTTCTCCAAAATTCACCTCACTGAGAAACCAGTTCAGGTTTTCTACCTTCTTACATCAAGGCTGCGTCAAAGGTACAATTATGGCTGATCTTCTGATTTCCACTAATGTTTATCCCTGGAGGGACCATACGTTATTTTGGATGGTTTGTAGCAATAGTTGTAGCAGTAATAGTGCAATAACTTTGCAACAGCAGTGCATATCAGTTGATTATGAAGTGGTGGTGAAGACCCCCTATCCATCTATCTATCCTCAAGCCGTCATTTTGCCTTACTGAACTTTATCGATACACCACATCTAAATGAATAAACAAATTATTAAGTGAATGAGGTACTTAGCTGTGTGAAGAACACAGCAGTCATTTAGTTTATTAACCCCTCTGTTCAGCATCTGCTGCCTACTTCATGCGTAAGACCAAGGAATAAAGAGTTGTTCCAAGAGAGCATTTCAGATTTGCCCAGATTTCTACACCAGAACAGGTGATAGACTTGTCCTTTGCAACCATATTCTACACATGTACATACATTGTAAGGAAACCCATACGGTGCCACAATTTATTTATGCTTCTGATATTTGCCATGTTGCAGTCTGTATTTCATCCAGAAGGTACAAAGCCTGAATATACCAAGGGAAATAGCCAAGAGAGAGGTAACTTCTGTAAAGCTCCTTTCTAATACCTTTTCCAGAGTCACTCTGTGGCTTGCTTTGGAGGTGTTGGCCCGGAGGAAGCACGTGGGTCAGCCACACTCTGTGAAACTCTGCCTCCCAGCCAGCTCCCCCCAGCCACAGCTCAGATTGCAGGGCTAGCAAAGGCTGCAGACCACAAACGTACCACTAGGTTTCCAGCTACAGACAAAAGGGTGAGAACCAGAAAGGCGTATCTCTGCAAACTAGTGAGCAGTATAGCTGCCTGTCATCGGTGGTGGAGCCCCTGCAAAGTCTGTTCCTCCATTGGGAGGGACGCTGCGTGCTGTCCCTCACTGCGTTGGACCGGTGCTGGGGCAGGGGCTGGTGTCTGAGAAACTTATACCCCAGAGCTAAAGGACAGGGGAGGAATGACATTTTTAACTTGCAGCTGCGCGCCTGAAAGCAGACTCAAAGCTGAAGGTACAAGAACATTCCTGGTTTCTTACAGAGAGAGGTATTTCTTGTTTGTTTGTGCAGAAGAGCAGATGTTCATTATTATGGATGTTGAGGAATTCCTGACTCCCCTCAAATACCTTGTCTGACTCCTGTCACAGCAAGCTGCGAGAGCCCCTGCTTTGCCAAGCCCTGAAGTTTTTGGCTGCAGTTGTAAGCCATAGCTTAGCTGCAGCTATTTGGGAATAACTAGCTAGAAGAGATTCAAATGGGTTATGCGAGTTTGATGCGCTCCAGCTTTTCCTTTTCTATTCATCTACTTTAATTACCGGCAGAGGACTTTCCACTGCCAAGCTGCAAAAACACAGGCCTTTCCTCAAGATGCCCCAAGCCCAAACACGCAGCCAGGCTGCCGGCGTGCTGACCGTACGACCCCAGCTCCTGGCCACCAGCCGGCACGGCCGCAGCAGCACCCGGGTCAACCTGACCCAGCCGAAGGAGCTGCCACCTCCCTGGAGGTGTGCCACAGCCTCCCGGGAGCTGTGGGCTCACCAGAGCTTAGAATCATAGAATCATAGAATTGTTTAGGTTGGAAAAGACCTTTAAGATCATCAAGTCCAGCTGTCAACCTAACCCTGCCATCCCACCACTAAACCATGTCCCTAAGCACCTCATCTACCCGTCTTTTAAATACCTCCAGGGGTGGGGACTCAACCACTTCCCTGGGCAGCCCATTCCAATGCTTAACAGCCTTTTCAGTGAAAAACTTTTTCCTAATGTCCAACCCAAACCTCCCATGGTGCAACTTGAGGCCATTTCGCCTTGTCCTATCGCCCATTACCAGGGAGAAGAGGCCGACCCCCACCTCGCTACCCCCTCCTGTCAGGCAGTTGTAGAGGGCGATAAGGTCTCCTCTCAGCCTCCTCTTCTCCAGGCCAAACAACCCCAGCTCCCTCAGCCATTCCTTATCAGACTTGTGCTCCGGACCCCTTGCCTTGCTTTGTTGCTCTCCTCTGGATATGTTCCAGCAATGCAACGTCTTTCCTGTAGTGAGGGGCCCAAAACTGAACCCAGTATTTGAAGTGTGGCCTCACCAGTGACGAGTACAGGGGCACGATCATTTCCCTGCTCCTGCTGGCCACACCATTCCTGAAACAAGCCAGGCTTCACTGTTAGCAATGTCTGACCTGAGATAGTAAAAATTCATTTTGGGTAATAAAACCCTTCAAGCCTGTTTCCATTTCTTTTAAATAGAGGAAATATGTAAAAGAAAGTATTAAAAATAAGCAGTAGATCTGGATTGAGAAGTTGACATAGAAACAACTTTTTTCACCACCATGTTTTAAGTTTGGTGCGGATGCACCTGAAGAATTTGTGCATGTAACTAATGCAGGGAAAGGGTTTCACAGCAAATGCTGCTGTTGCAGTTTGTGTCCATTCAAAGTATAAAATAACAGAGCATATACACAAATTGTGTGTTGTAATTAGTAAAATGACACCTTGGTGAAAAAAAATCAATCCAATCCATTCTTCATTAGCTTTCTGTGCTAATACACTTCTGTCCTCATCTTTTGTTGAAAATACAGTATCTGACCAAAAGGCGTTTGCATTCCCAGATGCATCAGAAATTCTGAACTCTAATCTCACCTCCAGCAAGGAAAGTATTAGTGGGATTGCAGATTACTGTGTCACAGCTTGCCATCTAAACAGTCCCTGAAGAGAAACTGGCATTTGCCTTGTGCATGCAAAAGGACATTCTGTTTATTGTAAAAATTGCCCAAAGGACAGAAAGGATCTTCTACAATACCTTCTGTGTACTTCCCTCAGTTTGGAGAGGAAATCAGATAAAGGTCAATTAACACGCTTCATTTAAGGCATTAGCACCTTGACATTAATGTGACATTAAAAAAAGTTTAAGTGGAGAGCAGCGTTATGGTTACAGCTCTGTAATATTAAGAAAATATAAGTTGAAAGTTTTCTAAACATTTCATAGGTCTTTTGTGAGCTAATTCTCCGTACCCACTTTCAGTAAGCAGGGAAGTTTTTCTCAAGCCGATGAGCTCATGATTATATTGACAGTACGTGGTTAATAAAATAGTAGAAGCCAATGCCCCTACTCCTACTCATTCACAAATCCATCTGTTTCTTCACTTTTCTGCTATTGAATCTCTCCCCATTCACAGCTCCCTTACAGTTTTTGACCATTTTCAAACACAGTGATATCGGAAGCCAAATTTTCCAAACCAGGATCCATGACCATGGGAATGCTACATTTGAGCTTACCCATGGAACTTAAAAGATGTCTCAAAACGTCTGTCTCAAAAAACAGTGTTTTGCATAAACTACAGTTTCTAATACATCCTCCTCCAATTCAAAAAGGTTGGTATGAGCCAAGCAGAGGTGGGTACTCTTGTCTATCATACCTGCAGAATCTGAACTTTACCTTCAAGGAGGTGACCACTACTCTGTGGCTTTTTGATCAAATTTCCATGTAAATAATGATATGTCCTGCATCACATGGATATTCCAACAGTAACTGCAGATCTCTCTGATTTACAAAGAATATCAAATATAAATAACATTTTACTTACTAAGCAAGTTTTTGTAGAAAAAAACATTTTAGGTTGCTACTTGATTAACAATTCTTTGATCCCAGAAATTATACGTCTATTTCAAGCTAATGCTTTTCCTTTGATTCTGATCACAGTTGGTATTTTTATGAAAGCCCCACTTCAAAAAATTCCATGACAAGTAACTGTGGAATCTTAGAGTTCATGGGGGAATTTTGACAAGTTTCTTCTGTTTCTCGTTGCAAAGAAAAGATTAAGAAAGAGAGTCCTAAATCCTAAAATGGAGAACCCGAGAAATACTTTTTTTAAATTTCGTGATTGTTAACCTAATCTCCTGTATGGGTCTCATAACCTCTTGTGGTGGGTTGACCCTGGCTGGACACCAGGTGCCCACCAAAGCTGCTTTATCACTGACACCCTCAGCTGGACAGGGGAGAGAAAATACAACAAAAGGCTCATGGGTCAAGATAAGGACAGGGGGATCACTCAGCAGTTACTGTCATAGGCAAAACTGACTCGACTTGGGAAAAAAAATTAATTTAATTTATTACCAATCAAATCACAGTAGGGTAATGAGAAATAAAAACTAAATCCTAAAAACACCTTCCCCCCACCCCTCCCTTCTTTCCAGGCTTAACTTCACTCCCAATTTTTCTCTACCTCCTCCCACCGAGCGGTGCAGGGGGACGGGGAACGGGGGTTGGGGTCAGTCCACCACACGTTGCCTCTGCTGCTCCTTCTTCCTCACACTCTTCCCGTGCTCCAGCCTAGGATCTGTCCCACAGCAGACAGTCTTCCACGAACTTCTCCAGCGTGGGTCCATCCTTTCCATGGGGTGCAGTCCTTCAGGCACAGACTGCTCCAGCATAGGTCCCCTGCAGGGTCACCAACCCGGCCAGCAAACCTGCTCCAGCCTGGGCTCCTCTCCCCACGGTACCACAGGCCCTGCCACCATGGGCTGCCCCAGGGGCTGCCGGGGAATCTCTGCTCCGGTGCCGGGAGCACCTCCTGCCCCTCCTGCTGCACTGACCTGGGTGCCTCCAGGGCTGTTTTCTCTCACACATTCTCACTCCTCTCTCCAGCTGCAGTTACTGTTGCACAGCAAATTTTTTTCCCCCTTCTTAATTATGTTATCCCAGAGGCACTAGCAGCACCGCTGATGGGCTCAGCCTTGGCCAGCATTGGGTCCATCCTGGAGCTGGCTGGCATTGGCTCTGTCAGACACAGGGGAAGCTTCTGGCAGCTTATCACTACCAAAACCTTGCCATGCAAATCCAATACACCTCTGAATGGTGAGTTTTGTTGTAGGATTAAAAATTACTGCAAGAAAGAACAGGAGATTGAGCAACGTTGCAGCTCAAGAGAGCTGCATTTCAGAGAAGAATGAGTGCAAATGTAAATGTTTTGTGGAGGCAGAGTTCATTTCACACTTTGGAGATTTGATAACCAAGCTTTTGCCGTGCATGAGGATAATGTGTTTTTTCAAATTTTGCGTGCTATATGAAATCTTATCATGCTTTGCCCATATGGCTGCATAACTTTTTCTTCATGCCTTATTGTTAGTTCAATTACTTAGTACAAGAGAAAAAATCTCTGTTACCATCTCCCAAAGCTGTATCTTTAAAGACCCTACGGATCTGTGCCCTGCCACTTTCTGCGGGAGTTTGAGTCATCAGTCTGCTTCCTGTACAAATATAATGATAAAATTGCCAATGAACCATGGCAAAGAAGTTCATGTTTCTGCTTAGAGCTGCAAATTATCCGCACAATGGAAAGCCCAAGGCAGCTGTGACTGGGGCACCAGAACTGGCAACGCATGGGTTGCAGGTACAGGGGTCTGCCCGTCACAGATCAACTACAAATTGCAAACCTCGTTTCTTCAACACGTGTTTTAAAGGTGAATGCCCATGAAGAATCACCTATTACCATGGAAATCCTTAATTTCACTAAGCATGTAGCTGTGCACTTACTTACATATCCCGAAAAATACAATTAATAATTATTGCTGAAGAGAAACAAAAAAATCCCCCCTATTTCAATACATTAGTCCTATGGTTTTTCATGACATTGCATCATTTAAAGTAAAATCCAGCTCCTATTAAAATTAAATTAGTCTTTCCTATAACTAGAGTGATAATTATGTACTCTTACTTAAATAATACATTAATAGCATATAATTTCCTTAAACATATAGAACTATGTTATATATTACTTGTAAATTAGCAGTAACCTTTTATATTTAATGCCTTACCTTACAACCATGCTTTTACTTACCAGCTTCAGTGTAAAAATATATCTATACAATATCAGCAAAAGACTGCTTTGAGGATTTAACTGCTTTGGGCTTAGCTGCTATAAATACTAGTTGCTACTAAAAGACCAAAGAAGTAGTTTTTATAATTAAACTTTTTATACCAAGAATTGTATTTTTAAAAATTTTTTATACATATACAGTGGCAACATATCTGAGGTTTTCTGGTTCTGGGGTTTTGACGCAAGTGAAAAAACAGGTAGCCAAGATAATCGACTGGAGAGATGATACATGTTCTGAATGTCTTAACAGCATCTTGCTCTATGTGTAAGTTGAAAATCATCAGATAATGTAAATCTGATTCATCTGTTCCAGGAAAGTAGTTTCAGTGTTCTTAAATTAAGAGAAAGAAAAAACATATTCAACAGGACAGACAGATATAATGAATTTATTTTTTCAGCTGCAAAATACAACTGAAACTGTGTTTCAACCATTACAAATTATTATTCAGTAAATCAGAACTAGCTTGTAAAATATTTTCAGGACCCAGTTATTTCCCAAAGGGAAATAAGACCCAGCTTTCCCAAAGGATTTGACTACTCGGTAGCAATTTTCAACATAGAAAGGACAGCTTTCAATGTATTACACTTTTGCTCAGCCTTTCTTTCCTCCTCCAGAAAGGTGTATTGACATGTGCCCCTGAAGGCCGTGTCAAATCATGCAGAACCCAAAAATTACTTCCTAGCCAATAACTGACAGAAATGTTCCTGCCGTTGTTATTCTGCTCCGTGAGATGTCAAAGTACAGCCACCTCTAAAAGATTAAAGGGAGAACTCATGAGCAACTCATTAAGAAGGGGGGAACCACTCAGTCATTTCTGCTTTAAAGTTATCCTTCAACTCAGGCAGCATAATTTCATTTGCAGGCTGTAATTAAAGCTATAATTGGGTTTTGACTAGATCGTAGACTTATGGGCTGGGTTCAGATTGCTTCTCTGAAAACACTGGTGGTAATACAAAATGTTGATAATTTTTGAGTGTGAAAAACAGTGAAAATAGGTAAGTCACCATATATTGGAAATACTTTTTTGACCAGGCTGGAATTTCACATAACCTGCAACCTCACATGTACAAGAAAAAGTTGCTGGAAGCATTTACATACTCTGGATTGGTGCCTGACATACTCCCCCTGGATTAAGATGGTAACTCACACACAAAAAACAATGTAGGATTTGTCTTCATGGCTTAAAAAGCTTAATGTGTGCCTGTGTTTGGCTTTTTACCTTAAGGTAAGCAATGTTTG
>NW_009260616.1:2600274-2611307 GCF_000687185.1 Egretta garzetta
GAGAGGAGAACATGACAACGTTAACCCAAGTTTGGAGAGTAAGGCTGGTCTCGGTGAGTTTACCTCAAAATGAAAGTAAAGCGGCGTATCATTGCTGCATTTATCTTCATATAGCTCCTTCACACTTCGTTCTTTTTCTTAATCAGTCAGAAATGCCTGTCATCTCAAACAGTTGCTTGTTTTCAGGCTAACTTCAACTTACCTCAGAAGCCTGTCCCACCGCCCTTAGATCCAGGACAAGTCATTCAGACAGAAATTAATTACCAGGTTCCTGAAGGACTAACACCTGCTAATAGGATCTTGGCATTCTCTTAGGAATTTTTTTTAGATTAGGTCTTCATCTAAATATTTAAAAATATTATAGTCTAATATTTTCTTTTGATCGGTTCCAGATCAAGCAAAGAACCACACAGGGCTCTTTTTGCAAAGGATCTCCAAAAATCACCATTTAAACTACAGCAAAAGTGAGAGGAATTTCCCTCATGCACAAACAATGAGTTTTCTCACATTTGCTGCACCAAAGAGCAGAGGAGTTCCTAAGGCTTTCCTTCGCTGCAGACTCCACCAGGCTCAGGTGTGAGTTTTGTGCACACCTTGTGCGCAGCTGTTTTCTTCAAGCCGGGGGTCAACAGTCCCTTGGCCGTAGGGTAGACCCAAAGTAATGTGAATTGGTACTCCCAAAGTAATGTGAATTGGTACTCCCAAGGTAACAGCCGTGAAACTGCCCGCCACAGGCACTCGCAACAGCCACGATGGGGTGGTCTTTCCATCCCCCGGGCACTCGTCCCTCTGCAAAACTCTTGACAGCGAGGCTGCTGCTCCACATCTCCCTGCAGGCTGCCGCTTGGTTTTTTCCAGTGTCGCCCTCTTCCATGTTAGATAGAGCAGAGGAGTGACCAGTGAAAAACCCCAGCTCTTCCTCAGGCCGGGCTCGTGCTACAGATGTCTACTGGCAGAGCCGCAGGCGTGATCTCTGACTGATGCACCTGTGTTGGCAAAAGCTCTTACGTGGGTGCAATTAAAGCAGCAAACCTGCACTCCTACTGAGGCTAATTTTAGTCTTTACTCCTGGGTGCCCAGGAATAAACTGCACTGGCTCATATAGGACATTGCTGGTGCCAGCTACATCCAAACTCAGAAGTTTTAGCAACTTCTTTTTGTAGAGCATACCTGTACTGAAGAGTCCCCCCTTTCCCATACAACACTGCACACCCCTCCTTCTCCTCCTCCTCTTCTTTCTCCTCTTTTGAGTCACAGCATATACAGACAGCAGCAATGACTTTCACGTAGCTGATGGAAGGAACGCTTTCCTTGTGCTGACTTCACCGTTTCTGGAGCTTTGTTTTAGTACAGCAAATGTTTGACCTCCTCGTCAGGAAAAGCACTTTTGCTAAAAATAACCCCTATCAGATAAATCTACTTGTGACCTTGGGGTTTTTTCTTTTTGCCACTAGTACGCTCCTTCACATTCTGAGCTCTCGCTGCAAGCGCTGCTGGGACTGTTATAAAATAGAAATGGGTCAGGAGATAAAAACATTTTGTATTTTAAAAAAAAAAAACACACCTGCTATAGCTTACCGGCAGATTGGCAAGTCAGGTCACTCGCCAGCGCAGCCAAACTGGTGAGCTCCCCTGCGGCAGTTGTGCTTACTCCACTGGTAAGAAATTATTATTAGAAATTATTACCATTAAGAAATTAAAATTTTCCTCTTTTCTTCAACAGCAGCTCTGAAATGGAAGGAAAGAATTGTGGCAAAGCTTCTAAGCCAGTGTAGTTACTGGAATTCCTGTAAAAGCAAAAGAATGAATACTGGCTGACGGTCTGCCCCTGTAGTTATACCACCTGGGTGCTGAGCCGTAAGATAGAGCTCTGTCTGTGCTTTCTGAGATTTTGCTGCAATTAAGATTTTTCAAGTTAAAAACTTGGGTATCCCTCATGAAGTTTTAGCTTTCCTGTCTCTTCTCCTTGTTGATAATCAGGAGGATATATCTGGATTTGCTTAAGCACACAAGCCTGCTGTTTGCTAGGAGGTTCCTGCAGCGCCTGGCTGCAGCCCTGCTGATGGGCAGGGAGCCGACCTCAGCCAGGGGAGGGGAGCTCTGCTTTCTGTAGGGCTTCCCACTCGTCACCGCGATGCTTCTCTTGTGTCATGATTACCAAATGTTGGCTTTGCTTTTGTTGGTCAATACTGCAAAACCATTCCTGACATTTCTGCTGTGTATTTTGGGAGAAATCTGTTTCAGTCTTGGACTGTGTTTTTAATAGAAAAAAAAAAAAAAAAAAGCCTTCCATCTAAAGAGCTTAGTTAAGATTATATTTGTTTAATGTATTGGTTTGTTCAAGGAAATCTCACAAAAGGATTAGACGTGTGTATTGAGTTTATCAAGCAGGCCTGCGTCTGGATTAGATTATGATTGTGTTCCATTCAGTTACTCAAATATTTTCCTGATCACTCACTGAGAATACTGCATTTTCCCTTCTTCTTGTGGTTTCCTTTTCCTTCCTTGTGGATGGACCTCTAATTTTGCTTCTGATAAAAACTCGTGGCTGTCATTTAGTTTGCTTACACTAACTGCACACAGCACACAGACACTGAGATGTTGTCAGCTTAATAACTATGAAATTAATGCATCCGTAAGACCTAAATACATGCATGGATATGGGTATACATAAGCATCAGAGCTCAATGTTGTAATTAATGTCACTTAATACCTGGATCTGGATAACTAGAACACAGTGACTGACAGTGGTTACTGTTCAAACATCATCATTGCCATTTTATTTACGCCAGGGCTACTGGAGTCCTGCAAGCAAGGTAGGGCCGGGCAGGATTCCTGCTTGCGAGTTCAGGCTGAGGTGCATAACCCATGAGGGCTGCCCAAGCCATTGGGAAATGCCAGTAAGGCTGAATGGTCGCCGTGAAGGAAACTGGTTTTCATCACCCGCGCTCAGGCCCTGGTGTGGGAGCAAAGAAAGGCGTGGGACAGAAATTCAGGAGGATGCATCTAACAACTGAGATTTCTGGAGGTCTAGAAAGGGACATAGACCCTGAGACCCTCCATGCCTGACTTCTCCAAAAGTTAATATCCCATTTGTCTTGGGAGCAAAATGAGTCAGGGTGGAATTACCTAAGTACAATGCAAAAATTCTGGGGTCGTGGTCCTCAAGCAATTGGGTGGAGCCAGCTCGTTCATTCTTCCAGCCTCAGGCTGTTTAGTTTGTTCAGGATTTGGGGTTTTGTTTGAGGAGAGTGGCAATACAAGAGAGTGGATGAGTTTTGTGCTGAATTAATTATAAGTGTAGGTTAAAAGTGGTTAGAGCCTCGCTGTCAGGTTGTATCTCAGAGAGGACTGGCTCTCTGCTCCCAGCCTAATTTATCACTGTCCATCAGGGTTAGGGGAGAGAAGTGGGTGGCAAGATGCAAAGGTCTGCCAGGCCAGCAGCAGTTGTGAGCATGCACAGTAACAGAACCTGGAGAAATTTACTGGCAAAAACATCAGGAAAGCAATCAACTTGGAAATAAGCAACTATTTTTTCCCTGAGACTTGCTTTATTATCAAATACTGTACCTTATTTTTTTGCGTGCTGTTGCATCAAGCTGTGGCCTGTGCAAGCATTTCAGATTAGTGAAACAGAGCTGCTTATAGCTTCTCTGTGTCACCAGTGCTAATATGGAATTAGACCGGATATGAAATTAATTGCTGCTGTGTCAGGAGGCAGGCTCCAGATCTGCATTGTTGGTTTTTGTTGATGAGCCAGCATAGCTGGACCTAGTGATACCGTTGTTCCTTACATCAAAAGAAGTTGGACTGAGCTTTAGTGTACAATTCACATGATACCTTTGCAATCCAGGGCAACTGCAATTTATTTTAAGTTGCAAAGGTTTCACAGAACTTAGTTTAAATGAGCTTACAGCAGTCTTCGTCTGGATCTCCATTTTGTCATAAATTTTGCATTCCCCCAATAAAAAATCTTCATTTCTCTTGCCCTGTATACTTGCCCTTCTTCCTCACCGTGTGTTTATTCATAGCCACTAAGATTCCAAGTATGCCTTTCTGGATCAGTCCAGAGATTTCTCATAAATATATCACACGAATAAAGCAATAATATAAAATGTTGCATACTCCAGGCAAAGCAGATGCAGGAAATTAAATCATTGGTGAAAGAAAAAATGGAAATAGAGGAAGATTTTTACTATGTTTGTGATACATAAAATCTGCTTAATGGGTGAAGACTAGTATCTGCTTCATGCAATTTTCAGTGATGCCTTGGACAACATTTTTACATATGGATACCTTCTGATCATCTTCCAAAGCCAGCTTACTCAGACAAAAACAATATTTAAATGGATAAATTGGGGTTGGAATAGTAAAAAAGTCATTATTCTCTTCTGGGGTCTGGTGCATTGTACATAGAATGGGTTTGGTGTTTTAAGCTGATTGTGTAAAGCTAGTTTACCAGGAAATATCAACAAAATTACCATTTTGATCCAACTGATTCTTTTCTTCAGCATAAGCAACTCTGCAGCAAGTCTACCCCTTTTGTGCTGCTCTTTGGTTAAACTACTCTCGGGACGCTCCAGATTGCTGGACTAAAAAGCTAGTGAAAGCTTTTATATAAAAGTAGCTGTATGGCTTTTCATTTTTATAGCTCATATTCAGAAATATTTGCTTGCTCTTCTATTACTATTTGTTATTTTGGAAACCTTTGTTTTAAACAGAGTTGTCATAAATAGACTCAGCAGCCAGTAAATCCATCGGGCCCTCCGCAGACTAGAAAAACATCTGCCTGTCCTGCTGTGCTCAGAACGGGCTCCAGAGATTCCCCAGACTCAGACAAAATGAGAAAGTGTACTTCTTTGACAAGCTGAAGTAACCCACTTCATAACGCGTCATTCACTTCCAATCAAGTTTCCGCCTGTTTTTATTGCAGCCTCTATCTGATTTTTCAGCTGGATCTGGATACTAATTTGCTTGCTTTCGTTATGTTTAACGTGGTTTTAAAGCTGCAGACCTGGATGCTGTCCTGGTGCCCGCCCGTGAATCACTTGTGCGACAGACCTGGACTTCCTGTTGTTTGTGCCGAAACACCCCAGATCGTGTTTTTCTGTTGCACAGAAGCTGCTGAGGGGAAAAAAAAAAAAAAAAAAAAAAAAAAAATTAGCCTATGGTGACAGGATATCATCACCCCAAATTTAGTCCAACTTAAAAAAAAAAAAAAGTTGTCATTAATAGCTTCCTGTTCAGATGAGCTGAGTACTGGTTTCTATGTTTTGCTTTGGTTCTAAAGAGACAACCTGGGAAGGAGCTAACCCTTTTCTGTTGGTTGGGGTTTCGGGATTATTTTTTTTTCAATTATTGGAAGGGCAATTGTTTCTTGATTGAATTTTTATTTGTGTGGTTTTGTAATTTGGTTTCTTGAACTTTGAATGCGAGGTGAGCATGGGAAGTATCAGTTTTCTGGCTGTGAGGGTGGGTGGGTCACTGCTGGCAGTAAAGACTTTTTAAAAAGCTACAGAAAAGAAAGCCTTGACTGTTCAGAACTATTTTAATGCATTCAGTGTTCTTTACAGAGTGGAAGTGGCGAGTACACCAAGTTACAAGTGCAGATTTCTAAGAACACTTGGTACAAAATGGTGTTGTTAACACTGGACTGCAAGAAGGTCTAAGAGCTGGAGCCTTTGGGGAATCTTGCTGTAATAGCCACAAAAAAAACCAAAACAAAAAAAAAGAAAAAGAAAAAACCTGACTTCTTTATTTTAAACTTAGCCCTTTTATGAGTAGGTTGCTGAGATAAAAGAGGAAGGTGGCAAACTGAAGATAGAACTGAAAGTGTTCTAGTGGGAAAACTCCATCTAGGCCCAGTGAAGATTTTTGTTTAATTTTTAGGCATTAGTTTAATAATATTCCATGGCTAGCATTATTTTAGCAATCAAGGAACTGAATATCCTTTACTGCAGTCACGTAAACTTTGAAAGTCAATCCCCTGGACAGCTGAAGATGTAAAATAAATATGTAATCACACAAGCTGATTGAGTTCTAATGCTGGTGAGCAAACAGCTCCAGGGCTCAAGAAGAACTGCTGTTCACCACAGGCTTATTTTTTGTGTGATACAGGCTGTGTTGCTAATCAGATGCGGTATGTTTCTGTCTTTCAGATTTACCACTGGATTATAGATTTACACGATTTTCCTCAAATAGCTCAGCAACTGCCGGGTACTACCCAAGCCCTCCAAGAGCACTGCTGCCAAATGAGGAGTCAGTGACTATGAAATAGGTTGGCGTTTTTTCCTTAAATAACCCTGTGGTCCTTACTTAAACTACTATCAAATGCTAATTGGTGAAAATGTTGTGTGATGCTTCATAAAATAGAGTGATGGATTAAAGCAGACTCCTGTGTAGACTTGTGTTTCACTTGTTGCTCTAGTCCAGCTGGAATGAGTGAGCAAGGCATCCTTCTCTCTAAATCTTCTGACCACCACTACCTTTCATGAAGTGCTATCAGCTTTTCCCATGCACTGCCCAAAGCCTTCAAGAGAAATGTACTCACCCCAAGTTACATTCTGCATTTTCAAGGACATTTTCAGTACTATCCCTATTTCAGGTGATGCTGTTGCTACCCTAAGCCCCAGGAAAGACATGAACCAGACCCTCAAGTCATATTCCATTAAGAGTTACTTCGGACCACCCAGGTTCTCACCATAACTCAGTGTTTTGCAGGCTCTGAGGAATTTATTCTCTCATGGTAACTGTTCTTGGAGATACAGAAAGACTGAGGCCCAAAGAGAAAGACCCAAAAGGAGACTTGAATGGGATTTAGGCAGCTAAATGACAGTCCTAAAAGCCTTTGTCACATGCTTCGTATTCCTGAAAGTGCCTAACCACTATTCAGCAGTAAGGTTCCCTACATGCCTTTTCCTCCTCTAGTCTTCAGCACCTCAGGAGCCAGAGCTCCTTTGCAGAAGGAGGGCAACCTGTGTACAGTTCCCTTCTCAGCATTCTCCACCTCCCTGGGAAATTCTTCCAAGAGTAGGAAGGATATGGCACCCAGCTATATAGAGCCATCTTTGCTAAGTACAGCCTCAGCCCAGAAGAGAAGCAAGATGGAAGACTTAAACTGAATATGTGATTTCTTATCAACTAATTTAACCAAACAGACATCCTGTTCTCTGCGGGTTCAGTTCCTAAGACCCGATTCTGCAGCGCTTTTGACAGGGAGCCTTCGGTAACTAATGCAGGGTAGCGGATGCAAAAATGTGTCAAAGATAGTTGTTTAGTCAGCAGTTCTGTATAGGCACACTAGCGTGGCAGAGTTTTGGATAAATTTCCCTCAAAGTTTAAAGAAATTTTATTTTCTTGCTTTCACAAAAAGCTCACAATAAGAATTTATTTTCTGAGGCCTACACAATGATCAGAATGGACTTAACTTGTGTTAACATTTCACTTGTGTCACCATAGCACACTCGATTTTTGCAGCTTCACCCGTTAAAATATTTTGTGTCAGAATCAGACGCAAACACCATTCCACCTCACCTCAGAGATGTCAGCCGTTGTTTCCATACTTTTTTCCTACCTTTGTTTCATTTACACGGGGATGTTATTTTTACATTCTTGTGGTCCCATATACTTATAAGTAATATGCAACATTTCCAATTTAACATCAAGCATTGGTTTTTTGAAAGGGAAACATAAAATAAATGAGGAAAAAAATTGAGAAAAACTTTCCTTAAAACAAGGTGGGTGAGGAAGAAAAAGGAAAGTGCCATTCTCTTCCTCATAAACTGTACGCTGAAAATACTTGACTTAAGAAGGTAACAATAAGTAATACTTGAGTTTATTTTGAAATTTTTTAATTAGCATCAGTGTCTTGGGCAGCAAATCTGGCTCATAAGGGCATGATTTGTATTAAGCAGAGAGATACCCAGATTAAAATCTCAGATCCCCAATTACAGCATCATTTGAAATAATAACCTGAATCAAGTACTCCCCTGCAAATAATTTCTAACTAGGTTCTGGTCCAAACCAATATTGTGTACCCTCACATTTTGCTGTTCTGAATTTGGAACTGATTTTTGTAGGTTGGGGATTTTTTTTTTCTTGTTTTTTAAAGGAAATTAATTAAAATTGAATTGTTAGTGAAAATCATCTGGGTCAGTCCTTGGTTCCTGGTGCCTCAATGGAGAAGCAGTATTTTTTTTAACGGAAAGGTGACAGATTCTAAGGACAGCCTGAACACAAAGCTCACCAGAACAAATACATACACGGATTTGCTCAACCGGGAAGCGACATTACCCGTCTCTGACGAAGGCTCTCACCAGCCATTTGCACTTGCTGCCGGAAGGACCACACAGTAGCAGAGAAAGAAGTGGGTAGCAGCAGAAGGCTACTGTAAGGATGGTTCCATGTGCCACCATATGCTGGAGGAAGACTTAGGAAAAATAATTGAAGCATTTGCCCAAAAACCAGAGTTGCTGTGAAATCGGGACTTAACCACTCTTACCAAAGACTCTTCTTATTCAAGAATCTCCGAAAATTATACACATCCTATTACAAAGCAGAGATTGGCAATGGAGGAACTTTAGGAGGGCGACCAGTGCTGTGATGTCAGGAGAGCTTTTGGAAATGGAGGTGGCATGGAGACCAGGGAGAAGAAATGCAGGTGGCATAAAATTGGTAGAGCGCTGGCCATATTTAATAAGCCACTGTAAAGACACCATCTTCTTCCTTCTTTCTCTTTTTTTTTTTAACCTCTGGAAATCTCTGAGATCTTTTGGATTCTGTTGTGAGAGGTCATGACAGAAAGATGGCTGAAGTGCCTGCAAAACTATCTTGAGTATCGGCAGGGAGACATACAATTGTAAAGATTCATTAGAATCGCTGTGTCTGGTTATATAGCCCTGAAAGCCACAGTTTTGCTTAAAAACAGAGATGAATACCACGTCTCTTTTGGCATCTGTTTTGGTATAAAGCACATGTGTCTGAATTTTAAAATAAAGACAATTTATTTCTGAAAAAAATGTATGTTCTCTGAATTTATTTTATAGCTGAGCAGCAAAAATAAAAAAAGGGAGACAAGGTCATCGTGAAGCAGTGCAAGGAGAGTTTCGTGCTACAGCCTCAATCAAAGCAAAACTTGACCCACTCAGAATAAAAGATATCTAAATCAGCCAAAAACTAGTATAAAGTCATAGCTTTAATACACTAATACCTTTAATACCTATAGGGAAGTCAGCTTTGATGCAAAGCAGAGCTCACTGCAAGCGTTTCCTGAACAGGGCTTGTTCCTGGAAACTAAAGGCTTATAATCCCCAGTGAGTAAAAGTTAAATAAACAAATGCAGATAGCTTATCCGTGGTAGATATGGGGCACTGCTTGACACAGGCCTTTCTGAGGCTGCTGCTTGCCCGGGCTGTGGGGCGCTCCAACCCATCTGAGGACCAGATGTGTGATAGTGCAGCACCGCTAGAGCTATTCCTAAGGGAACTCCCAGGAAAATTTGTCTGGTGATAGGCACCAGGAACCAGCACTCCCCAAACTGTGTAAGTAGCAACCAGCCATTGTCCAACGTGGCATGACAGCCTACCTAGGGAAAAAACATCTATAAAATGGGAATACAGTAACACAAAACGGGGGCTTGTACACAGATGCATGACGGGCAGATCTTTGGGATGCAGAAGGGCTCCAGGGCTTCAGGCAGGGTGCATTCAAATAAATAACCTTTAGCCCTGCCCACATTGCCCAGCATTACAGCAGCAGTTGGCTATAACAATTGAAAACGATATGAGCCTCTTGCTATGGCAAGGGAAAACCATGCCTGCCACGTCCTCCTAGGTCACATCTTTGCCAGCAGCTGTACAGGCTTTAGGGTTTTTAGCAACCTTCTTGACAGATACTTTGGAAATTGAAGAAATTTAACGTACCTCACTGGCAAGTCGGAGATTATTTATCGGTTGCTGTATTGTAAAATAGGACACAGAAAATGATTTACCGCATGCAATACACAATACTGATCTTCATTTGAGGGAAAATAAATATAAACTCTGGCCCAGCTCCAAGTCATTGGCCCTAGCACACTCTGGATCAGATCTGGTTGCAAACCATGTATCCCTCACTAAAGAGCTGATTGCTCTCATTCAAAACTGTTCACTTGTGTTTTCCTGAGAAATGGTTATTCTTCTATAGAAACCTCAATGTTTTTCCTTCCAGGAATCATCATCCAACCTGAGAAAGGAGTAGGGTATGGCCAACACCTAGCACCCTAGCACAATGCGTGGTTTCCAACCTGGCTTGGGGTGCTTCTCTTTTCTATAGAAGCATAGTCATATCTTCTAGCTATGTAGAACAATATACAATCTGTAATCATCTTTCTTGCCGTCAGTAGAGATATGCTTTTACATTCCTCACAGTGGCTTTGTTTGAAAAGTGTTTGGCCATGACTTGGCCAATCACATACTAAATAAATATTGTAGCTTCACCTTTAAGTCTTTCCTCCAGGGGCCAAGTATGCATTAAATCATACCACGGCAAATGGCAGCAGCGTGCAAGAATGTATAGATTAGCAGAGAGATGCCAACAGTGAGAAGGCAGTGCCTGACCTTCCATGTCAACCTTCTTTTGCCACCATAGGGAACAAAAATGCATTGAGCGTAAAACACACTTTTGTACACAACCTTGATGTCTGACAGTAGAGTGAGTTGCTCGGAAAGTCAGGTGTAGAAATAAAGTCTCTTCTCTGCAAAAAGGCAGGAGTCTCACACGCTATGCCATGCAGCGAGGGGTCTGATAGGGAACTGTTGCTCCTGACTTGCCCAGCAAGGGGGCACAGCACGGGGCAGCCTGCTGCTCCTCAGAGGCACGGAAGGAGCACGACAACTTTTCTGGTACATTTAAGTGACTGACTTTTAAAATAAAATACGCCTCTTTCTGTACACATCCTGGGAGGCAGAAAGTATTTCAGCTGAAGCGTAGCATCAGATATAGGAAGGAAAGCACAGGGCTAAGCTACAGGAACCTTATCTCTGCAGAGAGTGCTG
>NW_009260616.1:2611322-2619793 GCF_000687185.1 Egretta garzetta
CCCCCCCCCCCGCCCCCCCCCGGGAGGAAAGGCTCAATCCTATTACAAATCCAGTTGCCTGTAATTTTGTTTTCTGCAATTCCAAATAAGTGGAACGTCAAGCCTCCTTGGTTTGATTTTTCTCTCGCAGGAGAGAAGAAAAATATTAATAAGTAGAAGTTTTCTTCCGAATGCTTTTGATGCAAGAAACAAATCCCGCTTTTCCATAAGCATTATAAATAGAAATGCTTAACTTGAAAACAGAGCATGGATTAGAGCCAAAATAAGATGGAATCCAGGAAGTTAAACAGACTCGGAGACTTCCAGCTCAAAAAGCCTGCCAGCATCTTTACAGGGTAAACTGGGGATTTCTATCTCCAGGTCAATGGACTAGTACTGTGCCCAGCATGACCCATCATTTTCGTGAATATAGGACAAAGGTGTAAGGGAAATCTTTTCAGCACGAGGCGGGTACCCACGGCAGTTCTCTGGCAAGTGTGGCAAGACCACAGAGGCTTTGCAGCTGACCAGATGTCACAGTTCACAGAAGGGCAAACATCTGAAGCACCGTGTCTCGCTTCTGCCCCCGCTGCAGCTAAACTGATTTAATCACAACTGTGCTAAAAATCCCTCGTGCTTCCCACTCACACTGCCAGAGCACAGGCGTACTTCTCTCACACATGGTCATGACAACTTTTCAATGCTTGCAGGGGTGTGAGAAACCATCACAGCCACTTCAAAACAATGTTATGGCTTCCAGCCCCTTTTGCAAATTAGAGGGTGCAAGACACAAAATGGCAGCAGCACAAATGGAATAGCAGCCTGCACAGCACCGTCCACAGCTTCGATGGCCCAGGCAAAGCAGGTTCTGCCAGCCAGAAAGGTATTCCTATTTTCCATTGACTACTAAACACTGAGTACAAACACTTAAACACTCTGTTTGATTTCCTCTCACAAGGTTGAAGAACTTAACGTTCCTTTCAAGTGAAAAAAAATCATAACCTATCTTGCATTGTATACAGGAGGAAAAAAAATAGATGTTCTGGTCCAAAATTTACAAGAGTAGTATTCTGAGGTTATAGTTTAAGAAAACAAGTCCATTACATTTCAGTAGACCTTGTTCCATCACAACACTAAAGCAACTCTGAAAATTGTGTCCCCGTATGCCTAATAAAATTACATTTAAAAGATTAATTTTTAAAGTCTCCACCATCTCTGAGCAACAAAAGTAGAGGTGAATATAGCAACTCTTTTCTTGCCTTATCTCAAAATAATACCTGAGAATTGCAGTTTTTGTGTTACACTATCCCCTGGGACCTCAGCCCAGACTGAGAATTTAAATGGGTGCTCCCAGGTGCTGAGCAGCCTGCAAATTATATTGATCCAGAGAAAGAAGATGCCGTGGTAAATTTTGCAAAAAGAGACATGATGTTATGAACCTGAGAGAGAAAAAGTTCTTTATCTTATACTGACAGAAGACCTCAAAAATATCTGCTGGAGGGCTGCTGCTGAAGCAGCTGCAGCTGTGTTGGAGACATTGCAACAGGGAATTTCTAGCTATTTTTTCTCTCCCTCAAAGCTGCCCAGAAAAAGGGCATGAGTGCCCCTATATATAAGCACACGAACAGGCAGCGATTAAGGGCTGGGATCGCATGACATGAGAACCCAGGGACTAAGGGAATGAGGGAATTATCTGCATTTCATAGGAGGCGGGGGGGCGGGGGGGAAGGGGGTAGGTCAATTAAATAAACTAAGCACTCTTAGGCAGCAAGCAAGGAAATCTCTAGGTCAGTAATAGGCAGGTGATGGAAAATGGAGTATAGATGAAGCTCAAGGAGGATAAGGTTGAGGGTCAGCATGGGCTGACATTAATAGCTCAACAGGGCAATAGGTAGTTAGAGGGTATCAGGGAACAGAGTTTACATATACTACAGTAAATAATAATTACCAAAATATATCTATTGTGTGGGGTTTTCCTCTTTCCTCTAATTTTTCTCCTGTTAGTGTGCAGGACTTGGAGATACCCGGTACATTAATGATATTAATCCACACAAAAAAGCAGAAAAAAAAAAATCGTAACCTGAAGACAATTACATGAAGACAAGCAAATAGATTTAATAACCATTAATATGACCACTGTTAGATAGATGTTATTAAAAATAACTGTAAAAGTATTTGTGTGTAAAAGCATTTGTGTGTATGTGTACATATACGTGTACACATTTAGAAACCATCGCTGTGTAGAGCACGGTGCCAGTGAGTCATGAGTATGGATGTGTGTATGAGTGAACGATCACGAGGCGGCTACAGGGGCCCCTGAAATACCCTACAGCAGCGCCCCAAGAGCCCCAGAACAACACCCACAATAACCAATTGCTGATGCAGATGAGAGCAGCAGCCTCATGAAGCCCCTAAAACTAAGCGCAGAGGCAGAGCTGTCTTTAGGGAGTATGTATGGCTACAGCAAGAGCAATCGGCTGGTGAGCATCACCGATTCAGAGCCAAGCATGCAGAATTGATCGCTGCGGGTGCTGCATAGGTATTATCTTTAAGTAGAAATTAATTTTCAATGCCTGTGTTTGCGTTTGATCTAATATCCCACCGTTGAGTCCTGGCTGCAACTAGGATGTAGTAAATCAGGGTGAGATGGTTACAAAGAGGAATGGAGCGTCAGCGACAAGTTCAAATACAGCCTCTGAGATGTACCTTTTTTATTGACACAAATCTAGGGTAAGGAGGAAAAGAAACGGGAGTATGACACACAAGAATTAGGGGTGGGGATAAGTAAGCAACTTGTAAATATTTTCATGCATTCAGCAGTTGTTTAATTGCCTGCTTGGCTTTCCACATATCAAGTGACTCCATAAAATAGGTGGATTCCAGACTTAAAAATGCCATTCACTGAAAACAGTGTGTTACAAAGGGAAAACATTATTGCAACATATCTGGCATCCAGAGAGGGAGATTGTGGCAATCAGCTCTAACACAGCTGACGAAGTCCCTCGTTAGAAGTATGAGCATTAACGGTTTGTGCTCCCCAGGGGATACTGCTCTCTTTGTAACATCACAGAAATTTGGAAGGAAACAAGCTGACGCGTTGAGAAAGGTCACACATTTGAGAACGTAAAGTAACAACCAAGTGAGCTGAATGAAAAGCCACATGCTGCTGGGTGCTCCAACCCTCCCGCCGACCCTTCCTACCCCCACCCCCCAACCCGTTCTGGTCATCATCAGAGAAAAGAAAGGGTAAGTGCTAAGGAAGGAGCAGGCCAGTGAGGCAACGTGACAGCTGCTAGAAGGAGATAAACCTAAACGCCGTGGATGTCTACAGTAATGTCAAAGCAATAAAAATGATACTGTCCTACTGCTGTCATAACAGATGCTGCTGCTGAAAGGCACAGGCCAGATGATACACATCATTTTTTATTGGATCCAGGTCTTTTTTGGTGTTTCACCGTAAGTACCTAAGCACTGCTTTATGGCTGCTGTCTTCCTGACACGTCTATGGACCATGAATCTGTCTCCACTCACCACTGTTACACCTCTCCTTGCTGAGGGTACTGATGCTGCAGCTTCCCATTCACTGAGAAATCTGCAGGCATTTTTTCCCATCTGACTTTCTGTCTGCTGGCCTCAGGCTAAACCAGGCTGAACACATGGCGAGAGCAAGAAAGAGGGAAAAAGGAAATGTAAAGCAGAGAAAGTTGTTCCATTTACATACAAAGAAGAGCTGTTTAGGAAACGCGTCTAGTGCTTCCCCTTCCAGCTACCCTACTGCTACTTTGGCTACCACAACATACAAAACACTGCACCTGTGGGGAAGAGAGAAGCATTTCCAGTCTGGAGATACAGAAGCAAAGGAAAGCAGAAGCATTTGCTGCACTTATGCATCCTTCCAGTCCCATAAATGCACCTGGCACCTGACAGACCCATAGGGAACAACTGGCAAGATCTTCCTTTGAAAGAAAGTGCTTTGCACCACACTAACTGTGCCCCTGCCAGAAAGGGATCCTAATGAGCATAGACCAGATTTCCAGATTTCCAACTGTTTCTGATTCTCAGGACTGATTTCAGGCCACTCCTTCTCATTACCTAGTTTTGGAGCTGTGACTATTTCTGCCTGTTGCCTGCACAGTGAGCCAGAGCCCCAAATCCCCAAGTAGTAAATGGTATGAATCATGCAACATGCTCATAAATTTGAGGGACGTAGTAGGAACAACAACGAAGTTAGGACACTGTCTGGTCCACACCCTGGCTGGAAAAGAGGAGATAGCCAACATTCCCCCATATGAGGCTGGAATTGGGATGAGTTTTGAAAATTAGAGCTGCCTTCATGTGGCACGAACAAAGTCCAGGGGGAAGAGTTGGCCAGAGCAGCTCGGGTCAAGAAGGGCAGGGTGAGCATCATGCAAGTATCCAGATTTCCAGTTCTGCAGTTCAGCTACCAGAAGAGACTGGCTTAACGCTCTTGTCCTGAAGATTTCAGCTCACAGTGATAAGGTCAGAAAGCATCACAGCTGGACACAAAAGGCAAAGGGAACACAAGGGTTACGGCCATAAGAAAATCAATTGTTTTGGAGAATTAGTGAAAGAATCCAGAGAATATTTTTTTCTGTTTTTTCGTTTGAAGAGTTTTGTCACTTAATGACAAAAGTAGAAATGCCTCTTACATGGAAATTAGAGACCAAACAGATCACACAGAGAATAGGACTTCAGTGATAGGGAGGTACTTAAAAAAAAACCAAAATAAAACAAAGCAAAAAACACACAGAGGAAAAATAAAAGGATAAAAAAGTGCTGTTGCATAGGCTGAGCAGGAAGAAAGAAAAGAATGGCCAAGGCTGTGTACGTGGAGCAGACTGAATGACATACAGCTTCCCTCTTTGGGCTAACATCTTCAGTTGCAAAGAAAGAAAAAGGAAACATCACCCCATTTTCACGATTAAGTGAGAACCAAAGCCTCAGCAGACACTTGGTGTCTCCTCCAGAAAGGATGAGCCCTACATCACTGGCTCCATGCAGCCCCGCTGCCTTCCTTTCTCACTGCCCTAGCACAGCAAAGGGGGCTTGCTCCTTCTTCACGTCCTCATGACCCAGCTCATCAGTGCAGCAGGAAAATAAAGCACATTTCCCTTCCCTGCAAACCAGATAACCACAGGGCCTTCTTGGAAGTTTTTATTTCTCAAACATCATTTACTGTAAGGGGGAAAAAAGGACAGATGTTATCAAGACCTCGTAACCTGGCTGCTCACAGTGCCTCCGATGTGGCAGACATTTTCAAGATGTGCACTGTATGCTTTGATGTCTAAGGCATCTATGTGTGGGACCTAAAAAAATTGCCATTGCTGGAAAAGGGCAACATTTCCCACATACATTTGGCTCAGTCACAGAGACACCAGACATTTCATGTTCCTGGTAATGTTGCTTGCCATAAAGGCCAAGGAAAAATAAAGAGCATGTGGTGTATGAGTAGAACAGTGTCTGACCCGAACAGTTTTCAAACAATTTCCATGGAACATGCTCTGCACAACTGGCCAAGTCAACGGTCTGTAGCTCCAAAAGGTAAATTTAGCTCCTCTCCTAAATCCATTCTGGAGCAATGCCACCTGAAAGGTCAGTTTGCTGTATGTTTCAGTGTCGCATGATGTAATTTAAGGAAATGACAGCTACAAAAACTGTTAGGCTCAGTGGGACCTTTCCAGTAAAAAAGAAGAAAGGAACAAATAAACTAGGGTTCTGATACTTGGGAGAAGAGGGGGAGTGAGAGATTCCAGGGACAGAAGCACCAAGGGAGTGGAAATTGTATGATGGTATGTTACCGCGTCAGTCACTTAAACCAACTTTATGGTTGGTGGCAAGAATAGGTAGCTTGGGGACCGGGTTCGTCACATCCTAAAGATGTCTAAAACAGGTCAGATGAATTCTGCCCTAAAAGTATTTATTTTTCTCTGCAGTTATCAAGAGAGTCTAATGTAACTACATCAGAGGTAGTTACCAATCAGGTGTAGAACAAAAGTGCATGACATGTTCAGAGGTCCGATGGATCCCAACCAGAATTTCTGCTCCAGATTGACATCGTTTTATTGTTTAATTGCTTTCTTCTTGCTGTCACCAGCAACAAATTCACTGGCATGCAGCAAGACTAGCAAAACACGGAGAGAAGCTCAACCTTAGCAAGGGAGGTTAAACCCATTGCTAAAGAGGTGAAGGGCATGGGAAGATCAAAGAGGAACCATAATCTTGCCTGTGCAAGTAGCATTTTGAACATAATCATAGAAAACAGGACTGGAAAGGACCTTGACAGGTCATCTGGTCCAGCCCTTGCTCTGAGATCCATCAGACTTTGTAGACCTGAACTGTTCTTGTCAAATATATGTTCAACTTGTACTTAAAAAGCCTCCAGGGACAGAGGTGCCATTCACTTGTGCTTTACACTTACAGACACTTGTTTTCTCATTTAGCCTAAATTTCTCTTACTGTGACTTACACACTGTTCTCAGAGGATGTGGATAAGAGATTATCTTCTTTTCAGCAGCTTTTACATAGCTGAAGGCTGTTATCGCGTCTTCCTTGTATCTTCTCATCCTTAGGCTTGTTTTTTCAGTCTTTCTGTATACACGATGCTTGCTAAACCCATGGTCATTCGCATGTCAAAATTATTAGTGGCAATGCTGAAATTAATCTAGAATGGACAGATCTTGCCTCTCTTAGATATCTCTGCATCATCCTATACATTTATTTATTTAGCCTGATGAGTACCCTGTGAGTTGCTGGGAAGTAAAATAAGCCCCATTTTACCCAAGAGGTCATAAGGCAGAGAGGATTTGTGGCTCTCCGCTCTGTGTGTGTATCCTCTACCACTCTGGAGCAAGATCCAAGCACATCCAAGCTCATCCTCTAATGAGGCAGAAACCCAAGCGCACGTGCTACAGGGGAGCCCCGGTGTGCTTTTCCCAGGCATTCGGTCATGACAAGGCAGGACAGCGCAGCTTCTCTACAGTACAGATAGATACAACCACAGACTAGGGTCAGGATTTCAAAAGCCGTCCAGGCGTTATTGCTGTTCAAAATTGTAAGGGCTAATTCCATGGAACTTAAGAGTCAGGTACCTAATGATGCAGCCATGTGGCTGGTACTTAGAGACCTCCCTCCTCATCACTTCAGGCATCCTGATGATTTTAGAAATTCCAGTAGAATTGTCCCATTAGCCACATCTGGTCTGACCGGGGGAGTCTGTAGCTCTTCTCAGGCTCATTCATGTCACAACATAAATATTTTACAACTCTACTATCAATACCCTTCAAATAGGTGTTTAGAAACATATCTCCTAATGATTAATCTAGTGTTTGCATGAGTGAAACTGAAGCACTTAGTGCTTTTAGGCATGCCATTACTGGTAAGAAAGCAAGGCTTCATTCCAGGCTCTGGCTTTGCTCTCAGAGTTTGCAGCTATCGCTGGGAAATACAACAGGAGGGAAGGGGTGAAGGGAAATGTATAGTTTCTAGTTTTGTCTAGTTTCCACAAGTTTATTAAACTTGATAGAACAGCAGGAAATCGCACTGTATATGACAAAGAACCTGTTTAAAACCATCCTCAGAAAATGCAGCTTTTACGTTTTAGAGCCAGGGAACCGAGCACTTAGAGCCCACTGATTGATTCAGGAACATCAGTAAACACATTATTAAAATGAAGAAAAAGCTTTGTGAAATGTAAACTTCAGGTAGTTGGACACCATCCTGATCTACCACATGTAAATATTTTTATTTTCATTTCAGTAGAGTAGCCTGAAGATGATAAAACAAGCTTTCGGAACCCAGCAAACATTTGGAATTCTTAACTTCATACTTTTCCTTCGTAACAGTGAATGCGAAAGCGAAGAGAACTGTTCCAAAGGATCATTTATTTTATCCTCTTTCCTGTCACTTATCCTAAGTCTCTTCAGTTGAGTGGCTGCAAAAAATGTCAGGATGATTGTCTTGAATGGTCACAGTGTTTCACGTTTTTGTTTTACAGGGGAAACATTTATGTCAGTAGTCACACCACACTTAAAAAAAGCAGATTGACAAATTGACTTTTTGTTTCTTTGCTGGCTTGAGGGAACTTTTGGATGGGAGGTCCTGTTACTCTCGTGGAGCACGGTGACCGCACTAGAGCTGGATATTGCATGCGAACGGGTCACCCGGGATGCTTTAACCTCCACAGCCCCCCTTGCCCCAACCGGGGTACCGCTGCCATGCGTTCTACCTGCAGAAAATCAAATTGCCGACACGCCGGTGTTGGGGTCAACATGTTCCCTGCAAGAGGAACGAGTCCTCCCGCTAAAAGGGAGAACGGGGCTGTTTCCGTGAGCCGGGGAGGAGCGGGCGGGGCGGGGCAGGGGGAAATCTGTGTGTACGCCGGGGACACATAAATAAATTAAGCACAAAGCACACAGAGGGCTGAACGGGCGCCCCGGGCCGGAGCGGAGGCTGCGCAGCCCCTAGGCCCGGCC
>NW_009260616.1:2620563-2659540 GCF_000687185.1 Egretta garzetta
CGGTTAAAGCCGTGCCTCCGGCCCCCCCCGCCCCCGTAACAGCCTTCTGCTCTTCCCCAGCGCCGCCGGAGCCGCCGAGCCTGTAGTGCTAGCGAGTTAAGCCTGCCAAACATGCGTGCGTGAAAGGTAAGCGGCAGCATCCTTGCCTTGCACCTGGGGAAGCCGAGGGACAGGAAAAGAGCGATTTGGCCGGTGCAACTTCCTGCCACTTTTTTTTTTTTGGTTGGTTGGTTGGTTTTTGGGTTGGAGGAGTTGTAAGTGCCCTGGGACCACACTGAATAACTCGGTCTCCTCAGCCCCAGGATGTCAGGTTGCAATTCCCGTTGCAGTTCCGTACAGGCAGTGTACGGAAGCGATGCATCATCACTTCATGCCCCGCGTGCCAACCCTTGAAATTGGGTTTGGTATGAATGGAAGTGGTAGCCATTCCCTCTCCTGTTCTGTCATTCCCTCTTGAAGCGATACAAAGCTGTGACGTTTTCCTGCATTTTTGAGCTGGAGCAGCTTCATTTTTGGACATAAGCAGCAGCACTGTAAGAAATACAGTTGTGAATGAAATACAGGAAATATTGCTCAACTAGTTGGAGGGGTTTGGTCACCCTGAGAAGATCAATTTAAATAACACTAAAAAGTTTTAATACGGTCTGAAGAGAGACAAAGAAAATCTCGACTAAATATTGCCACATTATGTTTATCATGCCAGCAATTATTATAACTCAGTGCAGTATTTCAAAAAAGGAACAGTTTGGCTGAAGGGTGGCAGTGGGAATCAATAATTCAGATGCTGTTTATTACTCTGAAAGACTCTTGCTGGGTAGCCTCGGGCGAGTCACTCCACCTCTTCATGGCTCTGTTTCCTTCCTCATAAAACAGATAAATGTGCTCGCTTGTTTCATAGGGGTGTTGAGAAGTTTAATTAATGAATTTGTTTCATAACTACTTGGAGATCCTTGAGTGCATTTTTCTACAGAAGCGCTAAATATTATTTCAACTATGAGTTCTTTTACTGTGTGACATTGGTTATATGTGTTTCTTCAGTGACCTAAATTAGCTAAAATTTTAGCGGAAGTCAACAAAGTAGCAGTTCTGGACTGGGACCTTCTTGACTAATCTGTAAACTTCACGAGGATGCGAAATCAAAATATGCTAATCACAGTGTACTTTACTGGGACAGAAATATTTGTACTTTACAAAAATGTCATTTTCTTTTCTTGTTATTCAAAATATGAGCTTTTGTTGTTTTCTTTTGAAGCATTGGCATACTTTGCATAATTTTGAATTGCCACAAAAAAAACCCTGAGCGCTGTTATTTAATACAAGAGCAAGAGATGAAAATGGTTTAGAAACGTGTCTGTATCCTCTACTCTGGAGACTGACCTCAGAAGACACTTGGTGCTGGTTTTCCACTGCATATGCATATACAGTCTCTTGGCCATGGAGAATATGGGTTGCAAAGGAAGAAATACGTGAACGGAAGAAATTGATCACCTGTGGTAATAGTTGATAGATCTACATTGCCCAAGCGAGCTCAGTATTTATTACAGCGTATACTCGTAATTCTCACGAGATTCTTAGTAAATGTCTGCACCGCAATGGAGAGGAAAATGTGTTTAATTACCTGGCTGAATGTTATGATGTGATTTTCATGGGTTGCATGGGGTTCTAAGTAAAAAGGAGTAGCTGAGAGATAGTTTTAGAGTCACATCTCGGTGTTTTGGTACTTTCTAAAGGCTCGTGCCTTTAGGCACACTGCACTCAGGTCTGCGCGTACCATTTCTTTTCCTCAAGTACAATGACAGCAAGCACGTAAGCTTTTTCAAAACCGAATTCAAATAAAGCCTGGATCACTGGTGGTAGAAAGCCATTCCCATCACCAGGCAGCTGTTGGGTTGTGAACGAAGGTAGTGAGTCTGTATGCTGGTGGAGAAGTGGTCGCATCCATCAGTACTCAGCAGCCTGAGCAGTGAGAACTGGGGCTAACTGAGGCTGTAAATGAGTCTGTAAAACTGAAGTGTCCCTTCTCTCAGAAGTGATCGCCTTTAGCTAAAACTGAGTCACATTCCTAGCCTTGTGTGTGTGGAAACTTGCACATCTGGCACCCACAACATACTCTAGCAACCAGCAGAAAGAAACTTAGTTACTACTGCTATTGTTCCTGGACGTTTTGCAAGAAATAAAGCCTGTTTCCCTTGGTTTTCTTCTGAAGGAATGAAAAAAATAAAGAAAGAAACAGCTTTCCATCACCATTGTTTCCTGGTTTAGACTTGGTAATCCAAGTGTCTGGAGAGAGAGAATATGATTTTTGCTTAGCAAGTTGTATTTAATGGGCAAACATGGTATCTCTGCAGCAAGTGTGTCCTGGGTTAGGTGAAAGAGCTTGGTTACCGTAGTGTAGCCCCCTAAAGCTGTTAAACCATGGTGCCAGTTTGTGTTCAAGACGGTAGCCACGTATTTGTTATAAATAGGCTCAATATTTGGTGGAAAGCCCTTCCTTTGAGCTACTTTTCTGCTTCAGGGGGTAAGCTTTGTAGCCATGTCTGTTAGCCCAGCTAACAGTGGTTGAGGTGCGAAAGAGCCACATTAGCAAAAACCCCAAACTCTTGTGGGCCACATTTGGCCAGACTCTCTTATCTGCTTGGGATGGGAACAGAGTGGAGGAGGGAATTAAAAGCCTGCTAGGAAAAAGGAAATTTAGCTGATGTAACCTGCGACCTTTCTCATGAATGCTTTGTCAGTAGAAGTTTAGCAGAAATGTTGGTAACAGAGAGCTGACCAGAGGGGTCTGGTCATTTTGGGAATCGCCTGAAGGACAGAGTGCTGGAAATAGTTTCTCACGTAAGGTGCTGACATCACGCTTTCATCCGCTCTTGGGACGCGGTCAGGTGTTAAAGCCCAGGCACAATGCAGCCATTATGTACGTTATTACCTTTGTTTGGTCTTTCTTTCTTTTTCCCTCCTCGCTTAGACTTACGGATTAGACAGTAGGAATTGGCAATAGCATTATTTGGAGCAGGCAATGGATTGTAGGGTCCTTGGTCATGACTCCGCCAGATATTGTATTTCAGTACCAGAAAAACATACTTTTAACCTAAGAGTTCTTCCACCACAGTTGTCCTGGTATATGTTCTTGGGGGTTTTTTGGGTTTTTTTTATCAGAAGTAGTAAATATGCTGAATGTTTGATATAAACCTGGTATATCCTCTTAAGTCTTCTAGTCAAATGGCTGCCTAGAGTTGTTAAAGTATTTTCAACAGTTGTTTGAAAGCATTTCTGTGGATGTCATGACGTTTTAAAGCTTTTTAATAAGATCCTTTCAAGTAAGGTGCATCACATTTTTTTGCGAAATGATCTGTCAGGTTTCAGTTCTGCTCTTGAGAGCGGTGCCTGCACAACTCAAGGTCAGAAATGAGATTATACAATTCTAAATTTCATAATAAACCTGTAATGTAATGGCTGTGTTGATGCCTACTCACCCAAATTGGTCATGCCAATTATGAGTAGCTAAGTTTTGCAGGAATAATGTAGCCTTTTAACTCCATCTGCATTTGAGGCTTCTGTCCATGAAAATTAATTGTCACTTTTTTATCAGGGGTATGCTGGGCAGCAGTGAAGACAGTAACAACCCCAGAGGCACTACAGGACAATATATTTTATTGTTTCTCCAAGTTTGTACCTTGAAAAAAATCAGCTGCATCTGGGTACATATGTATTACATCTATGGATGGATAGATGGGTAGATAGATAGATAGATAGATAAACTATATGCTACATCTAGAGATATATAGAAAACGTAGATAATGACACATCAGATGAAAGCAGCAGAGGTAACAACAGAATTGTACCAATAATAGTGAACAGCATATTGATCTGCAGTGAGAAGTGACTGCCAGGTAGAGTGGTGCAATTTGGGTCTACAAACACAGAGGCATTTATGCTGTAGCAAATAAAAGCGTAGTTCTACGTGAATACACACTTGGGGTCTGCGTACACACATCAGAAGATCATATGTAGATAATATAGAAGCAAGTGTTGATTTAAATTGCTTAGATTTCAGTCTTTTCAGGTTCATAAATTGGCTAGCATAGGTGCCTTTGCTGGTGCTCCTACATGCTGTCACAATACTTTAAAATAAACTATATTAAAATTTTGTTTATTATTTTGTATGCAAGACTAAGTCATAAACAGGATATGGAAACACAGTTAAAATGCATTTTGATCCCATAGCAACTGAAGGATGTGACGCATTTTAGAATTCCTGTCTATTATGATGTCCTGTGGAAATGCTTTACAAATAAAAATATTTATGCGATACCTTCAGCTACTGCAGTCTGTAGATGGATATAGATACACAGTGAGTGAGAACTGGTTTTTTAAAACTCCAGCGGAAACACTTCATTTGTTTCCAATGAATTGCCAGTCATGGAGTCAACGGAGTGAAGGACAATAAAAACAATAAGCAGGAGAGATTAAAACTGTTAATTATACATAATAGAGCCAGGGGACAACAAGCCACGGGACTTAAAACATTTACAAGTACTTGGAAAAGATTAAAGGCCAAGGCTAACAAAGAAGCATTTGTTGGGAAAGAGGATAGAAATTGAAAGTCGGAAACGGATATGCGAGTCTCGGTATCAGAATTTGCTGGTGCTGTAATCGGCCTCCTAAAAAAATGAGGGAAGCTGCATGGCATGTAGCAGTCTGAGTGGGCTGGATTAGGCACAAGGACGAGTCCTGTTTTGACAGCAGTAAAACTGGCTTTCCCTTTTTGCCTGTATGATTGTTCTCTTCTGTCCTTTATTTGCACCTCCTGGGCATTGCAATCACCCTCTGAAAGTTTTCCGGCTCTTCCTGCGCACCGTGGTTGCACCACTCAGTCCACGCAGAGACCACGCTCTTGCTTACCTCAAATAATCCCTTCCGTTGGTCAATTCCTCTTCTGAGGCCCAGTTGAGCTTTTGGGCTGTAGGTTGCTGTCAGATGAAACCCTAAGCGTGATTTCTGATACCCCACACCGAAGGGTTCACACCCTTACAGACCCCCTGAATGGGGGCACTGTGGGCTGGGAAGGTGTGTTACTTCTTAGCAGCTGGCAAATTAGTACGGTGTCACCACAAAATTGTTACAGGCACTTTTTTTCTGTGTTTCTGCAACGTCTGTTACTATCGCAGCCCTAGGCCCCAAAGGTGCCCTACAAGCTGTAACAATATAATAGATGGATGAGTGGTTTGATTGACTACTGGGACATTAATCATGAAATCATTTAGGTTGGAAAAGACCTTTAAGGTCATCAAGTCCAACTGTTAACCTAACCCTGCCATCCCACCACTAAACCATGGCCCTAAGCACCTCGCCTGCCCAGCTTTTAAATACCTCCAGGGATGGGGACTTGACCACTTCCCTGGGCAGCCTGTTCCAGTGCTCGGCAGCTCTGGTGAAGAAATTTTTCCAAATATCCAATCTAAACCTCCCTTGGCGCAACTTGAGGTCATTTCCTCTCATCCTATCGCTTGTTGCTTGGGAGACCAACCCCCACCTGGCTACAGCCTCCTTTCAGAGAGTTGGAGAGGGCGATAAGGTCTCCCCTCAGCCTCCTCTTCTCCAGGCTGAACAGCCCCAGTTCCCTCAGCCGCTCCTCATCAGACGTGTGCTCCAGACCCCTCACCAGCTTCATTGCCCTTCTATGGACACGCTCCGGCACCTCAATGTCCTTCTTGTAGTGACGGGCCCGGAACCGAACCCAGTGTTGGAGGTGCGGCCTCACCAGTGCTAATTGCAGGGACACAATGGGTGGACAAATGTAATTAATACGTTCTTTTGGCCTCTATGAAAATGCTCAAACTGTCTTCCATTAGCGTTAGGGTCTGTGAAAACATTTCTGCAAAAAATAACTACACTTTCAGTTATCAAAATGGCCTTTTAAAAGTACTTCAGCTGAGGCTAAAATGCTGGTGCTCTAAAGGAAATCTTTCTGTGTTAGATTATGGTTTTATGCCTTTGATGGTAAAAGTGACTGAGCTTTCATTCACTGGATGTGGATGCCTTAACAGACATGTCTGTACTGGTTGGGAATTACTGCCTTCAGGATTCTGGATATCAAAATGACTTTCTTATTCCATGCTTCACTGTATAGAGTAAAAGATCCCAGTAAGGGTTAGGAAGGTAACATTAGTGCAACCAAAAAATCATTGAGAAAGCATGTATATGGTAGGATAAATTATAAAATAGAAGAAATTTTTGAATTCCCAGATCGTGGTTGGGGCATGCAGACAATTAAAATCTTGGTTTTGCTTGAGGCACAGGGAAGCTTATGCATTCAGTGTATGCATGTTAATTTATATATACAGTGGTAAAATAGACAAATAAGCTTTTAAATGAAAGGAATAAACAGATGAAGCTTCCATTGCAGATGCCTTACACATCCTACTGTAAATTTATAAAAAACCTTTGCAGTTTCTCTCCTATCTGTAGCATGGTGGAGGATGAATGCAACCCTCCGTCCTCCCAGAATGATGGTCTCACAGGGCTGTGTACTGCTCTAAATAGATCCATTGAATTTTCTGCATAGATCAAAGGACAGACACGAGTTTAAATCTTGACTGCTGACATGATGTCATGATAATTCCTATAGGAACTGGTTGTTTCTGGTTGCCATTATGATTTTCATAGCACAGCTGTTATTCAGACATATAAGTTGGTACAAAGCTGCTTTCATGGTGTTTCAGATCCCTTCAGAACAAGTGCAACACTAACAGCTGGGTACCTGAGCTATACTTTTAGTTATTGTAGATTTGATTCTGAATTATATTTGGGATTTCAGTATCTAAGCTTTTAAATACCTTTGACATTATATAATTGTGATGTAGCGTATTTCTCATAGTGAAAAAAACAGAGGAAGAAATGAAGTAATGTCCCCTGGTGGTTAAGGTCGTAATAGTTACTTTTCAAGTTGTAAGCAGTGACTTTTACACCTTTCCAGCATGCTTATTGGAGAGACAGGTGGTCACTGGTTTTATATCACTGACCAAAAGGCGAGTGGAGGAAGGACTCCAGATTGCTCTTCTCTTGCCACATGGGATTTTCCTGCACCGGTGCCCGGCCCCGCAGCTTTGATTGGGACGCAGCAGTACTATTGCTGATGTGGGAACTACACAGCTTGGGACTCTGGTCAGTAGAGTTACTGTGATGTTACAGTACAGGGACAAATTTATCGTTTTCCTGGTCCTACTCCATCTGCTGTATCAGATATCTTTCTGTGAGTCAGTAGGAACCAAATGCAATATATATTGGAATTGGGTTCTATTGACCTTTCAGTTCTCTGTTTTCATGGGCTTAGCCTGCATTTTTTTAGTACTTCACTGTCGTTGGACTCAGTTAGAAGAGTTCATTGCTCTCCCATTTTTAAATATGTCTGCTAAAACTGACAGTGCTGGACAAAATAGCTCTCCTGTTGATATAAACATCGTGATTTTAAAACACTACCATTTCCAACTGATTAATTCCGTTTTATAGATGCTGCTCCTCTTGTTAGCAACAAAATCAATTGTAATGTGTGTGAAAGAATTTGTTACTAATTCCAGGTATTTGGACAAAATACCAAAAAAAGAGTTCCTACAGAAATTTGCTTTTCTCCACCTAACTCACCTTTCTCTAACCTAGCACTCCTTGTGGCAAGCACTTATATTTTGGCAGCTGTCAGCAGCAGTGCAAAAAGATGCACGCCCACCTCCATGTGATGGGACAAGATACCACGTACGTCTCATTGCAACATTACCTATTAGTTTCGCGGTATTGGTATGGCTGCAGCTGTTGCTGGTGGTTGACCATCTGTTGTTAAAATATCTATTACTCTCTTACCTGCTTTAGCATTGGGTGCTAAAATTGCTTACTTTAGTTTTAGTTCTAGTACTTTTGAATGGCTCAACAAGGTGATCTTACGTAATTTAAGTTGTGACAAAAGTATAGTGATGCTGTTGTTCAACATGAAATTGAGCATTACAGTTACAAGCATTACAAAAAATTTCGTAGAAAAAGTTTGCTGTCAGTAATTTATCAAGAAGTGATGCAAAAAACTATGAAAGATAAATCCTTGCTGATTCAGAGGTCATTCTCTAAGGTAAAAGTTTGCAGGCTGAACATGAAGATTTGCTTTTTGTCAGTATGGTGGAACAGATTTTCCATTAAATATTTGAACGCAATTCTTACCCAGGCACTTGTGGCAGTAATTCAGGTAGCAATAATGAGAACTGTAGCCTTTGTGGATGTCGTGGTCTAACCCTGGCTGGCAGCTAAGCACCACGCAGCCGCTCGCTCACTCCCCCCGCAGTGGGATGGGGGAGGGAATCAGAAGAGTAAAAGTGAGAAAACTTGTGGGTTGAGATAAAGACAGGTTAATAGGGAAAGCAAAAGCCGCATGCACAAGCAAAGCAAAGCAAGGAATTTATTCACTGCTTCCCATGGGCAGGCAGGTGCTCAGCCATCCCCAGGAAAGCAGGGCTCCATCACGCCTAACGGCGACTTGGGAAGACAAATGCCATCACTCCAAATGTCCCTCCCTTCCTTCTTCTTCCCCCAGTTTATATACTGAGCAGGACGTCATATGGTCTGGAATAGCCCTTTGGCCAGTTGGGGTCAGCTGTCCTGGCCATGCCCCCTCCCAGCTTCCCATGCACCTGGCAGAGCTGAGAGCTGAGAAGTCCCTGGCCAGTCCAAGCGCTACACAGCAACAACTAAAACATCAGTGTGTTATCAACATTCTTCTAGTACTAAATCCAAAACACAGCACTATGCCAGCTACTAGGAAGAAAATTACCTCTGCCCCAGCCGAAACCAGGACAGTGGAAAGTAGGACCTGCCCAAAAGAAGGCAAAAAGTTTTAAAATCCATGGAGATAAGTATTTAAATGGTAATTTTGAGTTTTAAACTAGTTAAAATACATCTTTTTTTCTTACAGGCATAGAGGTTGATTACTCAAGCTGAGTGCCAGGGCTTCTCTTACCTTCTCTGGCACTTTGCAGGGGGGTTCAGAGGAGAGCCAGCATACCCACAGCAGAGATGCCAGGAGTTTGCCTGCAGCATCTCCTGAGCAATCTAGAAGGGGAAGACAGCATGGAAATGGGAAACCCAGCTCTCACCAAAGGTGTAACTCCATCCCCCTTCTTTTGGCTGGAGACACCTCTTCCTGTCTGAGTGTGAGCCTTCCCCATGGTACTCAATGAGGTAGAAAAAGGCCAATGACTTCAATGGGTCATGTAGTAAATTGGAGGAAGGCCTATGACCTCAATGGGTGATGCAGTGAGGTGGCTGAGGGCCCATGACCTCAGTGAGTGTAGGCAAGAGCTGTGCGCTGTGACAGTCACTCCTGGTGTGACTGAGCGGGCAGGTCCGACTTGTTCATGTCCCAGCCCTGGGCTCTGGGAAGCTTTTTCATTCAGAAACCTGAGTAATCTGTGGTGTTGTGATGCCTCCAGTTCATGGAAGTTTTAGTCACCAGAAATCCCACCTTTTCTGGCTGTAAATGTTGATGAGATGCCCATGTTGGAGGTGAGTCGTGGGCTAGTGTTGGAGATGCTAGCAGGGACACCTATGATTTCTGCTTTTTAAGAAGTGATACAAGCGTTGTCCTGGAAAAAAAAACATCAACAAACCGTAGTGGTTCATCAGAACCAGTACTGCAGAAAGCAATGATTCTTTACGTGTTTTTATCTTTGTAATGATCCACCAGCAGGTCAGATTGCTTCAAGGACAGCTGTGCCAGCTGATGGCCTTAACAGTGCTGTCCTTTCCTTACCCCCCTGTCCGCTGCCCCCTCTCCCACTCAGCTGCTGCCACAGCCTTTATGTGCACAGGTGGCAGGGCCTCTCTTCTCCTTTAGTGTATCAAACCAAGTTTATTTGGTGAACTTATTTGTATAAACCAATGTCCAGTTCAGTTACTGGCAACGGTTTTGCAATATTTTTTTTACTGCAGTTGGACATCTACTCATTGAAGCAGATGGAGAGAACTGAAATACTTAAGATTTAGTCTGTTTTTTCTAGAATAATTGATGTGCTTTACTGGTTGTTTCTGCTGGCAATGGAGCAGAAATCAAACAGTCTTTCAACCTAGGGCTAAGTGACAATCTTTTCAAAGTGCATTGCATATTAGCATTTTCTTCCATGGGCAAGCATCCTTCACTCTCCTTTTAACTTTTAATACCTTATCAGGTCATGGTTTCCAAACTGAATAAAATCCCTTCATTTTCAGAAAATGTTGAGTTGCTTAGTAAAGTTTTTCTTGGAAGATGTGGCTGGTAATGATGTAGTGTAATACGAGAATAAGAAATTCTTTTACCTTTAAAAAAATGGTATTGTGAGTGCAATTTAAGCGATCGGAAGGCCCAAGCTCCTATTCTTTCAAGCCCTGTGTATCGAACAAACTTGTGGCCGGCTCACCCACAATGGGTAAGCTGGAGTTTATGTGGCCAGTTTTCTATACATGTCTGGCTTCACCTAAGCTATGCAGATAATCAGGGTACATGTGTGTCTTTGAACAGTGCTGTTTCTTTAGTCTTCAGGATGCAAGTAAGTTAACTGAGGAAACCTCATAGTATAGAGTTCAACACAGTTGCACATGGATTCTGCTTCAGTGTTTTTGGCTTGGTGGGTTCCCCCCCACCAGGTACCTTTATACCATTGTAATGAATTCTGATTAGTCCCTAAATGTTACTGGTTTTGGTCACGTTCTTCTGCTGAAGGTGCTTTGGTTCTTTTGCAACCACCTGATAATTTTTGAAGTGGTTTTCTCTATATCTTGTCGAGCAGTGTAGTTCCTAAGCAGCTGTTGAGCTGAGGAACGGCAATCAAGCCCGTTAGCCCTGTGGAGTTACCTGGGTGAGTCAGTAAGGCAATGAAGCGTGTGACCAGGTCTGGTCCTAGTCAGTGAAGTGCTTGATGGTGTGCATGGCTGAAGGCAGTTCTGCCTTTGAAATCCCTGCGGGGGTGGTTTGTCATGGCTGTATCCAGAAGCATCCAGTTTGTATTTCGTAGAATCATAGAATCGTTTAGGTTGGAAAAGACCTTTAAGATCATCAAGTCCAACCGTTAACCTAACCCTGCCATCCCACCACTAAACCATGTCCCCAAGCACCTCATCTACCCGTCTTTTAAATACCTCCAGGGACAGGGACGCGACCACTTCCCTGGGCAGCCCATTCCAATGCTTGACAACCCCTTCAGTGAAAAAATTTTTCCTAATGTCTAACCTAAACCTGCCCTGGTGCAACTTGAGGACATTTCCCCTCGTCCTGTCACCCATTACTTGGGAGAAGAGACCAACACCCACCTCAGTACAGCCTCCTTTCAGGTAGTTGTAGAGGGTGATAAGGTCTCCCCTCAGCCTCCTCTTCTCCAGGCCAAACAATCCCAGTTCCCTCAGCCATTCCTCATCAGACTTGTGCTCCAGACCCCTCACCAGCTTTGTGGCTCTCCTCTGGACATGCTCCAGCAATGCAACATCTTTCCTGTAGTGAGGGGCCCAAACCTGAACCCAGTATGCGAAGTGTGGCCTCACCAGCACCGAGTACAGGGGCACGATCACTTCCCTACTCCTGCTGGCCACACTATTCCTGATACAGGCCAGGATGCCATTGGCCCTCTTGGCCACCTGGGCACACTGCTGGCTCATATTCAGCTGGCTGTCAACCAATACGCCCATCCAGAGATTTCCTCACTATTTGGGTGATAGATTTTATCGCAGTTCCACATATTTATTCTATTTGGAGCTTTGTGATTGTTTTCATTATTGCTTTTGCTGGTCCTGCCATCCCAGGGCCTCACATGGGCAATTCTCTCCACGTGGTTGTGGCTGGTGTCTCCACAGAGGTTTGCACGGAAGGGAAGGAGGACTCCTTTCTAAATGCATTCCCATCTACCAGTCACACGAGGTTGAGCCCTGCAAATTTATGGGACAGGGTTTGCTGGCCTTACCAAATCGTGGCTACCGTGGGTTATCGTCTTTGTATCATAGGCAGGGCATCAGCGTGATTTAACCAAGAATAAATAAGAATGACCTTGTTGTCCTGCTTTTGTCACTGCCTACTGACTTTCTTCCACATCTTGACTCAGCATATAGCAAGTTGTTAGTCTAAACAACTTGGCATGGTGGTTGCTTCTCATGTACAAGGGAAAAAAAAAGGGGGTTATCTTCTCTATTAAATGCACACATGCATGAGGGAAGAAAATTATGGGGGTTACTGAATTTTTAAAATACGGACTATGAATTTCGGACAACACTGGAGGTGCTGATGATGGCGAAATGCTGGAAATGTGTGTCCTGATTTACAAAGAAGGAGTTCTGGGAAACCTTACTGTATATTCTCTAATATCTGGTCAGAAAGACCCTGATTTAGGGAACTCTTAAAACCATCCCTAAATTTATGCATGTGCTTAAATCTCACTGATGTACAGAAGTACTTACAGGAATCAAAGCAAGGAAAAGAATGCATGAAGTCCTCACTGGGATTTTTTTCTGATTGCGTGAGCCAGGAAACTTCTTTCAGTGTATGGTAAACACAGAAAAAAGTACAGGCATTTTTTGCTTTTTTTTCAGATTTCTTTTTTAGGTTCTTTCCTCTGCCCCCAGTTCTAAAAGACCATAGAGGCTTAAAAAAAACCTATGGGGTAGGTTTTTTTAGTTATGAAAAAGAAGTTCTTTTCAACAGTTAGAAAAATGACATCGTATTTCAAACGTAATGTACTGGTTTGGCTGGTTTTTACCTCCTTCCTTTCAAAATATGCTGTCGTATGGTTTCCTTATTTATAGATGAGAATATGAGTAGACTTGAGTATGTTTGGATAAACTATGGTGCATGTTTCTTTGCATGTGCGTATGTGGTGAGAGACTGTAGATATAGTAAAAGTATCACCAAATACACCACCCTGTGATCAGTGTAATGTGTCCTGTAATGATTGGTGTACATCAAAAAAAGGGAAAAGCTTACTTGCAAAATGCATTAAAATACTATGAAAATGTCAGCTTCTGTTACACTCTGTTAAAGCAATTATGCTACACACTGTAATATATAAAGGTAGGCAGTTACAGGGTGCAATATTATTTTTACCCTAGGCGGGAATGCACAAGAAAAGATGTACTTCTTGGCCAAAGATGCTCTTGCTCCCAAATTGATTTGAGGAGCTGAACGCAAGCACCTAGAGGGTCTGTGTACCCAGTAGTCACAGAGGGACCCAGTCTATCAAGGTTGTCTCATTTTCTACATACGTATTAATGACATTGTTGAATCAGGATGTGGGTCACTAAATAAGGTTTTAGCAGCCTAAGTTTCTGTTAGAAAATTTTGGCATCTATAGGTAGGGAGCTGTGGGGAGAAATAAAAGGTTGCTTTGTGCTTCAGCTTCTTACGAGTTTTATGACTGAATCCTATGAAACAGGTTTTCCATGGAAAAAAACATTTCATATTTGTGTTTAGGTTTTCTTTCCTTCTGTCTATTTCTCCTTTTAATAATTGAAAACTACTGTTCATTATTTACATAAAACTGCCTCTCTTGGGTCTGCTTTCTGTAACCTTTCCCCTCAGAAGAATTCTAGGAATTTGCTGGCTTTCCCCAGGGGGATCCTGGCCATGTTTTATCTGAGACTTCAGGCTAGATAATTGGTAATTTTTGCAAAGTAACTTAGTATGTTTAAATACTTGCATTTAACCTCTGCATAGATTTGCCGTTTGAGCACGTTTTGAGAAGTCATGTATGTAGGAAAATATGCGCTTTAATTCAACGTTCAGCCTTCTTGGTAGCTGGCAGTAAATCTCTACATGCAAAATGGAGAACCCCTTCGAAAAATAATAATAATAATAAAGAAATAATAGTAATGCAAAAATCCTATATGTCCCGAAGGCAAGGTATTTCAGCTGTTTTTCTAAGGCTCTGCTGCTTTCTCCTTCTCTTTTTTTCTTTCTGACTTGGGTTTTTTTTGAGGTTTTTTGGTGGTTTGGTTTTGTTGGGTTTTGGTTTTTTTTGAAAAGGAGGACGTGTCAGAACCGGAGGCCTCAAGCGCGGTATAAAATGACCCCGGCGCAAGCTTCCAGCATTCCTCATCCTTCCCTCTCCAGCTGCTAACATCAGCCAAGGCAGCACGCAGGCTTGGCTGCTGCCAGCACAAGTTCTCCGGCTCTCCCCCTTCCTCCTCCCCTCCCGCCCTTCCCTGCTTGCAGTACAGTCAGCGCTGCCTCGCATTAGGCACCCTTGCAATTACTTGAAATCTCGAGTACCAGAGCGGTCAGCGTCAGCTGTTGCCTCCTATCAGCTACCAGAGGGAAAGATGTGGGAGGGAAGGGGCTTTCTTCAGAGGTTTTTCTTTAGGCTGAATTGCTCAGTAGGTGTTTTGTCTGAAGTGTTCATATAGAAGTGATTTGAAAGCCAGCTGGACAATACGTGGGGTTCTTCAAGTCTGGATGGAATCGTAATTCCTAGAGAGCATCCTGAATTATAGTCTCTGAGGGATTCATTTTCTAACTCTCTCTTTCATGTCTGTCTGCCATAGGATATTTCAAAGATGGTTTGGCTGCCATTGAGACTTGGAGATCTGATGCCACAATGAGGACTCACACACGGGGAGCCCCAAGTGTGTTTTTCATACACGCAGTTTGCTTCGCCTTTGCCTACGGCGCCAGGGAGGACCCGGACGCGATGGTTCCCTTTGTCAATGCCAACTATGACAGCTACCCCATGCTCTACTTCTCCAAAGGGGACGTAGAGGCTCTGCGTCTCCAGGCCACCACCACGCACCAGCACATTGCAGCTCGTCTGGTCGAGGCAGTGCAAACGATGCTGTCGAATCCCCTGGAGTACCTTCCTCCCTGGGACCCGAAGGAGTTCAGCGCTCGGTGGAATGAAATTTATGGCAACAACCTTGGGGCCCTGGCGATGTTCTGTGTGCTCTACCCTGAAAACATCGAGGCCATCAGCATGGCCATGGATTACATGGAGAGGATGGCGGCTCAGCCTAGTTGGTAGATTTTTGTCTTTATTTTTTTTAAGTTGTTCTTACTGTATAAACTGTTTGCAGTCAGAGGAATGAGTGGATGAGTGAATTGCTTAATTTATTTCAGTTGTTCTAACACTCAGTTTAACAGTGACTAACCTGCTGAATGCATTTACCTTCATCTGGACCAGCAGTGACACGCAGCTTTTCACCTTCACTGGACTTATCCTGTTGCAAATTAATGCTGAAAGAAGGAGCATGACCCTTTGTGTACCATCCTAATTGCTGTAAAGTTAAAAAAAAAAAAAATCCAAGACCAGTCCCAATCAGAAGGCAGGGTTTCATATCTGATTTGTGGCGAGAAGTGCTAAAGGTGTTATTTTTTAATCTCTTTTTTTCCCAGTCTCATACATATCTTTTGGGTAATTCTTCCTTGGGAAGAATTTAGGAAAGGGGGACCTATGAAAAAGGTGTAATTATGTGTAGGTAAAAATGACACTCTCAAGTTTCTGCGGTCTGCTCTAACATCTGTCTGAACTTCAGTTCAGACTTGCAGCTCTAGTTGGCTGTACGGTTCTTGGGCCTCTCCTTAAGACATGCTAGGACATGATAAAGAGAGTTGTCTGTCCGATTGCTTTACTGGAACTGCCTGAGTAACTGGCGTTTTGATGACCACCTCCTGAATTAACTTCACCTGGATATGAGTTGTCATCCACAAGTTACTCTGTCCTCACTGTGCCACACTCTTGCTATGGGCACTGAAGTTAATGTTCTCACTGTATGAGTGAGACTAGCAATTGGGACCTCAAGGTCTCTCTCCTTCTCCTCATCTTCCCTTCTCATACCCACCAGCAATTTATTTCCCCTTTTTCCTTAGGCAGATGCATTTCCCCTACCCCCCTGCAGCAGTTGCCACTCAGTGCACCTTGCAGACTGTGGCCCGGGATTGCTGCCACTGTGAGGAGGTCAGAGGATGGAAACGTGGGTTTTGCCAGGACAGGGACTTCTGCCCAGGACAGCGAGCTGGAGCTGCGACGGGGCACCGCTCCCCTCCGTTGTAGCTGCTGTCCCACAGCTCCCTGGTGGCAGCAAGCTCAGCAGAAGTCTGAGTCAGGTTTCAAGTCAGCACAGGAAGCAGCATTAGCTGTTCAAGCAGTATTCATTGCTCAAACTACTATTCTGTACCTTCTCTGAGTTAAGACCAACTAATAGTGTCCTATAAATGGCATTCATCATTGGAATTATGCTGGATTTGAGCTAGCATACCTTGGGATCCATATTCTCCTGATGGGCGTGATTTAAAAGGCAGTGTTGGGGTTCCCTTATACCAAGTATTAAAGTGGTGAATGCCAGAGAAATACGGGAACTAGAACAAAATAAGTGGTGGGAGAGAGAAGGGGGACAGTGAGCTTAAGTTGCTTGCAAGTCACAGAAGAGAGGACGCATGAGAGTTGGGAAGAAAAGTATTGGTGCGACAGGGTGGTGGTTATTTCCAAAATCTTCCACTGAAGCATAGCAGTACAAAACTTCAGTCTTTCTTGCCTCCAGAGTAATTCTGTGTTTCTTCTGGCACACTGGCAGAGGGATAGAGCTGTGCAGAGGTGAATCCAAGGACGTGTAACCATCTCCAACAGGACCTACGGGCTGCTCCAAAGTCAACATCTTCCTCCCCAGTTTCAATGTTCGCACTCTTTCTTAACTTTGAGTAGCGTAAACACATAGTTACATGGCCATCTGTTTTAATGCAGTAAGAAAGAGGAGCAAAGAATATTTTGAGTAGTGGAACTTATTTGTGTCTGTCTTCTCAGTTTCCTACATCTCACTCACTGTCTCAATAATCTCATTTTGGTTCCTTATGTCCTGTCATTCCTGCCCTGGATTAGTTGTGGTTCCTCTGTCCCTTGCCATAATGCTCTGCTTTGTCCCAGCTGAGCAGATGCAAATCAGAAAGGAGCAGATATCCTATTTCCACTTGTCTTTGGTGATATTTACCTCCCCCAAACTACTGTTTTTCTCAAGGAAGCATCTTGCATTATCTCAGTGAAAGAGAAGCTATGCTTTTCCTATCAATCCCTTCTGATGCAGATGTGTAATTTGGCAAACAGTCAAGGTTTAATCAAGATTCTCTGCTTTGCAAAAGAAGTGGGTGCAATTCTGTTTGTAGGAGCAGTACAGAAGGAGGATATCAGAAACACAGGCAACAGGGCTGGGGTAAGCTGCCCTTTGTATAATTTCCAACTGGCCAGCTTTTGAAATGCTGTGACAGAAACATGGATCTGGTTTCCATTTTTGGTTTTCCTCTGAGAACTTATGGCTGAATGCTGTCAACATGGAGTTCACACTATAGCTCCATCGGGATGGCAGGAATATAGATCCCTCTCCCTTGTCCAACAGTGGTTTTCAGGAAACTGTAGGAATATAACATCTCTGAGGCATGTACTGCTCTGTCTGGCTTTGCTCAAATAGGTCAGCAGGTTCAGAAGCTGAAGGAGTGGACAGACAGATTATGTAAATCTGGTTTTCCTAATAAACTCAATGAAAAAGTACCAGAAAACTTGTTACTATGCACATTTCTCCACTTAGGATAAGACTAGAGAACAAACGCAGCGAACAGGGGAGTTGTGGCCTGAGCGCTACTAGCAGACATTTAGATGTTGTGGCATCTAAAGTGCTGGGTAAGACTGTACATGAACCGTTCTGGCAATGTCACAGCAATGGAATTGAAAAAAAAAAACCAACAAAGTTGTCTATTTAGGCATGTTTAGTTTTCCTCGGAATTTGGGAAAAATATCATTCTGGGTCATATATTACAAATGTTACCCTCATTAAATAATTTGAGGGCATACGTGTTCTCATCGGGAGTGTGGAAATAGGGAGCGGTTTTGACATTGCCCAACTTTGGAGCCTTGAATGTTAGGAGACTCATCTGCCAAAACTCCTTACATCACCAGTAAAGAGGGCTTGTCCAGAGAGGTATCAGTAAAATGAGAAAATCAGAGGAACTTTTGTCTCCGTAGACTTCCTCTATAATGTAAGTGCCTAGACTGCCATGTAAATTGCCAAAAAAATATCTACTTATCACTGACAGATTCATCAATGTGTGTTGGAAAGTTAAATCTAGCGATCATCTAGATTCCTTGTTGGCAGCTTGATTCTTTCAACAGTATAATTTGGATTTCTTTTGACTTCTGCTGACATGGCATTGACTCTAAAATAGCTCTAGAATTTAAAAAAAAAAAAAAGAATCCAGTTAGATGGGTTTCCTTTAATTTTTGTGATGATATTAAATAAAATTTAAGCCTTACCAGAAAGCAAAAGTGTATTTTGGTAGTGTGTGCAGTAGTTGCATAAAACAAATGTAGTTTAAAATATCACCGGTTATTTGTCCCAGAATGGCAGGAGATTAAGGAGACTGAAATTTTAAATTTCATCTTTACATTAGCGAAAATCCTCAATAGTCCAAATATGCTTAAATATCTCAGGATACAACTATGAGAAAATCTCTTGGTAACTGAGACATGCATGGAAGGGGCATGTAATTAAGCACTTTTGTCTTTTCTCATCAATTATAATAGCCATTTTATATCACATAATAAAGTACATCCTTAATTGAGTTCCCATTCATGTTGGTTAGCAGAGCTTGAGCTGTTTGTCATAACAACCGATGTTGATGGGTGTGCTGCTCCTAACAGAGCATCCGTAATTGCCACATCCTGGAGTAGGTTTACATTTTTAAAATAAACAAGGGGGCAATGGCTAATAGTTAACTATAACAATCACCCAGAATAATATGGGAACGGGCAATGTTTTGGAGACTAGCAAGAGCAGGGGAATGTAGTGCGTTAATATTTCAGTAAAAGTAGCCTGACTTTAATGGTTTTGCCTGTAAAAATTAAAAGCTGGTGTTAAATAAGTCACTTGGTTTTCCTGGGATTTGATATCTAGGGGAATCTTAGGGAAAGTTTGTCCTTACATTTAAGCCTTATTATCTTCTTTTACACAGAACAGAGGATATAGATGTGTTTTCTGGCATTTTATCTCTGAGTGGCCCCTAGAGCACTCCCCACCAGCAGTGCATTTTTGGCCGAGGGGATCTGTACTCGTGATTCTTTCCATATGCCGCCTCAGCCCGTTCTGCACTGAGCGGAATGATGTAATCGGAGTCACACATTGTGCAGAAATAAGAGTCCAGTCAGATGCTGTGTTACGGACAAAGCAGTGAAAAACACTCTTCTTTACTGAGCCCACCTTATAAACAAACACCATAGAAGTTCACAAATTCTGCACCCTTCCTACAGCAGGAGAGACTGCAGTTGCCAGACATTTTGCACATAGCTGACGCTCCGTTTTTAAAGACAAGTATGTTACCAATGTGCAGTGAGGTGTGGGATTTGACAGTAAGCCTGGCTCTGTGAGTTTCATAGGGGAGATAATTGCTGTCGAGCGCATGCAAACATTCCAAGGAAATAGCAGCGAGTAAGGGGAAGGTAACAGGAGGCTTTGGCGTAACAACTCTGTGACCTTTCTGCTCTGTCCTATTAACCAGCAATCCTATAGCCTTCTGCTCTTCCCTGTTCATGAAAAGTATTGGAGCATGCTATAGGACCATTGCTGTTCGTATCCAGGTAGTGGTCAGTGTTGAACAATATGGATTGCAAAGTAAAAATACATAAATTCAAATAATTGTGTAGATAAATGTATAACTAAAATAAATTCACATGTGCTGAGTTGAAATAAAGCGAGTCTCTGTGCTGACACCACAAATTTAGAACATCTGTTTGACTCCCAATAATCAACCAGCAGTCACATTCAAAGAAAACTTAGGAGGGTTTTATAAGACTGCAGCATAGAGTTAGTGTAAAAGAAGCTTGGGGGATGCTAGGATAGTCTCCTACAGGGAGGAAGAAAAAGAAAAGGAAGGGTAGGAGGATGAATTTGGTATCTGGAATATATATTATTTTAGTAAGTGAAATATCAAACCCTCATGCTGTTTTTATCCTTTTCATATGTGGCATTTAAAAATAGAAATTGTGCATGACTGAAATCAAATGGCTAGCTGGATTTTGAAGGTTTCTTTTATACCTTCTTTTTTAATGGATAGGATCTCTAGGAGATAAATCAGCGCTGAAGTTCTGTGGTAGCTACAAGGAGCTCCCTTTGTGGCATGCCTGGTATAAAAATTTGCTACAACAAGAGCTAGAGGTAATCTGTTGAAATAACAGCATAACTAAATTTTTGTGTCTGCTTAGTATGGCACTGAGAACTACTAAAACAGACTCAGTTGTTGTTTATTAATGTGCCAACACAGAAGGATCATGATTGACACTAAGAGCAAGCCCGGCCTGAAAGAGACTCTCTTGTGATCAAAGCCAAAAATGAGAGAAGAGAATCTGAAAGAAGCTTTAGAAGCAGCAGAATGATGATTGTAGGCCTATGGGGAAACAGAGAAAAAGAGGATAGAAAGTAGATAGACATTTCCAAAGGAGTAAAGTTTTACTTGCCTCCTCAACACCTAAGCAGTGCAATCCTACTTTTACAGTAAGCTCTTAAAACTTCTCTAAAATCTCGTCTATATGTTGTCTTTGTTCCCCATATTGATGTGAATTTAACCCTTTACGTTTTGCCACTCCTTTGCCTGTTTTCCTGTGAACTGAGCTGCAATGAACAAGAGCACATCAGCGTGGCTGCTGCTGGTGAAGGGATAAGGGCGAACTTGTCATGTTTTACCATAGACACTGGAAATATAAATCATCAATTTTTCAAGGATGTTTTATATTCTTAACATTTTTGTTGTTGCAAATGACTAAGCACTTAGATTGTGCAGATGATGGGGTTTTGTTCTGGCAGCCAACCAGAAAAATGTGGAAAGGGTGAAAGCTGAGAGGTTGTTTTGGATGAAACAGATTTTTTCCAAGGATTTTTCTTTTTTATTTCCAAACAAAAATTGGAAGAGATTGTTCCATTAGTGAAGAAAATATTCAATTTGAGCACAAGAAAATATTTTGTTTTGGAGGCTTGGTAAGAAAAATACTGAAATTTGAGTCTAGTTTATAAAGTAAGTGTTGGTGATCTCATTCCCCTTGGTAGGTATAGTCCCTCTCGATCGGTATAGTCCCTCTCGATCGGTATAGTCCCTCTCGATCTGTATACTCCCTCTGGCCACGGAAGAATATTTCTCTCCTTTGCCTGAGGGGAGGTTTAAAACTATATCTCCTTCCTCCGGAAGTGGGGAAGAACAACAGCAAGGGTCTGGGGAGTGTCGGGGCATTGCTATTGGTATTGGGAAGACTGTGCAATTATGCAGTCGATTTCAGGATCAAGAGGTCAGTTGGCCCCATTACGTGCCACATTTGCATCCACACTTGACATTTAATATGCATTAAACTCAAGCATGATGTTTGCTAGCTACTGTGTCTAAGGCAGATTGCATGGAAATGCACTAGAGGACTTTCCTTGAACTGATTTTCACCTGTAAGCCTTTAGAGAAGAGCCCTGACTCCTTGCCTTTGCATCCACCACGTGAGAGTGAGAGGTTCAGTACCGAGGAGGGAGCACTGGCGTGGTTCCTTCAAGCGTTAGCTTAATCTGCCCTCAACCTCCAAGAGTTACTCCACAGTAAGTAATTTGTCATGGGAAAGTCTGGAGCATTAAACTTCAGGATGTGGATTACTTGTATAATATATGTGTCAGGATGTGCTTAATGCTTCATTTTGCATGCAGTGATGCCATATTACTTGTTGACGTAGAGGCTAGAAATCAGATCTCGCACTGCCTGGAAGGGTATTCTATTTCTCAAGTTAGAGAGTGTTATTTTCCCACTTACTTTGATTTGTTTTTAAGAACTGGATACAAAGTGAAGGAAAGGCGATTCTAAACATCCCACAGGTCGTGATCAGGGAACTCACTCAAGCAGGAGAGTTTGATTTAAATCCTGCCTTGAACTGAGCAGACAGTGGTTTTTCTCTCTTGGCTTAGATTTTGTAGAGAAATGCTAATACTTCTGGTTGCAGTAAGGAAGTAGTTATTAGTAGACAGAAATGAGAGAAAAATACAGAAAACCATTTCTACTGAGAGAAAAGACATTAGTAGCATTAGGAATGTTGTCAAGAGATGGAGAGGTTGTGGTAAATTACCACCCTTTTTCTTGGTGGTGTTGTTGTTGATATTGATTTTTACTTCCCATCCAAAATTTTATACAATTGGTATACTTATTCAGAGCACAGAATTGCGATTACTGAAGGTGGTATACACACTCTTAGCCTTGGACAACGCAGCTCATGCGTGATGGTTCTTGACATCATAAATTGATGACTGAAGAACTGGATCTTAACCCCCCCCTTCAGATTCATTGTTCATTGTAGAAAGTGGCAAATCTAAAACAGATGACCACATTGCACCATGCTAAAATTCTCAACACGTGTAGGAAAACCATACTACTTATCCATAATACCAGCCTTATCCACGATCTCTTTTATTTCTCCAGTTTCTTCACAGAGGATTTATATCAAACTCAAAATGTTTAAAAGAAGGTAACAAAAATATTTTATATGACACAGATGAAGAGAACCTAAAAGAACATCCCAGGCATGTATTTGTCCTGTGCCAGTCACGGATTTGTCCAGACAGAAGTTCTTTATGCAGAACGATGCATATGGCTTTGGATGTTTACAGAGTTTCACAGAATCATAGAATCGTTAGGTTGGGAAAGACCTTTAAGATCTTTAAGATCATCAAGTCCAACCATTAACCTAACACTGCCATCCCACCACTAAACCATACCCCTAAGCACCTCATTTACCCGTCTTTTAAATACCTCCAAGGATGGGGATTCAACCCTTTCAATTAAAAATTTTTTCCTAATGTCTAATCTAAACCTCCCCTGGCGCAACTTGAGATTTGATCATTAGGCAGCAACCCCATTCAGCCCTTTTTGCTCTTTTGTAAACCTTCTCAACTTTCCAGATAGGCACCTCTTCCAAATACAGGTATAGGTATATAAGTGTAAAAAAAAAACAAACAATTTTTTTTTTGTACTATCTGTAGGGATGCATTTATGGTTTAGCTGTTATTTTAAAATATGTTTTAGAATTTTTGGAACAGTTGCCCTTCCTAAAAGTGCTTATGTTTACAACCAAGTGGTTGCTCTATACTAAAGAATCCATTATAGATATTTGTATTTACTTTGGATTCTTTTTTTTTAATATCTGAAAACTGTAAAAGACCAAAGAGACTAATGCAGCATTGTGGTAAAGGTTACTTGCTGTCTTCAGACGCTGTTAATTGCTAAGCTGAGGTTCACAGTATCTGATGTTAAGTTTTACTCCTGGAAGGCTTAGAAAATAGCTGTTTTCCAGTGCAAAGCATTGGCATGTTTTTACCTATTTTTAGTTGTATAAATACACACAACTTTTCTTTAGTATTTCAGAGCACAGTAGTTAATAGATAGCCCTGAAAACTTTTTTCACAGAATTATGTTCAGTGCAGGCCTATGGTACCATGCTTTCCCACGGTTTATCAGCTAGGCTGTTTACCAAATGTGACATTGGAGATCCATTTGAAAAATGAGAGCATAATTTAGATACAAAAAGCATTTAATGCTTGCTACTTGACCCTTCTTCTTGTGAATCTTCTTCCACATTGTTTGGTGTTTGCTTGGTTCCACAGAAATTCAGTTAATGGAGGTGCACTGTTTTATATATAAGCTAAAGAGCTATTACTTCAAGAAAGTGTCCTTTTAAGAACAGATGTTGACTGTGGTTTTGTATGTTTAGAAATGAGGGGCTTTAAATCGTCGTCTTTAATTTTCTTTATTACTTGTGTGCCTCTCCTCAGTTAAATTCCATACAAGACTTACTATACAGAATTGCAATTTGAGGGAAGTTATGACAAAATTACTTCGTCTAACCTGAGGTGGGAACTGTGCCAGCGTGTAGGCTTAGGATGCCTAACATAAGGTTTTTTACGCTGAAGGATTGGGGAGTGTTTTTGCTGGAGAAATCAACAACCTAAATGCAGTCATAACTGATCGATTTGCACTTCCCATGTAGAAGAGTGCTTTATTTCGTCAGAAGTGGTGCCGTGGAGACTAATATACGCTCTTATACTATAGAATTTGATGCATTCAAACCCAGACATACAGTTAGCATATATCTTAACAATGGAAGTTACAATAAATCTGTTCCACTGTCAAATCCCATTTAAGATGAAGCCAGGTAAAGGCCATTAAATAGCTTAAGCACATTCTAATTAGCAATTTTTAAGTTGTTACAAGGATACTGATCTTTAAATTAAGTGTTTTAAATTAACTCAAATCCTTTCATTGTTCTTTTCTTCCCCCCTAATGTATAGCTTAAATATAGCTCAATCACTGTGTAACTGTTCCAGGCAGAGGCCTTTAAAGTGATATTTCCTGTACCCGTTTGAACTCTGATTTCTGAATATGCAAAGGTTTTTGTGAAAAGCAAAACTAAAAATACTTTGGAAATTAGGATTCATGATATAGCTGGTCAAAGGTATGTTCATGTGTGAAAGGATTTCTGACAGCAATCATGGTGCCAGGGTGTTGCATATAACTGGCGTAGAATGCAATTTTATGTATAGAACTAACAACATTTTCAGAGCTTTTTTTAGTTTTAAGAAAAGATGAAAAAGCAGAAATGGAGATGCAGAGAATTATTTAAGATTGACAAATAACCAGTTAACTTGGATTTTCAATTTTTGTGCCTCAGTGGCACAGTATAAATAAATCTGAAGAGTCAGAAGAGTTGCTTGCCCAGTTCAGCTATGTTTTCTTCCAGCTTATGTGGAAATACAGAAAGAATGAGCATCTAGGAAAAGCATGTAAATGTTCTGGCTTTCAAGTCTGTAATTTTTTGCACAACAATTAAGTGAAAACATAAGTAAGTATACCTGGCTGGAAGTCTTCACTGATAAGTTTAGAGTTTGAACCAGGAAAAAACCAAGAAATGTTCCCAACATCGACCACAGAGAACAGCATGCAGATGTGGAGAAGATAAGGAGTAAATTTCTAGAACTTTTTTTCCTGATGCTTTGACAGGTATTTGGTACCACACTTACAGCTTTCTGTCTTAACATTGTTCACAGACATTTTCTGTCAATGCCTGTCTATTAACCAAGAAACAAAACTGTGCAAACAAAATTATCTAGTCCAATAAAAACCCTGGTTCAAAAAAAAAAAAGTCAAATCCTGCTGCTCAATGCTGAATGCATTCATGTATTTAATTTAAAATCTGTGAGATAAAGATTTCATTTTAAAAAAGGAAAAATGAATGTATAACTTCACTCAGCAGAAGATGGGATTGAAGCTGAGAGAAGGTGAACACTTAAAACTGTTGGAAATTCAGCTAATCAAAAAGCCTGCAGAGGCTTTCCTTACATGCAGGCATGAATGTGCCAAGTTCATCTGAGTTCTTCCAATGATGTTAGAGATACTGAAATAAAAATTAAAGGTCATTTTTCTCACTTTTACATGTTGTGTTTACCATAGCTGCAGTGCCTTAGGCTGATGGTCATAATTTCTCCGTGGTTCATTCATGCATTTTGAATACAAATAAATGCTCCTATAGCAGAATCAGGATTTTTTAAAAATCTTGCTCTTACAGTATTTTTTCTCATCTGTTTGTTCACACTACTGCTTACGCAAATTAAGATGAAATCATATTTATAGAGTCATAGAATAGTTGAAACGAGAAGGTGCACGCCTTCAGGAGCACAACACAATTTCCACTGATTGCAGTAGGACACTCTCTCATCTCAACAATTTAAAATTCATTTCTGTAATAAAAAAGATACTGCAAAGAAAGTGAAAGAAGAGAACAACCATGAAGTCAACTTATAATTTTTTTTCACTATGTATTCCTTCACATTTCCTTTTCTATAGAACTGTGGCCTGAAAGTACTGTCAATACTGCAAAACTAAAGTCTTTGATACACAATATATGCTTGATTTAAGAGAAATATTTTTTCTACACTACCTCCACCTCCATTATGAATTTTCTTAGTACAAATTTACTACTTCGCTAAGTTCAGTGTAATCATTGTATACCAGCAGGTAGTTCCTGGAAAATAATTTGGATAGTGGCATCATTTTACTTCTATTTTATGTTAAACACTGGTTTTTGTAATGCTATTAAGTATGTTAATTTGAACTGTAGTCATGAAAGTAAATTTCATTATCTCTACTTCTATCCTTGAATGCATTTGGGAAATAAAGAAACAGCATAGTGAGTTATTTTATTATACTGACTTTAAAGACAACTTCAGTCCCATAGCTACCATTCAGGAATTTATCAACATTTGACTCCTTTGGGGAAAAAAAAAAAAAAGGTTGTTACAGATTTTTGGAGGAGTACAAACTAGGGGTTATTACTTTCTCACAAAAATGATGTGAATCTTGCTTCAGATAAATAGATTCCGTTTCTGTACAATCAATATTCTGCATATTTGTTTCTCCTAGCAAAACCCAGAATATTGTAAGCACTGTTTTAGCATTTAACAACTTAATCTTTCTAATAAAATCAATGAGCTTTGGAGGTTAATGTTGTCCATACCTAGGAAAGAAAAAAATGGTCTCAGAGACGTGCTAAGTAGCTTACTACTGTGTTAAAATTCAACATGAATTGCCCAACTTCAGAGACATTAAGTCATACACACCTCACAGTACGGCAACGGAGAAAAATAAGTAGGTGACACTCAATTAATTGGTATCTTTCTTTATCGACAGGCTAGTGAAGGATGCCCCATGGGATGAGGTCCCTCTCGCTCACTCCTTAGTTGGTTTTGCCACTGCGTATGACTTCTTGTACAGCTATCTTAGCAAGACTCAACAGGAGAGATTTCTTGAGGTAATTGCCAACGCCTCGGGATATATGTACGAAACATCATACAGACGTGGATGGGGATTCCAGTACCTCCACAACCATCAGCCTACCAACTGTGTGGCCCTGCTGGCTGGAAGCCTGGTTCTGATGAATCAAGGTATGTGCTAAACCATAGGAATGCTTTTCTGAAGTGTATCAACTCGATCAGCCATTTATGCAGCAAAGTTCAGGAACTGATGGAAATGCTTCTGAGAGTACAGCAGGGTTTGCTCTTTTGCTGCTTAGAAAAACTTAATTTCCTGAATAGAACAGAGGTCTGTGGGCAGATGTACAAGGTATAATATATATGCGTATATACCTGTGTATATAAATTCAGTAATCTAAGTGATCTTGAGATTCTTACCTCACTGTTTCTAAGAATTATAAATCCCCTTGTGTGTAGTCTGTCCAGACCAGATTTACAGACAGGGTGTTTCAGAGTAGATTATCAGTAAAGGGCGATGCACTTGGTCTGCTTACACAATGCATTGAGAAGGTCAGCAGTCAGAAACACCCTGCACCCTGATCTGGGAGTTAGGCAACAGGGTAACCTGGAATTTCATCCAAGACTTCTGTCCTGTCTTCCTGAGAGAGCTGCAAAGGTGTAACTTCATCCATCCAAAGGCCACAGCTCAGGACCTTTCTTTCCAGCGTTCTTTTCTATGGAGATGAGCAGGGCTTTACCTTCTTCCCTCTGAACTATGCCCTTGCACCCCACCACCTTCATCCAAGAGGTGTCTGTGCCAGATATCATCTCCTTCTTTGCTTCAGTGACTTAAATCCAACCCTCCCAGTTCCCAGGTGAATAACCTCACCAGTTGCTTTTAGCTGCTCTGCCTGGGGGCTATCCCTCTCCTCCTGTCTAAGTGATAGACAGTGTAAATGAGAGTGCAAGTCATGGAGTCAGAGGGAGAGAGCAGATAAGAAATCCCAACTTTAAACCCCAGAGGTATTTCGGCTGGGAGGTGGAAGTCATGGAGCCAGCTCCTGCTTTTGTAAGAACACGTCAGTATTTTATCAAGCAATTGTTTAATATGTGCTGGAAGTATTTTGAGAACATGATGCCCAGTGGAACTACTTGCTGCAAGTCAAGGAAAATCTAGGTTCTGGATGCTGATGGCATTGCCAAGCTGTACAGTCCTGCCAAGCAAAGGCACATCTGCACATGGCTGGAGCTTTTGGATGCCCAAAGAAATGTGACAAAAAACTGTGGCACCTACTGTGTTTGGGGGGATCATCATTTTGTTAAGTGCTTGTCAAAACAAGCGCATTCGCCAACGGTGAAAAGCAGCAAGAGTATGTGTGAAAGTTATTCCCTTTCCTCCCTATCTTGCCTTCCACAAATTGAAGACTCGGATCATGTTTATTCAGTGGGTTTTGCTAAATTCCTCATAATTCCTCATCCTTCCCTGAGCCTCCATCGTTGCAAAAAGCTGACAGCTTGCAAGATGACTCTGCTTTTCATTAGAGTATAGACCATAAGTATGCTTTGTGCCAAACAGTGGTAACATCACAAATAAAGTCGGGCAATATTTCTTTCACCAAAGGTTGGTGGAGGGGTTTTTTTTTTTGGTGGGGGGAGGGAGCAAATTCAGCAACACTTGAGCAATTTGAAAATTTGTGCTGGTATTTCAAATGAAAATAGGTCAAAACATCCAGACTCTATTTCTAAATGAAAATTCTGTCGTTTTCAATATCCAGCAACTTTGTTTTAAAAAAAAATTGAAATGTAAACAAAGTTTTTCTGTTGGTCTAAAATAAAAAAAATGGTTTCTTAAAAATTCTCATTCCAAGATGAAAGGCTTTATCTGAAGGAGAAAAAAAGGGAGGGAGAAAAGGAGTAAACATACTATTCTCCCTGTATCAGATGCATAGCAATTGCAAATAGTGTATTCCAGTGCAGACCTTTCTTCCAAAAGGTTTAAATTTCAACTAAGAATTTTAAACACTATTCAGCTATTGAAGCATGCAGAGACTGAAGAGGCAGCTTAAAAACATGTAAACATTGTCATAGAACTGAAAAATGGAACTAATTGAAGTGAATTCTAGGCACACACATATACTGAAGTCTTTGCAGTTAAAATAAACACTCAGATATTCAAAAAAGAAACTTGAGTAAGGCCTAATTTGATATAGATACTGCTAATTTTAGGTGAGAGGTGTTCTGGTTTGTTGTGCAGAGTGTTGAGTCTCTTATTTTTTTATTCTAATGTATTGTTATTCTATTCATATATTACAAGTATAGGGTTTTAGCATAGATATAAACTAAGTAAACAGAACATATATGCATTAAAATGGTAAATACACTATGCTGAACCATGGCAAATAGCATTCTTGCTAGTGCAGTAGTCAGAACCTAGCTATTGTGGCTGTTAATGTCACAAGGGAAAACAAGGGTGGAAGCATTTGGGATTTTATTCAGACAGACCACTGTGCTGCCAACTCCATCACCGTAATGAAATAGTGTCAAGAGAGCTGTGAATAAAGTAAGTAGAAGTAAGTAGCACCACCTGCCCCTGCTGCTCAGGCCTTCCCCGTCGTATTTATCTCTTCAGCCAGCAGATAAAAATACCATGTTGGATTCAGGCTGTCTGTTTAACTCCGGCATTGCAATTTTTTTTCCTCTCTGTTAACTGAGCAGGATTTGGCAGCCTTGACTAGTAGGAAGTCTGAATTGCTCATCACTCTGCTGAGTATAAATACAGTAATTGCGGCAATGACATGAAACAGCCTTAGTAGCGGGTTCAAATGTAGCTCATACTCGCTTAGCCTGGCACGTGCGCTTCATTCGGCAGGCACCGCTTCACCACGTAATGGGGTGTAATGTATGCCAGCTGAGCCCTGCTACATGGTGGAAATAAGTCTGCTTAAATCTGTGTCCAGACACTGTGAGTTGGATAGGCACTAAGTTGTCGTATAGAAGCACAAGGCAGTTGGTGTCTGTTCAGTCCTACCTCTCTTGCCAGTGAATCCCAAAGGCAGCACGTAGCCTTTCCTCTGCTGGGATCCATGAGCTGCCTTCTGCAATACGTAAGTGCAGTGCTGAGGCTCTCATGCTTGTGCTTGTTCCTTGGTGAAGGCAGACAAGCCCTGAGAAGGTCTTCTCACCACCTCTTCCCAGCTCTTGATTTGTGTAGAGCAGACCAAATTAGTAAGATCTCTGAAAGTCTTCTTTAGAAGAAATATAACTCTTTAGGGATTATACATGTGGAGGCTGAAACTTAACCTAGTTGGAGAATTAATTTTATTCTGGAATTGAGGAATCTGCATTTGGAATTAACCATACAAAACTTTTCCAAAATAACTTCTGTTTGGATAACCCTTAAGGTTGTACAATAAATCAAAATGTAAGTAGAACAGAGCATGTCTTAAAATAGAGCGTGTATTAGTAGAATATCAGTTAACTGCAGCTCAAATGCAAACTTCTTTGTATTTTTAAACTCTGAGGATCTCCTTACCATGCTGGTGATCATGCCAGTGAAAAACGATTAGAAAATTTGCATTATTGGAGCCCTCTAGTGGGAACTGTAAGTCTGTTTTCATACAGCTTTAATTTGAAATACAGCAGTCTTGGCGTGGCTCTTCCCTTTTTGCATGTCCTGAATGCATTAAGAAAATTTTCCCTTTAAAGTGGGAAGCATAATCCCACATTATTAGCAAAAGGTGTCTGACAGATTTTCCCTGCTCGTGTGACCTTGCTTTGCTGTGTTTAAATACAGTGGTTTGTTTTTCACCCTATAACTACAGGGACGCTGCAGTGCTAGGTCATATTTTAGAGCTCTGGATTGCAGATTCCTTCCTGTAAAGGATCCCACTGTGGGAGTACAGATGACATAATCTACGATGTATGGTGCTGTAATTAAATTTTCCAAACATCTTTGTCTTTCAGGCTACCTTCAGGAAGCTTATTTGTGGACCAAGCAAGTGTTGGCAATCATGGAGAAGTCGGTAGTCCTGCTGCAGGAGGTCACTGACGGCTCCCTCTATGAAGGGGTGGCTTACGGCAGCTACACCACCAGATCGCTGTTTCAGTACATGTTTCTTGTCCAAAGGCACTTTGACATCAACCACTTCAGCCACCCCTGGCTCAAGCAGCACTTTGCGTTTATGTACAGGACTGTCCTGCCAGGTAGGTCATTTGGGGGAATGAGGAAGGATCTTCTCATTCTTGAAGCAGCAGTAAATTTCATACTTGAAGTAGGCCATTTTTAAATAACATCGTACTTGGATTTTTTTTAAATAACTTTCTCCTTGGATTTTACCTTCATCATCCATCAAAACAGTGACATCCTTGTTTATCACTGCTTATTAAAGATCATTGTTTATTAAACTCTGGCTTTTAAAACCAGACGAAAGGTAAGATCATAATTTGGGAGAAATAACAATGGTTCAGAATTTGATTTCTGGTTTTCAGAGTTTGAAACAGACCTGTTTCAGGGGCTTTCCATTTGAAAAATAATGTTCTTTGAGGTTCTTACTGATTTTTTCCTTTGCCAGAAATCACTACACTAAAATACTAGGTGAAAGGAATAGAAAATTATGAAGCCAGGGTAAAAGTATCAACAAAGTACAGGAAAGTTTTATATGCTCACCAGTTTTCCACAAAACATTGAAATTGATTGCTATACCATTTTTATTAAAATGTTTTTCATATGGAAAATGTAACTGACTCAAATTATAGGCTTCTCTGTGCAGGGGTACATGAACCATTTTCTTTTTTCAATGTGAGAATTATCAGAAATATCTGATGTCACTAATGGATCATTTTTGTAGACTTTTTAGTATCTCTGTTCTTTTGCTGGATCTCTCCGGTATCTCACAGTGTGCTTTAGCATCTCTGATTTGAAGTCCTAGTTGTGACTGAAAGATGGAGATGTACAAATATGAAACCAGTTATAAGTTAATAAATATTGCTGACCCCTTCTAGCTTTCAGAAGAGATTTAGTTTCAGGCAGCCTTGCAAGTTTTTGATGGTATTCTGTTGTTTATTTGCCGGACAAATCATTAGGAACCGATATTGTTCAAATTACTGGTTGAAAAGACAGTGTTAACTTTATTGGCTATAAGAGCACCAGATCTAGCTGTGTATGTACGGGGGAACTGAGCACAGCTTTGGCATGCCAGCATAGGCATGTAAGGAATTGCACCACCTCCATGTGAGACCTCGGGCATCTACTGGGGAGAGGTTCCCAAGAGCAAAGTGAACTCAGGCTAGCTGTTTCAGGGTGAAGCTGATTTTTTTTTTCCTTGGGGAAACCTCTGTTTTCTTGCTTTAGAGAGTTTGGATTGACATAGGAAAAATGAAAGCTGTAAAGAGAAACTTAGCTTTGCCAGATTTGGTGAGGAGAGGAAGTGGATGGGACATTGCTTCTTACATTTTTTGTAGTACTTTGACTGTAGCCCATAGCCGAAGAAGAAAGGTGAGTATTCAAGTTAGCTGCAGCAGAAGGAAACAGCTCCCATGTAACCTGTTTATGGCTCATTTACAAGTAGGTCACTAAACATCTGAAAAGGCTGTTTCTGTTTGTGTCTGTTTGTACTGCTTGGCTTCACCGTCATGCTCTACAAACGCATCTTTGTACGTTTATTTGTTCTTCCTTACATTCCTTTTCACTTTTTCCCAAGGGTTTCAGAGAACTGTGGCCATAGCAGATTCCAACTATAACTGGTTCTATGGGCCGGAGAGCCAGCTGGTGTTTCTCGACAAATTTGTCATGCGCAACGGGAGCGGGAACTGGTTGGCAGAGCAGATCAGAAGGAACCGAGTGGTGGAGGGCCCAGGGACGCCATCCAAAGGGCAGAGGTGGTGCACTCTCCACACTGAATTTCTCTGGTATGAAAGGGAATGAGTGGGCTCAAAAGGAACCTGACAGCTGTTTGCTATTGGTGATAATTCATTATCTTTAGATTTGTGCTCTAGAAGCAGAGATCAGGCTGGCCATGTGCAACCCAGAGAGTCATTAGGCTCAGAACTTCTTCAGTTGGCATGGATGCACAGTATGTGTTGCTACAGGAACACCTTGGTCTTGTCCTACATCTGCTTTTATGTTTTCCTTCCATTGTCTATTGCTTTTATAAAATACAAGCAGTTCCAAAAGGACTGAAAATTTGCCTGCATGTATTCTTCGGTTTATTTGGTCTATTCTAATGGGTTTTAATCCTGTTGTGTTCTTTAATAATTAATTAGGTGAATATTTAAAGCATAATTTTCTTTGAAAAGTTATATATAATAGTATAAGCTTTCTTTTAAAAGCTAAAGTAATGTAAGCAGTAAGACTACTATTAGTTGGTTTTGCACACTAATTTGCAAGTTGTGCCTAGAAAAAATATGATAGATTACTAGATCCTTACTTTCCATGTAATTTACAGCTCTTCTAACTTGTATGTCAGTTTTCTAAAGGTAAGAAATTAAAAGACCCAACAGGCTTTAGCTATACATAGGCATTTCCTCAGTCTGTGGAGAGAATAAGTACATTTTCGAGGATTCAGTGTAGCTCTATTTCTTTCTCTTACAAGAAAAATATTATTGCATATATGTTGTTTTGCATTTATGATATGCACATTAGAATGCACATTTATTAGGCTCCAAGCACCCTTCATCTTGCTATTTGCAAAATACAGAATCTCTCCTCTACAACCCCATTCCACCATTCTTTTCTCCTGCTTCTCCACAGAAATCTTGGGAATTTGTACTTAGAAAACTCTTTTTGATGTCAAAAGGAAAGAAATTTTTTAAGAGCACCTGAGTAAAAAAAAAAAAAATTATCTGAATATTCCAACAATTGCCTTTTCCCTGTGCTGCAGTGTTGCTCTTGTGATGATCATGTCCACTTGCATCAGTCTCAGGAAAGAGGTCTGCTTTTAGGGGAATCTCCATCAAGGACCACTAGATGTAGAGCAGGCTCCCGGCACAGGTTGGAATTACCCAAAGCCATATGCAGGACATGAGCTGTGATTGTCCAGGGCCTGACAGAGGCTCCTGGTTAGCTGTGGAGAATAAATCTGATGAGGAACCATATAACAGAAATATTACTGGGATTAATGATGGTTTGGTTGCTTAAAAACAATGCCAGAAGGTTAGGTTTTGTTTTCCATGGTTAGGGTTTTTTGTTTGTTTGTTTGTTTGTTTTAACTCCTGTAGATCAAATAAACCAAAAATTATAAGCATAGTAACCTTTTCTGGAATGAAGACCTCTTTTTAAACCGAATGTCTTATATCTTACAATTTATACAAGAAAGCCATGCAAATTTTTCTTCTACCTAGTTGGAGAATGAAACTAACATACATTAAGTGATATAAATCATAAAAATTTATCCTTTAAAATCCCTTTTTATTAATTTTTAGTTTACTGCTAATTCTGTTTGGAGACTACGGATTTCGGAAACAGATACTCTGCTTCTGTTGTTAAGTAGTCAGTAAATAGGCGCAAATGTTGGTGTCTAGTGCAAAATAGGCAGTGTCTACAGCCTTGTGTTAATGTGCCTTTTTTAAAGTTGTATTGCGGTCAGTAGCTTTATGGTATAAGGAAAAACGTAAGTAGTTTGAAATTACTGGTACTCTTATTTTTGGATTGCAGAAGGATTGCTTGCTTTCAATGTGGAGCAGAAGCTTTCAGCTATTATTCTGTAAAGAGCATGCAACAAATTTATATAGGGATTAGTATGATAAATATCATTACAACTCTCTGATTAGTTCCCTCAGGATGCATACGTTTGGGCTTTGTATTGTTAGCTTGCTCCTTTGTGTAAATATTGAATTGGTTTTTGAGTTTTGTACAGGTGCTGATAATGGAATCAGTCGAGTGATTTTTAAACCCATTTTCCATGTCTGTTTGGCAGGTATGATGCAAGTTTGCGCTCCATACCTCCGCCAGACTACGGGGTTCCTAAGCTGCATTATTTTGAGGACTGGGGAGTGGTAACCTATGGAAGTGCTTTGCCGGCTGAAATCAACAGGCCTTTCCTTTCCTTCAAGTCAGGAAAGCTGGGAGGACGTGCAATATATGATATTGTTCATAAGAACAAGTACAAAGAGTGGATCAAGGGGTGGAGGAACTTTAATGCTGGCCATGAACACCCGGACCAGAACTCCTTTACTTTTGCTCCCAATGGTGTACCTTTCATAACAGAAGCACTGTATGGGCCAAAATATACTTTTTTTAATAATGTGTTGATGTTTTCCCCTGCCGTGTCCAAGAGCTGCTTCTCCCCATGGGAAGGGCAGATTACAGAAGACTGTTCCTCAAAGTGGCTTAAATATAAACATGACTTGGCTGGTGACTGTCAGGGACGAGTGGTTGCCGCCATGGAGAGAAGCGGGGTGGTTTTTATCAGGGGAGAAGGAGTGGGTGCATACAATCCTAAACTGAAGCTGAGAAAATTGCAAAGAAACCTCATACTTCTCCATCCCCAGCTTCTCTTGCTAGTGGACCAAATCCATCTGGAAGATGACAGCCCCCTGGAGGCAGCGACTAGTTTCTTCCACAATGTGGATGTGCCTTTTGAAGAAACAGTTGTTGATGATGTCCATGGGGCCTTTATTAGGCACCGTGATGGGATATATAAGATGTACTGGATGGACGACACTGGCCACAGCGAGAAAGCCACCATTGCCTCAAGGATGTATCCGCGGGGCTACCCGTACAACGGAACAAACTATGTGAATGTAACGACCCTCTTGCGGCACCCTGTCACGAGGGCCATTTACCTGTTCATTGGGCCCTCCGTCGACGTGCAGAGCTTCACCGTCCGTGGAGATTCTCCGCAGCTGGATGTTTTTGTGACCACCAGTGAGCACGCCTACGCGGTGTACCTGTGGCCCGCTGAGGATGGGTCCCGCTCTGCCTTTGCACAGGTTATTGCAGACCGCCAGAAAATTGTCTTTGACCAAGCCTCTGCCATTAGGAGCTTCGCAGTGCCGGAAGTGAAGGACTACGTAGGGATCGTGGAGAGGAACCTGCAGCATTTTAAACCTGTTTTCCAGCAGCTTGAGAAACAGATCTTGTCTCGTGTACGCAACACGGCTAGCTTTAGGAAGACTGCTGAGCGCCTGCTGAGGTTTTCAGATAAGAGACAGACAGAGGAGGCCATTGACAGGATATTTGCCATCTCACAGAGGCAGCAGCAGCAGCACGGCAGAGCAAAGAAAAACAGAAAGGCAGCCAAAGGCTACAAATTTGTTGATGCCGTTCCTGACATTTTTGCACAAATTGAGGTAAATGAAAGAAAAGTGCGACAAAAGGCACAGACTCAAGCACAAAAAGAGTTGCCTGTAGATGAAGATGAGGAAATGAAAGATCTTCTGGATTTTGCAGATATCACTTATGTGAAGCACAAAACTGGGGTGTCAATCAAGGGCCGATCAGGTCTGGCACAGATGGTGACGACTGCTCGAAGTAGTGCCCCATCAATATCAGCGTCTTATACCCGCCTCTTTCTAATTCTCAACATTGCTATTTTTTTTGTCATGTTAGCAATGCAGCTCACATATTTTCAGAAGGCCAAGAGACTGCATGGCCAGAGATGTCTGTATGCAATACTGTTAGTAGACAGCTGTATATTATTGTGGCTGTATTCTTCCTGTTCTCAGTCACAATGTTAGCAGAAGACCTCTACTAGTCGACCAGTTTATGGTCATATAAGTCTATGCAAAAGCATTAACCCTAATAGGGCCAAAGTTTATCTTCTTTTTTTCTGAAACATTCCAAAAACAGCTGGGGGAAGATTGGTTTCAGACCAGAAGGGATGGAAGAACAGGGCAAGCAATTAATATCTCATAAAACTAAGTACTTAATAAGTACTCCTCCTTTGTGTTCTGAGTTGGGCCTCACATCTGAGGGAATGTTATGCTTTGTTCATCAGAGTTCAGTAATGTAAAGTTGTAATTAATTTTTTGGTGAGAAGAGCCCGCTTAATAGATTTGTTTCTAAGGGCTTGCTTTTTTATACAGAATTCGATTTGCATTTAGTGATTTTTCATTTCAGGCTGCTATGGATGTGTCTGGACATTCTCTTAAGAAAAGGATGTTCAAACACAAATATGCAAGGCAGATCTTAGCAGTAGATTTCATTTCTCTCTGCAAAACCAAAGAATGCTTCAATATGGGACACTCCTGTATAATTATCGTGGACCCTTACATCATGTCATCTCTTCCATGCTTTACAGTCTGGCACGGTGGGAAACGGCAGTCATGTCAGTACTTGCCAAGTGAGAGGTACAACACCTGGTAGGCAGTAGCAGAAGGCAAATACGGGGCTAACTCAAGTATAAAGGAACACAGTTCTCAGGAAAAAAAAAACCAAACAACTTTATCTTTCAGTCACGTGTAGACAGTAGAAGGATGAATGCTGTAGGGTCTGTTCTCAATTTTACAAGGCAGGGTTTCACAAAAGTTTTCTATAGTTTGAAGCACATCTTAGTAGGGAAATAATGTCCTAGATCACTGGCCTTCCATATGCAATTGTGAAAATATAAACAAAAAACCAAAGCAATCCTGTGGTAACCTCAGCAATTGCCAGTATGGAAAAAAGAGGTATTAAGGAAGTATTTAATGTCTTTTTTTCTGTTCACATGACTAGAAACAGAGGACAGTTAAAACTGTGTGAACAGCCTGTTCTCTATAAAACACCAGCAAGGGTTCTGCAAGCTCTTGGTGGCTCTGGGTCAATTATTTGGGGATTAGTGGTAAATGGAATCATGTGGTTTATGACAAAAATAAGTTTGACATCTCCACATATATCCCCTTCTGTTCATTAAACTGATTTCAAAAAATTCATAGCTATTTGAGAGGATGGAAGCTCCATGGAACTGGGGCGTATCTCTATGTCTTTACAGAAAAACAATTCTTCCAGTACATTTGCTAAATAAAGACATTATAATTGTCTCTGTGGAAAAGTTGTTTTTCTTTGATTAAAATATTTTTCCCGATAATTACAGTGATGATGTTCATCAGCACTTTGTTCAAACCACAAACCTTTGTTTCCTCTTCCTCACGCCCGTTTAGGTACCTGCTATGTAAGGTGCTGTTAAGCCTTCTGCAAGTCTATGTGATGAGCTTTCCTTGTCTAAACATCTTCAGTGAACAGATCAGAATATTTTTGCTAGGTTCCAGCTACTGAGCCAATTCTGAGCACTGTATTCACCTACATAAGCCCTATTTATGTGAATCCAGTGCCGGCATTTATCCAATGAAATTTGGTACATTTAGTCTGAGCAAAGATTTAGGACCCCAGTTAATTTTGATCCATGCATAGTCAGTGGAAACAGAGAGCCTTCAGAGAGCTACTCAGCCTACCTAAGACCTTGAAACACCTTCAAGACATACCTTTCCCTTTTCCCTAACTGCAAAATGCATGTAGGGCAGTTAATCACCTATTTCAAAGCACCCACTTATTTGCTTAAGGTGAAGGGAGCTGAGCCTGGAGAGTGTCGCCCAGTATAGTTCCATGTTTGTAGTGGTGACTGCTGAAACTATGGATTGTGACAGGCTGCGTATCACTGGAAATATCCTTATTTCTGGCTTTGCGCTGTGATGACATGAAGGCGTGCAGAAATAGCTCTTGGGTTATGTTCAGTTGCAAAGACAACATTGGTCAGTTTTTCGGTATTAGGTGATACTGTTATTGGCCATGAAACGCAGAAAAATCAAGGTGCAGGTACTGTTGCAGTTTAGTTGTACAGCCTGGCACATCCCTCCAACTGGGAGCCGGTGCCGTGAAATTGCCCCAGGGTAATTCAGGGAGTCATGGTGCCTTACAAATAGCCTGTGCTTGCATCTCCATGTCCTCTTTGCAGACAAATGAGCCTTCAGGAAAATAAAGAGCTGTGGTAGCTTTTAGCCTTAATCAGGCTAATGTCAACAGTGGAGTTAGTACAAATATTTCACTTCATTTCATGTCCGTGCACATTTACCCTGTGTCAGTTTGGCATTGCTTTGACCAATCAGCTATAGAAAGCCAACCTATAGTCTAGAAGGCTTTTGAGAAATACCTGCATTTCTTGTTGTGCTTTGTAGTGTGGCATCTGAATTCTAGCATGGGACATGCACAGCTGTCAAATGAAACTGCAGAATTACAGAGATTAGAAAGTACGGTATGGTCGTGCACAGTAGCTCTCATTTACACTAC
>NW_009260616.1:2659587-2663384 GCF_000687185.1 Egretta garzetta
AGGTCTTAAAGCAGCTTTTAAAGCAGACCAGTGTTCAAATAAATTGTGTACATGCAGTGATGGAGCGAAGGGAAATGAAATGAATCAGTCTGTCCTCCTGAATGGGAGACCGGACCCATTTCAGCATGAAGTGGGTACCCAAGGGTTTTCCAGCCTGTACTTGGTTTGCCTCCGATACCTTGCTGTTGAAGATCTAGGAGTTACCTGCATATGACTGTCATTACTGGCCACCCTGATCTCCACTTACACAGATGTAACTTTGATTCAGATAGAGCAACTAAAGTTTGGTTCACCTAGTGATGAAGCTGTAATTGTGCTGAGTGTATTTGGGATACAAAAAGAATTTTGTGTACCTTCTTACTTATTCTTTTCCAGGCCAGAGATTTTAAAAAGTCCCTTTCTGAGGGTTTTGTAAGTTTTGTTTCCATTCCTTGCTTTCACTCTTGTCCCTCTCATTCCTTATCAAAGGTCATAATTTTTTTTTAATGGAATTTGAAGCAAATGGAGGAACAGGTGGTTCCATGCAACTAGCAACTCAGATTGTTAGGTAGAAGTGTCTATGTCGCAATGAAGAAATAGTACAAGCCCTCAGATGGCAGCATACACTGAAAGATCTGAGCTGCCCTTGCTATACTGGGGAGTGTGGGGAGGTAGAGCAGGTAAATGGGACCAGCCCAGATAGGCCTGCTGGCTGGTGGGAGGGCTGGAGAAGGTTGGTGTTCCTCAACACTTACTGACACACAAGGGGATGCTCTCCTTGCCTTTGTGTCCTTTGAAATGCAAGAGAGAGGCAGTCTCCATGAGCTCTATCTCCATGGCAGGGGCACTTGGCCCTAGCTACATCTGAATTAGCTATACTGAACAAATTTTGAAATGTCACTGGATGGTACCCAGTAGCGAAGTTACCTTTCACTCCCTATTTTAAAAGGAGTTACAAGACTGGCACATGCCTCTGCTCCCATTCTTCTTCTGCTTCTTTTTGCTTTATGAAAATGTTAATTTTCTATGTCTCTGGCCACAGGAAAAGGTGGTTATCCTACAAATAGGTGTATGTGCGGACGGGTTCCTGTATTCATCTGAGACCCCGCTGACTTCACTCAACTTCTCTGCAATAGCTGGTGTTCAGTCATGCACGCTTCATTTCAGGGCTGCAGTCTAACTTAGTCTAAAGTTAGTTCAGCGTATTCCGAACAAAGTGAACGGGAATTCAGCCCACAGGTAGCGGTGTGTATGTCTGAGGGTGGAATCTGGTTCTTAGATGGCTTCTAATGATTTTTTTGAGTCCAGCTAAAAATTGGCTGTGTATGTTCTATACATCACTGTGACTAAAGGAAGCAAAGGGAATGGAGCACATTACCTCATTTCTTAAAACTTGTAAGATCAAAGCTTGTTCTGAAGGATTGTATGTCTGAAATACACCACATTCTTCTGTTGGCCTGTGTATTTTCCACTGGTGAAAAGCTTTTTCTTAGCGTTTGAAAGCATATGGTGTTTGGAAAATAGCTGCATTTCTGCACCGGGACATTACATTCTCATTTATTTGGTCTGCAGAAGTCTTAGTTGGGATCAAACACACTTTTGTCTAAGTCTAAGCCCTCTGCTCTGGCTAATGCCGGCCAGGCCCACGCTGTCATCAGTGCACAGGCTCATTCCTAAACGAGTTCAACCTTGAAACAAGTAACATCAAGGGACTTTAGAGAGCGAGCCCACGACCCTTTCAGGGAAGGAACATAGGTGTTGCCTGCTTGAGGCAGGCGGGAGAACTGGACCCAACTGCGCAATGTGTAAGTGCATTCTAAAAAATATCCTGAAAAAATGGTGTTATCATTGGGTCTTCCTCAAAGCTGGCATCAGTTTTTCTCCTGATAATAACTAATATGGATGGGTGACTAACCTGAATTAGTGCTTGCCTTGGTTGGTGGTCTACACTGCATACTGGCTGCAGCCATTTCAGTCAAGAGGAAAACTAATAAATTTAGATCCCGTCTTCAGTTTTCAGTGAAACTCAACATTACTGCAGTGGCCATCAGATAATAAGGAGCACATGAATCCATATATACGAGGCCATATCCTCTCTACTTTAATTCATATTCATAAAAATAGCAAGAGAACAATATAATAATGAATTGTGTTAGTGATGTGGTGATGGAATTATGCAGTTAAATCCCACCGATTTGTTCTCAGATAAATGCCAAAAGGCACAAAAAGGCTGGAGGAGAGGTGCTGTTGGCATGCCTGTATATGTCCATGCTCTTCACAAGAATGCCTGCAACACTACCAGAGCTGTAATTGTGGGAATCTTTATTATACTGCAACACAAACAGTGGGATGCTAATAGTTCCCCTGGGCCTCGCTGATGCTGTGAAAGCTGCATTCTTCTCATCTGTTCTCAGGTAAGTAAATGTTAGGTAGAAAAATGGTAATAAACAATAGAAAAAACAGTGACCCTCACTACGTTACCATTAGTTGCTGATGTGAGCTACCCTATGCACATAGAGTTTTATGCTTGTTTCGCTTGGTAGCATAGTCACAGAAGTGTTCCTCAGTGTTTGGTTGTAGTGTAGGCCCTTCCTTTGAAGGTGTCTAACAGAGCACTCACAAGTGTGCTGAAGCTTCTCTTTGAAACTTCTTTTGTTAAAAATATAAGTACGTACAGAAGAGATGAGTGTTACACAAAGGTGAGGAAAACTCAAAATTCAAACATGACTGCATACAAAACCAATATATATAAATATCTGCACAGAAGCATGAAGCAAATGGACTGTAAGTAAGTATTTTAGCAAGCTCTAGGCTGCACTGAAAGACATATGGTCAAGCGAGAGCTAATAAACTCAACTGAATTTCGGATCAAAACTTCCTCTCCTCTTTGGTCTCTTTGACGCTGCCAAGGACAAAGGTTTGATCTTGTCACTGCGGCTGCCGGGTGCCCTTAAGGTGTTTGGTAATAATTTGGCAAAGTATGTGCTGGCTTGTGGATGTGCATCCTCGTGGATGCCTATTTTGCTACACATGGGACTCCTCTTAATGCACAACAACACAGGAAAACTCCCATCGTGACAGACGCATTTATTTAAACACACTTAAGCAAAAGTGATCAAGAGTATTTAGAAAGAAAACAGCTGAGGGAGACAGCTATCAGTCAGCTTTTACGTACAAATTGCATAGATTTCCATAAGGGCAGAGAGTAGGACTCTTCTGATACCCGTAGGGTTAAAAGACTCCCAGCGTTGCAGGGGGTTCGTTTCATCAAAAGCCTGATTCGCTTGGGCTTGCGTCATCCACAAATCCCAAAACGGGGGGATTCCGGTCTCCTTCCCCGGGTCGGACGGGGTCGCCTCTGCTTGTGTTAACGTACTTGTGTGTCATGCTGTAGTACTGCTCTTGCGGACTGAAGGTGTACAAGAAGGAAATCTTCCACCAGGCTTCGTTGCTGGGAGTCTGAAACAGTGCCGGGTCGGTGCCTTCAAAGAAGCAATTTGTATTTCTTTCGGCCAGCCTGGCTGCGTGCTCGTTGGCCTTGATCTCAAAGAGCTCCCGTTCCTTCTTCAAGTAGATTTTCCAGAACTTGAGCTGAAGATAGCTGACCGGGGAGAAACAGCGGCTGATGCACGTGGCCACCAGGGTCACAGCCGCGATGCTGGCGATCAGGAACCATCCTATCAGCTTGGGAAAGAGACGGGTGGGTTAACGGTGGCTTTGCACGGTCCCGTGCAGGAGCACGGGAGCCAAGGGTGGAGCAGACGTGCAAGCGGTGAGCGGAGGCAGCCTGCAGCGCCTGGAAGAGGCCGCTCGCCGGG
>NW_009260616.1:2668636-2675044 GCF_000687185.1 Egretta garzetta
CGGGGGCGCAGGGGCGGGAAAGCTTCCGGGGCGGCTCTCGGCATCGTCCCCGTCGCTCGGGGTGTTGCTCCTTCTTGCCCTCCAGCTTAACACCTGTCCCGCCGCAACAGCCAAAGAGCATTAGCTGGTCAGGAAGAGGGATTTCTGTTAAAAGAACCCAGATTTCCAATTTAATGGTTGGGTTTGCATTGATTTGCATTAAATTGCGTGCCTCCCGAGGGGCATGACAACAATACCAGAATGAACAAGACAGGCATTTTTGCAACAAAATGATCGGTTTTCTTACTTGAAACGTCTTTTCATTAGGAAATAGATTTTATTAAAATCAAGGGGTCAGCTGAAAGCAAACTGACTTGTTTAATATTTTATCAAGTTTCTCCTTGACGTCTTAATTTCTATCCTTTCATTTGCAGCTGAATGAATCTCAGACATTTTCTAGGTGGAAAAAGCTGTAGTCTACCTAGTTCTGTGGTTGTATCAAATGCATAATACTGGTCTTAAAGGCAGTACGTGTGTGTGTGTGCCCACACACTGGGGGGCTTTGCCAGCTCATATTGAGTAGGTCTTGTTTTAGTCACGTTAGTAAGTCCTTTCGGTAAGTAATTTTTTTTTTGCTGGGACATTTGCTATTTGTTCATCATAGGAAAAGACTGGTTCTGTTTTTCTACAAATCATTCTCTCTCTATCTGCTCTGACCAAGGCCCATCCTGTCCCAAATTCCTGTCATTAGTCTTATCAAGTTCAGCTTCCTCTTCACTTTATTAATCTAAGATCTTGTACATCCACGGATGCAATGGAAAAGAGCACTTCAGCACCGGTTTTCTTTTTCTAACAACCGGACCTGCTTCTTCAAGTGAAAGAGTCGTAAGCTGCGTTTCTCAGTGCCCAGTTCAGAAAGACATGTGGAAAACTCTTTTTACGCTAGGAAAATTCTTGTAAAGCCTTTTGTCTCATTCCAGGCAAAATGAATGCTTAACCAGTGGGGACCAGTCTTGTCCACAAGCAGACCTGCACCTACCCTCCAGGTGGACTGACCTCCCCTGGAGGCCCATTACCTCAGTTTGTGAAACCGAGGAAGTAATTCTGACTTTACGGTTGAACCAGCCTCCTTACATGTTTGTGAAGTGTCACACAGCTCAGTGGCACCACATAAATCATTAACAGTACTCATACTCAGCGGAGCAGCAGCCTGGGAAGTAGCCCTGTGACTGGGCATGTACAGCTTACAAGCATTTGTGTACATTATACTGCTATTTTAAGGCATTACATTTATTAGCTAGTTTTGCCTGAAAACAAATTTTAGTGGGTAGGAAGGAACCTGGTCTGCAAAATTAAGCGTAGCTCTGAAGGAGGCTCTGATGGGCGAGCTCTGGTACAGTCACACAAGCCATTGCACTACTCTTCCCTTTCTCTCTTTACTGCTGCTCTTTTAACACTGCAGGTTCCCTACGGGTCTCATTTCTGGACAGGGAGGGTTCTGTAACCCAGTCTAAGTGTCCTACAGCAACCAGCAGTGTGGGGGCTTTACTGTTCAGTCTATGCTAATCTACAGTCTATATGTGCCAGAAATAAGTGAATGATTCTTTAAGTGTTGGCTGTGGATTAAGTGAAAAATATTTGCTGAGTTTATAACAAAATATATGATATTTTCATAGGATTAGAGAGGCAGAAGTTGTCAAGTTTTATGATGAAATTAAGAAGCCTTAGAGGCAGATTATAGAGTTAACTCATTTGTAATCAGGTAAATGTCCCCGGGTAGTCAACTAGTCAGTTCTAAGAAAACAAAGCTCAGTCTTTTTCATTTACCATGGAAAACAAAATGCCATAAAATTACTTTGCAAATTTAAGCACATTAAGCCCCAAATATTTCTATACTCTCATTATAAATGTTCTGTGTTCCATGTGTTCTTGCTTTCTTCAGGTTATGCCATCACATCTTGCTGTCCTGGAATTGCTGAATAGCTGAGATTTGATTCTGTTCCACTCCTCTGTGTGTGTGTGTCCTAGTGATGTCTGACCATAATCTACAAAACATGCTCTGTACTTTCTCATTCAATTAATCCTTCTTCCTCTTCTTAAACTTTAACTAATTAACTAGTTCTTCAGTTCATGGTAGTACGCCCCTTTCCCCCATCTCCAGTTTCCCATCCTGGGCTGCTTTTCTGCCCAAATTTTGTTACTTAATGATTTTTTTTCTAATGGTAAGTCAGTACAAGAGCTGAACCCTATCCCTTTCAAAGCCGTCTGCATGCAGCTGCCTCAAGTTATACGAATAAGTTCTCAGCCTTCTCTGGGCAAAATCAGCTGAACAAGTTAAGAACGAAAAAAAGAAACCTAGTGAATCTTCCTGTGAAGGATTGCCGGTCATTTCTTAGTAAGTTTAGAAGACAGGCAAAGCAGTCATCCATATGGAAGAAACTGCTCAAAAAATTAATTCACTTTTATTGGTGAAAATAAATTTATAGCAACAGCTACTACTTCTAACTTACCCCTGGAGGAAGGTAACTTCACCAGGAAGCTCTACTTTGTCAATGGAAATGATGGGTCACTAGACTGCACTGCGGATTATTTAACCCCTCTCCCACCAAACAACCTACATGATACACTAGATACAGCATATAATTAAAATGTAGCATACATTTATGAACATTCATCCCACTCTTCATTCAGCAATGATCACCCTGAGGGAGGTCCAGAATTGATTTCTGTCTCCTGTATCTGAGTTTTGTTCTTACAGAATTGAAAAGCTTCTGGCTTCTGGTCCTCAACCTCACTTGCTCATATAGTTTTTCTAATCAATCTCCTTCTTTTCCTGCAGAATACCCAAGCTGTTTCAGCTTACCACAAATGTATGAGCTGTGTCAGACTCTATGGTAGCTACGTCTGGCTTGTATTAAAGCCTGAGCTCTACTGCACTCAACAGCACTTGTGTGTGCACCCCCAGTACCTGCCTTTCATACGCAGCTAATCCTGTTGTCAGCCTGTCCTGCCATTTGGGTGAATCTACAACATTGTAACTGGCAGAGAAAATATTTTTTTTTTTTTTTTATATGATTCAAAAAAAGAACAATCTACAACATTGTAACTGGCAGAAAAAATATTTTTTTTTTTTTTATATGATTCAAAAGGAAAGTGATAGGTGGGACATAAAGATAAATCATTCCCAGTTGCCTATATTTTATGTTAGCAGTAACATAAAGTTTCGAAGTCTCTGGGTCTGCCCTCATTTATTCTGTAATGCTCAAATACTCCATCATCCTTGTCATTTTATTTGCAAGGCATATGCAGCTGTTTTATAGCATTATTGAACATCTCCTATATTCCTCTACCTTACATAAAGGTGGAATTCTTTAAGTGCCCTCCCAGGGATTCTGGTCCTCTGCCCATTTTCCCATTGCTGGCAATTACAGTCGGGTCCACCAGAGGAGATTTCATGCGGCATAAAAGATTGTGTTTTACCAGAGCTTACCACTTATCCTGTCAGAGCCAGATCCTCTACACAGCTTATTGGAGGAACATCCCATGGAGCCTTGGGCCCTCTGAGTAAGATATGTGATATTTTAAAGCTAATCCATTGCATACTGTTCACCTCTCACTGGGGAATTGGGATCTCATCACTGCCAATGGGTCAATCATAGTCACCTTCATTACATGCAAACTTATTGAATGAAAGAATGCTTTACTCAATCAAAATAAGGGTTTTGCCATATAAAAAAAGACAAGCATGAGAAAAGTGAATGTAGTTCTAGACTATAATTATCAGTTAAGATCTGCTATAACTGCTTTAGTATTTTTACTAGGTCACGAAGCAACTTGGCCTTCCTTAGCATGTCCTGAAGAGTTCAGCTCCTCATCCTACGGATAGTCCTGTTCTTTAGGGAGAAAAAGCAATGCATTTAAAAGATAGGTAGATGAAGTGCTTAGGACCATGGTTTAGTGGTGGGATGGAGGTGTTAGGTTAATGGTTGGACTTGATGATCTTAAAGGTCTTTTCCAACCTAAACGATTCTATGATTACCTACTCTCTCTTGCAACATGCTGAATTCATGTAGCTTACTCTCACAGCAGTGTGGCAGTCTGGGGAAGTTTCCACGCCCCATTCTCCTCAAGTGTTCTTCACTGGCATTTTCTGTGGGCAGATCCAACGGGCCCATCTTTCCTGGCATTCCTAGATTCCTGTGTTGCAACCTTTATGACGACAAAGTGGAAAACCAGGGATTTTAGACTCATGATTTTAGAACCATTCCACCTCCTTGAAGATTACTTTAAAATGGTTGGTAGGTACGTAGCTAGACTGAGCGTGTAATGTTTGGAGTGAAAGTGCTTTCTGGTGAAAAAATGTATGGTAATGTTTTGGGGAAAGTAATAAATTCATATCTGCTTTTGCTATACATTATTGTTCATGGTAATGCAGCCCTGGGGGCTGGATGGGGACAGCTTTCCTCTTGATTGTCCCAGGGTCAGTTAGGAGTGAAACCAGTAAGATCACTGGTGGTTTTGGCCACAAGTCAAAGGGGAAAAAGACTGCAATGTCATGCTAAATATCTTGCACAACAACGCATTTCAAATGCTAACCAATTTTCTCTGAGTCCCTAAACTTCTGGAAAACCATCACAAATACTGTGTATGATGTTTTCATTTATCATCCTGAGGAACCTGACAGGAAATGTAGCATCTGGGGGAAACGCTACACATGCATTTAGCTGAAGGAATGGCTAGATACGCTGGGATAAAATGGCAAACAGGATAACAAGATTGGGAGCTTCTTTCCTCATAGAGGCATATGCCTGTGCCACAGCTCCCATTGCCTGCAGCAGGCTTATGGGTGAGGAAGAAGCAAGTGCCCTTCCTTAGGTGACAATGCCCAACTTTACTGTTACAGCAAGATACCTGCGTGTGCCATGGCGGACAGACGTACTGCACCCTGTCCCGTCAAATGACTGACTGTCATACCCCGCTGACTTCACTCAACTTCTCTGCAATAGCTGGTGTTCAGTCATGCACGCTTCATTTCAGGGCTGCAGTCTAACTTAGTCTAAAGTTAGTTCAGCGTATTCCGAACAAAGTGAACGGGAATTCAGCCCACAGGTAGCGGTGTGTATGTCTGAGGGTGGAATCTGGTTCTTAGATGGCTTCTAATGATTTTTTTGAGTCCAGCTAAAAATTGGCTGTGTATGTTCTATACATCACTGTGACTAAAGGAAGCAAAGGGAATGGAGCACATTACCTCATTTCTTAAAACTTGTAAGATCAAAGCTTGTTCTGAAGGATTGTATGTCTGAAATACACCACATTCTTCTGTTGGCCTGTGTATTTTCCACTGGTGAAAAGCTTTTTCTTAGCGTTTGAAAGCATATGGTGTTTGGAAAATAGCTGCATTTCTGCACCGGGACATTACATTCTCATTTATTTGGTCTGCAAAAGTCTTAGTTGGGATCAAACACACTTTTGTCTAAGTCTAAGCCCTCTGCTCTGGCTACTCTGTTAACATTCAGTAGGGTGACTTCAAGCCGGTAAGTCAGATGTGAGTTAAAGCCGGTAAGTCAGACTCGGCTAGGCCAAGCCAAGAGGTTATTTTCTGGCCTTGCTTGGCAGTCGACTCCGGGAGCGCTCTGCAGCAGGAGGCCTCTGCCATCCAGTGCCGGCCAGGCCCACGCTGTCATCAGTGCACAGGCTCGTTCCTAAACGAGTTCAACCTTGAAACAAGTAACGTCAAGGGACTTCGGAGAACAAGCCCACGACCCTTTCAGGGAAGGAACATAGGTGTTGCCTGCTTGAGGCAGGTGGGAGAACTGGACCCAATTGCGCAATGTGTAAGTGTGTTCTAAAAAATACCCTGAAAAACGGGATTATCATTGGGTCTTCCTCAAAGCTGGCATCAGTTTTTCTCCTGATAATAACTAATATGGATGGGTGACTAACCTGAATTAGTGCTTGCCTTGGTTGGTGGTCTACACTGCATACTGGCTGCAGCCATTTCAGTCAAGAGGAAAACTAATAAATTTAGATCCCGTCTTCAGTTTTCAGTGAAACTCAACATGACTGCAGTGGCCATCAGATAATAAGGAGCACATGAATCCATATATACGAGGCCATATCCTCTCTACTTTAATTCATATTCATAAAAATAGCAAGAGAACAATATAATAATGAATTGTGTTAGTGATGTGGTGATGGAATTATGCAGTTAAATCCCACCGATTTGTTCTCAGATAAATGCCAAAAGGCACAAAAAGGCTGGAGGAGAGGTGCTGTTGGCATGCCTGTATATGTCCATGCTCTTCACAAGAATGCCTGCAACACTACCAGAGCTGTAATTGTGGGAATCTTTATTATACTGCAACACAAACAGTGGGATGCTAATAGTTCCCCGGGCCTCGCTGATGCTGTGAAAGCTGCATTCTTCTC
>NW_009260616.1:2675183-2687299 GCF_000687185.1 Egretta garzetta
ACGGGGCAGAGCCCTAGATCCGCCCCGGACGCTCTCCCGCCCCTGCTCCCCAGGCTGCCCGCAGCCAGGGCTCGCCCGGGGCACCCCTGCATCCCACTGGGCTCCTCTCACAGCTGCTCCCCCGCTTTCCGTCCAGGGTGGTCTCTCCTCCCTCGCCCACCCCTTCCTGCGAGTATTTACTGGAAACGCGTTCTTTTGGAGGGGAGGGTTAATCCCTTTGCACACAGAGCTCCCCTCCCTTTTCCCAGGAAGCTTGTTCCCGAAATCGTGTTTTATTGCAGATAAATAAAACACTGCTAAAATTAGGCTCTGAAAGCGAAGTAGCAGGGTCTCTTGGCTGTCCTCTTTCCCCTGTGTGGTCATTACCTGCTCCAGAGAGCTGCCGCTGGTCGTTAGGCTCCCTCATTAAACCAGTGGTTCTCATGTCCCCGTCTCCATAACGAGGTGCCTTTGCAGCAACTTCACCTTCCTTCTGTTATTTCTGCCATCCCGACATCTGCTAAGACTTTTCCAGACACGGTGAACTCTGGTTTCAAGATCCGCTAACCATTGCCTCTAGCTCAAAATCGAGGCAACAGTATTTGCCCACAGTGCTAGGTTATTCTGGATGGTTAAAAACAAACCTCTGCTTTAAAGAACTGCAGCTACACTTCCTTAGACTGCCTGAGCAGAAAGCAAAACGGCGAGTCAAATGCAGCCTAGAGGAAGTGGTGTTCAAAGCGGTGTTCAATGTGAAACCAAATCTCACCCTCATATACACACTGATGGACTCTGAACTGACCGGGCTTACCCCTCAGGACTGAGATTTTTTTTTATTATAATACATAGCTGACTAAAAGATCAACTCAGTGCTTCACGGATGATCAAAACCCAGTTAAAATTCTGGAAATCATTACAAGGAAACAGAAAACAAATTCACGTCAATACGCTGTTGTAGCAGACTGTGATTCGGCTGCACCTCCAATGCACTGCAGATCTGGTACACCCCCCTATTCCCTCTCATGTGAAAAAATGATACCTTAACCCTAGAGGATGGTTCAGGTGGCAACATGGATTAAAAAAAAAAAAAAAAAAGTATACAAAGGTATACATCAGACAAAGAATGAGTATTGGGGGCTTTTCAGCCTGGGAAAAGAGGGGGGCTGTGATGAAGGTGGGGGCTGTGATGAAGGTGTACAAGATTATGAGTTGATGGAGGCACCAGGTTAGGGATCCGCTGTTTTATCTCTTCCACTTGCAGAACTTGGGGGCATCGAATGCTGTGGTGTCAGGTTTGAATGAAGGTTAAGCACACTTGCTACACAATGTTTTGGATGTTAAAAAGTCTGCATAGCCAAACCCTGAAGCCAGACACATTTACAGAAGAAATACCTCAACAGGTGTTCGATGCAAAGGAAATCCCCGAAATGCAGATTCCTGGGGTGTGCGTGCGTTCCTCAGCTTGCTTCCCCTGCTCTCCTCAGCTGCCCGCTGTAACCAAGAGGTGACCAGACTAACTCAACCTGCTGGGTTTATGTCCTTTTTGGTTTTATGTCTTTCTGTTATACTGCTGCGTAACAACAAAGCAAAGTCTCCTCCAGACCAAGGCAAGCGTTTCAGTCAGTGGCAGCAGCAGCTCGGTGCTGAGCACGGCACGTCTGGTGCGAGCCCATCGGCCGCCCGCACCAGCACTGCCTGCTCTGGCGACTCCGGGCCACCTACTCAGCTGCCCAAAGAGCTGCAAGGACCCTTTGGAAGCCTTAAATGACCCCCAAAGTTAATGGAAAATGATTTAGGTTCTCACAGCGTTTTGACAAGCCCTTGCCTTTCCAGCGTGCTTGGTTCCTGCAGCCCCGGGTAAGGTATGGAGTGATACTGGCAGCATCACGCCTTGGTGTCTTGCCTGACGCAGGCAGTACCGCAGTCAGGATGGCCCAGCTGGAGGCAATGTTTGCCTGAGCCTGGGGTGAGGCTCTGGCTTTCTGGTTAACCTCTGCCTGGGAAGAATCAGTGCAGTGTAAATGACAGCATTCTGAATCCGATCAGGATGAATTGATATTGCTGAGGCACCCAGAGCTCCCGGTTCATGCAAGAGGCAGGTGATGTTGACTCTAAAATCCTGGATAAGTGGTTGTGGAAGAGAAGATGACAGTGACCACCAGCTCCCCGGCTGGCTGCACGTCTGGGTGCCACCAAGCATGTGATGACGGCAAACCACTGCACTGCCTACATCGCCTCAGAGAGCTTCAGCTACATGGCTATGAAAAACAGAGCTTCAGGTTCAGTAATTCTGAGTGCCAGTTCAGCTTGTCCAGATTTAGACAAGGCAAATCTCAGCTAGGAGCCTGGTTGCTCTCCTTCAGGGCGTCAATGAAATCTATAGACTCTGGGAACCAATGTTTTCATACACAGCTCAGTCTTCCAAGCATAGGAATCCCTTCCAGGCATTCTTCTTCATTATGCAAGCCTTTTTCATAATTTCTCCACTTCATGCCCTCTCCTTAGTTTCTGCGGGTTTAGGGGTGGTTGTTCTTCTGGGCTACAAAGCTGCCACTACCTGCTATGGAGGAGGGCGTCCAAAGTCGGTTCCTGGCAGACGGTACCCTGGTAGCTGGAGCTTCAGTGGAAGCCACTTGCTGGGTCATTGCTCTGTGTGCACTGGCTAATTTGCTCTAACTACGTTAAAAACAGTAATTGATCAGCTTAGAAGAATAACGTGATTACAGTTTAACTTTCTTCCACAAGAGAAGAAGCCACGTGCCATTGCTAATAAGAAGGCAGGATAAAAAACCGCGCAGAGTTCTGGGCGGTTTTCTCACATTTTACTCACGCTTTGGATCTGTTCCCTCACTGCAAAGCTTCACTGAAAAGATGACGAGGCTTAAGCCGTTGCTGGTAACAGTGCGTGAATGGACAAATGCAAACTATTTTTCTGGAAAGAGAGCTAGCTCTTTGTTGTTGTGATGTTGATTCCTGGGGGGGTTTCCACTGTGGTGTCCGCTTGACCCTGACACTGTGCCAGGAGCCCGGGCTCTGCTCTTTCCTCCGAGGAGCTGCTGTTGCGTCGCTCTGCACCACCACCCCGACAGAAAGTGAAAGCTCAGCGAGTTTCTCCAAGCCGTGGGAGCTCTGTCTTTCTCTTTTCCTTCTCTGACCGAGCTTTTGCTCCCCTCGGAGCCAAGGGAGGCAGAAAATGGAAAAGCTACGCAGGGTGCTGGATTTCTGCATCCGCCACCAGACCGTTCTGGGTTGCAGCATCGTGTCCCTGCTGACGGCTGCCAGCGAGCACATCTTCTCCACTGTGGTGTTCAAGTGCCCCTGCAATTCTGGGAACATGCTGTATGGCTCCGTCTTCCTCACGGTGCCTGCCTTCGTCCTCTTCCTCCTGGGCTACATGGTGAACGCCAGGACCTGGCGCCTGCTGACGGGCTGCTGCCCTCAGGAGAAGCGCTGCAGCTGCAGCCCCTGGGCAACCTGCGCCCGCCACTGCCACGTCCTGGTGCCGGTGACGGCCAAAGCCTTGGTGGCCCCCCTCACCTGGATCGCGGTGGCCCTGCTCGGAGCCAACTTCTACGAGTGCGCGGCCAGCGGGAGCGGCCTGATACAGCGCTTGGTCTGTGAAGGCAAAGGAGAAGACTGCCACAAGCAGCTGGCCAACCTGCCCTGCGACAAGAAGGGACTGGAGGAGCTGCTGGGTGAATCCCCCAGCCTTCAGGCACAGTCCCAGGTAAAGCCTCGCCGCTCGGCTCTTCGCTCTGCCCCCTTCGGCCCCGGCTGCTCAACGCACGGGGGTGCCGGCCGGGGATGCCGAGCCACCCTGCCCTCTCGCGCCCTGCAGTTACCAGAAGCACGCGATGAGCAGCAACTCGTGAGCAAAAGAACGCTGACAGAAAGGCAGGGGGTGCGTGCTTGCGCTGCTTTCTGGTTTTGCATGGCAATGGTCTGGCACGGCTCTCTAGAAAGCCGCTTTGAAAGCCGGGCAGGGAAGCAGACGGAGAGACCGGCCTTTCCGCAGCAAGTTGTCTTCCCCTTCAGCTTAGGCACGGTGCGAGTTCTTCTCTTTTTCCACTCCTACCCTCTCACTGCCTCAAACTTTTCGCAGCGCGCAGCAGCTGAGGGGAAGCTGAGGTCTCCTTGCAACAGAGAGCTGGCCAGTGAAACCAGCACGGACAGCTTGGAATCGCAACGCTCGAACGTATTAATAATTTCACACATGCGCTCTAGAAGGACAGTTAAAAGATGCGTGGGTCTTGTTAAAGTGTTGTCGTGCTGAAGGCAAACTGCGTGAGCAGAAGAACAGCACTTAGGGGTGGATTCTTTTGTCCGGAGTGAAACGAAAACCACAGATGTTGGCAGCACTCCCGTTTTGTTTCTCGATTTGTGGGGTTGTCGTCTTTAACCACGGCAGAAAAATCAGGTTTAATCACTTTTTGTCAGGAAAACATTAAGGCCGGTTAACGGAGTTAAGCTTGTAAGAGATTATAATTACTGGGATTTGTGTAAGGTCCTGCTTAGTACAAATGCTTCTTAAAACAAAAATGTCTTTACACTTGTTCGATAGTTAGCATGCTGCTCCTCCACGAAAAGGGCTGCAAAGGGGCAAGCTCTCCACCACCGAATTCAGGTGGGGCAAGAAAGGAGCACAGGCAGGGCAGGCTGCCTGTTCCTGAGGCTGCGATGAAATCGGAAAGACACAAACCTTTGGTCAAGCAGAACCAGAAAAAGCGTGACAGCATTTTTACTGCTGACCATTATTCTTAGTATCTGATCCACTTTCAACAAAATTAAGAACCAAAAAGGACACACAAGTATTTTTCTCTAGCACTCAGTGCTTTTCACCTGAAAGCCCCCCCAGCCTGAGGCGAAGGGGGACGCTGTGAGATCTCTGCCCGATGCTTCCAGCTAGGTACCACGGGGTGCGGGAGGGACCAGCATCTTTAGCGGACACCCGCTTTAGGTGGGGCCTCTGAGACTCACCTAGGGCTGTCAAAATCACGCCTAAACCAAGGATGGATTCCTTGGTCGCCTACAAAACCTACAGGGGACCCCCTTTCCTGTGTGCTGTGCCAACTGGCTGTGTTTTGCAGGCTCGGACATCAGGGAGAGGCGGTGCTTTCCAAGACCAGGTAGAACAGAGCCAGCAGGAGGTCCAGTTCGCAGCGCCAGGGGTGGACAGGCTGATCCTGCGCCCTCTGTACTGTAGATGTGACCAAGGCTGCAGAAACTGCTGGCCAGCAGCTTGCCTTTAAAGCTAAGCAAGCTGGATGTAACGGAGGGAAGAACCTCCCTCCACCTTCTCTTTTTGTATGGCGTTCATCCCCAGCCCAGCAAGATCAGCTCAGGGGTGAGGAAGCTCTGTAAGGCTGGCTGAACTGTGGGCAGGGGATCCCCCCTTTCCCCGGCGAGCGGGCTCTTCCAGGCGCTGCAGGCTGCCTCCGCTCACCGCTTGCACGTCTGCTCCACCCTTGGCTCCCGTGCTCCTGCACGGGACCGTGCAAAGCCACCGTTAACCCACCCGTCTCTTTCCCAAGCTGATAGGATGGTTCCTGATCGCCAGCATCGCGGCTGTGACCCTGGTGGCCACGTGCATCAGCCGCTGTTTCTCCCCGGTCAGCTATCTTCAGCTCAAGTTCTGGAAAATCTACTTGAAGAAGGAACGGGAGCTCTTTGAGATCAAGGCCAACGAGCACGCAGCCAGGCTGGCCGAAAGAAATACAAATTGCTTCTTTGAAGGCACCGACCCGGCACTGTTTCAGACTCCCAGCAACGAAGCCTGGTGGAAGATTTCCTTCTTGTACACCTTCAGTCCGCAAGAGCAGTACTACAGCATGATACACAAGTACGTTAACACAAGCAGAGGCGACCCCGTCCGACCCGGGGAAGGAGACCGGAATCCCCCCGTTTTGGGATTTGTGGATGACGCAAGCCCAAGCGAATCAGGCTTTTGATGAAACGAACCCCCTGCAACGCTGGGAGTCTTTTAACCCTACGGGTATCAGAAGAGTCCTACTCTCTGCCCTTATGGAAATCTATGCAATTTGTACGTAAAAGCTGACTGATAGCTGTCTCCCTCAGCAGTTTTCTTTCTAAATACTCTTGATCACTTTTGCTTAAGTGTGTTTAAATAAATGCGTCTGTCACGATGGGAGTTTTCCTGTGTTGTTGTGCATTAAGAGGAGTCCCATGTGTAGCAAAATAGGCATCCACGAGGATGCACATCCACAAGCCAGCACATACTTTGCCAAATTATTACCAAACACCTTAAGGGCACCCGGCAGCCGCAGTGACAAGATCAAACCTTTGTCCTTGGCAGCGTCAAAGAGACCAAAGAGGAGAGGAAGTTTTGATCCGAAATTCAGTTGAGTTTATTAGCTCTCGCTTGACCATATGTCTTCCAGTGCAGCCTAGAGCTTGCTAAAATACTTACTTACAGTCCATTTGCTTCATGCTTCCGTGCAGATATTTATATATATTGGTTTTGTATGCAGTCATGTTTGAATTTTGAGTTTTCCTCACCTTTGTGTAACACTCATCTCTTCTGCACGTACTTATAACAAAATAAGTTTCAAAGAGAAGCTTCAGCACACTTTTGAATGATCCATTAGATACCTTCAAAAGAAGGGCCTACACTAAAACCAAACACTGACGAACACTTCTGTGACTATGCTACCAAGCGAGACAAGCATAAAACTCTATGTGCATAGGGTAGCTCACATCAGCAACTAATGGTAACGTAGTGAGGGTCACTGTTTTTTCTATTGTTTATTACCATTTTTCTACCTAACATTTAATTACTCCATCTTTGGATACAATGGACGAGGTGATCCAGGAAGAAAATACAAAAAGCGCTGACAGCAAAATGTGTGCATCGAGCATGTCTGCCCAGCACAGAGCTGAGCCAAGAGGAATGATTGCTGCAGGACCAGGTGCACCGGCGGGATATGGCATGAGTATGAACTAGGACCCAGCCTAGTCTGGCAGTGTCCTGTCGCCTCTTGGCTTGATCTTGAATCTGTGCTGCCTTGACTGGCTCAGGCATTTCTGTTTTATGTTCATTTGCAGATTGGAAACTTACCCTTCAAAACTTACTGTGTCCAAGTAGAAGTAAGATTTCCTCAGGCTGTTTATTCTGAAATACTGAAACCTAAACAAACAGCTTTGATTTCCTACATGGAGCATCACTGCAAATGTTTAGCACTGAAGGGAGGGGAGGAAGCCCTGGCCCCACCAAAGCCAGTGTGGCAAGACTGCAAAGGCCCCAGGACAACGCTAATGGTCCTTGCTTTAAAAATGTTGTAATATCCAGCCTTGACTTTGCTAGCTAATGCCTGCAGATAGGAACTCTTTAATAGGCCCTGAATACATCATGAGGATTGTACAGACCTGGTGGGAATGAACCCCGCTGTCCCCAAGGTGAGAGGTGCCCCTCACTGAGCAGGATTAAGAGGTAAACAGACTGAGGGAAAAATAGGAGATGAGGGTACAAATCCCAGCAATAAAGTCAGAGTTAACCCTGGGCTTCACTGAACTGAATTGAGGATTTCTATTTCGGTTTAAAACAAGCGCTTTGGTGAGAAGAAGGGGAGCTGGCTTTGGGGGTAGGGTACTGTGCTAGGACTTGAGTGTTTGTCTAACCTTTACCCATGCATCTTGCATTACACTAGGTGACGTTAAACCTTTCTTATAACTCAGGTCTCTGTGAGGCTGCTATTTCTCTATTTCCCAGTCATGCTGTGGTAACAAGTCCACCACCAAGGGGAAGATGTTCAACAGCCCATGCTGAAGGTCAGGTAAGAACAGACGCAACAACCAGCAAACCAGTTGTGTGGCAATCTCTGATTTTTTATTCAAGTTTCCTCAGGTGAGTACAGATCCACAGTGACTACACCTTAAACACACCATGCTTTGTTCAGTTTGGTCATAAGATCAGTGCTCTTGAAGAGGAGACTGACATGCAAAGGTCCATAGCTTGAAGCAACACAAGCATTGCTGGGGTCACCGGAGAGCTGCAGCCTGACGTGTGCGTGGGGCTGAAGAGGCACACCAGCAAAACTGCACCCAGGGCCGGACAGAGCCGTAAGGAACCCAGGTGGCCCCTGCCCCTGCCACCAGTGAAGCCGCCTCCCCCTCTGGTTTCAAAGGGAGCAGGATGTTGGGTGCAGAGGACAATGAACAGCAAACCCCACATCACAACAGGCACCTGACAGCGAGACACCACATACGGCAGTCACAGCGGATGAATTCGTTATTCCTAACCACAAACAGCCAGGGAAACAAAGCACCTCTTAGCAACCATGCTTTGAAACATTACCAACAAATAAAATGGGAAAAGGTGGTCACGGTTAGCTGAAAACAGTTGGCGCCTGAATGAATATTTTGCATCCAGCGTGCACTAAATACTGAGATAAAACTTTCATTGAGCTCAAGAGCATGGTTATGTGAGATGGAAGGGCAGGCCGTTTCGATCTTTATACTGACATCTGTGCCACGACCATTAACATTGCTCTCCCCCTGCTCTGCCCCTCCTGCTTGCCGCCCAGCTCTCTTCACCTTTCAAAGGTACGATGGGTGCAGCTGGCTCGGCGAAGCCATTTTTACCCAGCATGTCTGCTTCAGAAACAAATGGCGCAAAATATCCCTCAGCAAGGGTTTCTCCCAATATTTCTTTCATTTATTTCTTTTCTGCTTTCTGTCTTCAGCCTTCCTTAAAAACGTAATTCCTATTTCTGTTACAGCATCACCCTTCAGCCTGTCCTGGAGGAAGGTAACTTCTGCTGCTAAGTGAACCTACAAAGAATCAGGTCTGGTCAGTTAAGCAAAGAAATGCCCAGTTTTTCCCCCTCCTCCAGTATAACAAGCTTTTTCTCTCTCTCTCTCACCACAAGGGGACCTCCTTTCTCAGGTTTCATAAGAAAAAGATTTCTAGATTTTTTAAAATATCCTTCCCAGCTAAGTTAATAAAAAGGAAGTTTATATACACTGGAATTTGTATAATACATTACCCTTCATTCCAGCACTTTGCTTTCTTCCGAGAACCTAAATCGTGCCCTTGATGATTTTGTGATCACCAAATTTCCTGGTCACATACTAATACCTATGATATCATACTTTTGTTAATTAGTCTTATGTCAGATACTATAATTCTGAGACCAGCATACATACATAGTACTTGTACAGCTTTTGTTTTCTCGAAACGTAAGATAAATGACAAATTAGATATTGACACAAACATAAAGCAGCCCAAAAATTATCTTCCAGAAAACGCCTCAGAAGCTGTACCTCTCAGGGACTTTCAAATTATGTCCTTTGTTTATTCTGTCATAAAAGTCTTGAATTTAAGAACAAAATTTGGAATGCCATCTGATACACTTCTGACATTTCGGTTTTAACATTACGCTCGTCCACACTTTGCTCTCCCTTTCAGCAGGCGCTGCGGCAATCTGAGAATATTATTTAACATAGAATCATAGGATCATAGAATTGTCTAGGTTGGAAAAGACCTTTAAGACCATCAAGTCCAACCATTAACCTAACCCTGCCATCCCACCACTAAACCATATCCCTAAACATCGTATGTTTGGAAAGGATCAGGGATGGCTATTAGTGGTTACACCTATACAGGAAAATGAGACGGGTGGAAGGAGTAGCGGAGCCACCAGCATGCCCCCCGGCTCTCCACATTCCCCATTAGCTGCCGCCCTGCTCCCACCTGGCTTTTGCACCCTGAAGAGCCAAGCAGGGACAGCGTGGAGGTGAGCCGACCTGTGTGATTCTCTACCTCAGGGTCCAGGATTGCTCTGGCCCTCTTTTATTTAGATATGGACATTTAAGATGAGAGAGAGATTAAACGCTGCTAAATTTCCTTCTTTTATCTGAGGAAGTGCTTTTGCTTTCCTGTGCCTCTGCATGTTAATAAAGAATGGAGAAAACAGATGTGCGCTTCCTTACCATTTCCAAGGCACCTCGAATCACCCCACAGAGGAGGTTACAGTAGCAAAGGGATGCTCGTTCTGCTGGCAGCTCCTCCACAAAGTCCACTAGTGGGTTTTTGTCCAGGATTAAGGAGAATTCGTTTCCTGCGGCGCTACTGCAGCTCACACTAGGGGTGACCCCAAGGTACATCTTGAAAGCAACCTGCAAAAGGATGAAAGTCTGCTGCTTGAATCCATCGTGTGCAAACCAAAGGTGTGACTTCAGGATGCAGCATCCTGTAGACCAGCTTTACCCCAGGAAAACAGGGTAAGGGCCAGACAGGCCGGTAATCAAACTAGATTTGCCTCTTCTGTGATCAGCTTGAGCCAGAGGTGAGAGTCTGAAGCTATGTGACACTCCAGGGAAGTACAGCAGAAGGCTGCTGATTCTGTCTTTGATGCTCCTACATTTACAACCCCATACAAAGTGGTTTTACTGTTATCACTCGTCTGCTTTCAGCCATGTCACACTCCCCTGGGACCATTAGCATCTATACTAGGTCTTTCACTGCACTGCCAGCACCTTTGATAATCACAGCTCAGGAACTCCTGCCACTGGTGAGTGCGTGTTTTTACTCTGATCTCCATCTGCAGTCACACACAAAAAAAAGCCAAAAAACCAACCCACCAAGAATAAGACTGCCAAGACTGCACACTTATTTGATTATATAGAGCATTGCCTGCTTTCCCTCTACTACTGACGAATGTTACTGTAAATGTGCAACATCTGCTCTGCTAGTGGAGGGGTCCCCCGTGAGTGCATTTCTCCAGACGGTGACATCATGGCGTTATCTAGACAGCTCATACGCAGGCGGACTAGCAGCAGGCTGTTCCTCCTCTCAAGTGCTCTCCCCTGCTACACCACTACAGAGTGCTACGACCGAAGACAAAAGTGCCTTGATTTTTATCTCTTTAGTGAGTGTCAAACATGGATGGCTTCCAAACAATCCTGAAATTCTTCATGCACCAGAAAACTGCTATAGGTTACAGTTTTATGGCGCTGCTGACAATGGGAGGTGAACGTGTGTTTTCTCTTGTTGCTTTCAGATGCCCCTGCAGCAATGAAAACTTCAGGTACGGTTTGGTATTTCTCTTCTCCCCAGCTTTTGTTTTGCTCATTATTGGCTATTTCTTGAACAGCAAGACCTGGAAACTCTTTACAGGCTGCTGGGCGAATCCCAGAAAAATATTCCCCAGAGGGAATATCTGCCATTTCTTTTACGTCTTTGGACAAATCACTTTAAATGCTCTGGTAGCCCCAGTGATGTGGCTTTCTGTGGCTTTGCTCAACGGGACTTTTTACGAATGTGCCATGAGTGGCTTGAAAAACCCTTCCTACTTACATGCAGTTTGCCACAGCAAATCTACCAAGTGCTTTGAAGAGCTACACAAGGTAGCCTGTGACAAAAGCTCCATGCCCTTTTCAGAGAGTGACGAACTGAAACGGACTCTTCAAGCGCAGTCGCAGGTAAGAAAAATAAAGGAAGAGCACTATGCAGTTTGTGCTGCCGCTGTGATTTATCTGTGGAAGATGCTGGTGTCAGATGCTGAGATGAAACCGTTGGTTTCACGTAAACAAAGTTTTGGCACTATGCAGCCTTGCAAAATACAAACAAACAATCTTCTAGTTCAGTTTGAGCTGTGCCATGCTTCCTGGGGGGCCCCGCTGACGGCAGGATCAATAAGACCAGATAAATTAAAGCTTTCTTCCTGAATGAAGATTGCTCTAAAGAGGAAAAACTACTGCATTGTTTAGAAGGCTGAATTAACAGACAACACCCCATTAAAGGGGTCTGTCCTATTAAAAATCCATACCACGCTCTCCTATTTTATACCATTGTGATAACTGTAAGGAAATCCTAGGTCACTAACAGTAGAAAAATACAGGAAAATAAGATTTGTGACAGATTTGTGACTGCTTGCACAGTGTGTTTCTGTTTGCGTTCCTCACGTTCATGATGCCAGGTGAGAGCATGTTTTTGTCCTGCTTGGAGGAAGGAAGAAACGCTAAAACAAAACAAGCAGAACATGCAAAGCTGAGATCGTATTGCATTTTACTATACTTATGTGATACATTTCTGCTCACCGCCTTGTAACATAAATGAATTTAGAGACAAAAAAAAATCAAAACAGAGGGGGGAAAAAAAAGGCTACAGAAAATGATGA
>NW_009260616.1:2687346-2699343 GCF_000687185.1 Egretta garzetta
GGAAGGAAAAACAGTCCGTGGAGCCAGTAAGTTTTTGTCAGATGATTGTATCCATCTGGAACCATTTCCTCCCCAAGAGCCGGTTTTATTTTCAAGTCCTCATGCAAATAGGACTGGAATGCAGACACAGCCTGTACTGCAGACAAAACAATTTATTTGAGCATTTTAGAAGGAAATAACAACTAGTACTTAAGACTTTAAGTTGTATGGGTAGGAAATCGGGAAAGACCAGTGACTCAATAGCATGAGAATACATGGGTTCATTCTCCAAGCTGCAAGAAAGTAAAAAGCTGCTAAAAAGAGCAGTTTCTCAAATACCCGTAGAAATCATCAGTCAGTACAAAGTGACTGGAAAAAATAAAAGAAAGAGAAGCTATTCTTCCATACCAGTCCCTAAGAATAACTGTTTCTCAAGTTTCTCTGTTTCACGTATTTCCCTGAGGAAACTTTTCATATTCCCTCAGCTAAATACACATTTTGACTGGCAGTCATTTCTTTAACATCAGTGCAAGAGGTCACAGGAGAAAGGGTGCAGCTTTCCATATCATCACCATTAAAGCATGGGAAATCAGTTCCAGTTCATATTGGTCTCTGAAACCTAGATTTGTTCCAGACTGAAATTTGTTCCGCTGTTTGAAAACAAGGTGTGGGCCTTTTTGCAAATGTTACCCATTGCAGTGGAGTAGGTGGGTCAAACTATTGGCTAGGCCAGTGGCACTAGGCATGAAAAAACTGTGTTCACACCTCTGCTCTCCTTAGAGGAGAACATCCCACAACAACAATTTCAAGCACATTTTCCCACCCTCGGCCCTTGCTCTAATCCTGAAATTATCTCTTTCTTTTCAAATGTTCTTAACAGAATTTTGTCAAACCCTGCAGTTGCTACAAAAAAAAAAAGGTTGAGTGATGCTGGAAAAGCATATTTCCGCAAAACCAAAGTTCTCTGAAAATACAGCAACTATTTCTAATCAGCGTGTAGATGAATTGGGCTCTATTCCGGTGCCACCACAGACCTGCCAATGCACACACTATTTCTTCTTTCTCATGCCCTCTTCTCCCAGCATTCTCACAGGATTGGGCAAGAAGCTAATTTTATACAAGTTTTGGCATGAAAATGATTTTCCACTACAAAGGGCTGATTCATCAAAGTCAAAAAAAGTTCACAAGAATAGTGTAGGTTTCAGTGAATCTCCTGGTAAAAGAATTGGTGAACGCTTTTTAAATTTAGGACCATCTTTTATATTCCTGTTAGCTAATTAATGCAGTTGTTGATTTGTTTGTTTGTTTGTTTGTTTTTTAATTAAAAAGAAGTCTGAAAACAACATGTCTAAAAATGGTCATGGTTTAAAAGGTTGGTTGATCTAGGACAAAAGTTACTTATCCTTTTTGGCTTTGTTTGTCACAATTCAGAATTGTGTCTTAATCTTAATTCTTTCTGGGTAATGTTATTTAATGCTTTCAGGAGGTAGAAAACCATTTACCATCCAGCTATTGTGGTATTTTATTCTCCCTATTGCACTTTTCCCTTTGCGTGACAGAATTCAGTGAGCAATTCAATATACTGGATGCCAGATGGTTATAGTTTTGCAATCAACTCTCATTAATATCCTCTCCAAATTACCCAGGCGCTACTCCTGCTCTCAGGCCTGCTCCGTTTTCTGCATAGCTTTATTCAGCCTTAACATTATTTAATTGATCATTTAGACCTCTCTGAGATTTTTCTTTGTGCACAGTCTTGTAGTTGAGGTCTGGTTCGAGATCATTGCCCCTGAACCTGCCACTGCCATTGCGCTGGACATGTCTCCTTAGCTGTTGTTATCCAAGTTCCCCTTGTTATAAAATGCAATGGGAAGGCAGCCGGAGTCTAGTCTAATCCAACTGTTCTTGAGCATTTTACCTTCCACTGTAAAAAATCAACCAGCTTTTGCCTTCCCAAGAAAGAGACATCAAAATGGGCTCTGTTGAGAAGCCGCACTCCTGATATCTTCTGCTTTCCTTTGGTCCCTGTATGGTTGGTCATTAACACTAATGCCAGGCACCAAATGCAAACTGGGATGAGACACCCGCAGTGGGGTCCCAAGAGAAGTGTCAGGCCCTCCATGCAAAGTGTGGTGGCTCTGTCAAGCACCCTTGATTTAAGTAGCATTTTCACTTGGGCCTTTTTAACCTGCAACTCATTCCTTTTGTTTTCCCAGATTTTAGGCTGGTGTGTGATAGTTACCACAGCTCTTCTCTCCCTGCTAACCACTTGCTGTGCCAAATGCCAGTCGAAAGTCAGCCACCTCCAGCTGAAGTTCTGGAGGGTGTACGTGGAGAAGGAGAAGGAGCAACTGGAGCAGATTTTCCAGCTGTATGCCACCAAGCTGAGCGAGCGAAACCTGAAGTGCTTTTTTGAGAACAAGGAACCAGAAGCAATTCCTCTGCCAGCTTTTCAGGCATGGGAAGATGCTTCTCAGCTCTACTCTTTCAGCAGTAGCAAACAGCATTATAGCACGATTCACAAGCTAGTTGAAGAAGGCCACAAAGAAATCAATGAGGAGAGAGAAACAATGCTGGACTTGTAGACACAAGGAAAATACCATAGATTAAATATATTTTCAGCTTTGTTTGTGTCTTGCTAATACAGCATACTTCCAGCTGGTTTCATCTCTCTATTTTTTTCACAATGGCCTCTTTCTTCTTCATCACATTCACCCCCAGTTACAAACTTGCTCCAAAAGGATGGAATGAAATTATTTCCCTACATCACTGAAAAGGCTGCAGTCCTCCATGGCACCTAGGGTTCATGCTCTACTAATGTCGCTGGCTCCGGATCAAGAGCTGACAGCAAAAAGATGAATAATGACTTCTACAAGAGGGTTTTAACAATATCCTATGTAAAAACCCCTATAGTATGCTCATCCTATGTAAATCAAGAGACTATCATAGAGTAACACCATTTAAAAGGCGTGAATATAATAATAGAAGATGTGTGTGGCTTTCTGACAGCCCACAGAAAGTAAAGGTTTTGCTTTGAGGTCATTTCGAGGTCATTTGCAGGTACAGCATTGCTTTGAGGCACCGGTGGTCACTCAAGGCATCTCAGTGTCTTTGCTTTCCTGTTGCACCTAGAATGCCGCGCACAGTCACATCCACGAGCCCTAGTCGTTTAGTCCCTGACACTTCTGTCTCGGACATGGGGCAGTGACCTCCATTGGCAGAGGTGCCAGGTAATTTTTTAGACAAATCTTACAGCCAGAATGTAGAGTACCTAGAACTTGAAATGACCAAATGGTTCAGCATGTCTGTGGTTTTGTTAAAAAATAACACGCTGTTTTGAAACATCATCAGTTGTTGTTAGCGCTTTGTTACAATAATGAAAACGCATCACTGATATTTTGCCTCCATAGAGTACTTGGTATTATTTTCTCCCACTGAGAATTTCTCTTTGTACAGGTATAAAGATCCTGTTCTGAGTGGGTTTTGGCCAGTGGGTGCAGCCTGTAGAGCTATGTGATATTGTTTGCACGGGGCCCGCAGGCAGTGTACGACAGAGGGCCTGGAAGGAAATTCCACATTTTAAGACAAGAAAATATTTTTGCAGCAGGCTGATTTTCATTTTGCTGAATATCTTAGGAAACTTAGTGTCTGGAGCGAGAGGAACCGGCAGGCAACGCAGGTGAGGCAAGTGCACAATCAGGGCTTCTGACAAATGCGTTTCACCCCAGAGCCCTACGCTTTACCTCACCCCCTTGGAATTCACCACGTGCAAACACTGTATAAAAGGAGAACAAAGTTTCTGCCAAGTTTCTTTCCCTGGGGTGGCTGGGCAGGCATTTATGCAGCATTTGACTGCCAGTCTCCCTGCGCCCGCAAAGAATCATATTTTTGCTCTGCTGGAATCAGGCTCTTATCAACAAACCAGGGGTACTCTGCCCAGCTGTTCTCATACCCACTGTGCTTCTTCAGCAGAAAAAAACATCTAGCTGCATTTACAGACCAATTCTCTTTTTAAAAATAAAATCCAAGAGCTAATTCCACTCTCTGCTTAGAATGTTCTCTGTGTGTTTTGAAGAACTTGTGGTCTTTTAGCAAATGTTTTAAAGTTTTATATCCCAGCTGAGCCACTTTGCAGCAGACTTAGAACATGTTGTATGCCTAAATGTACCTGCTGCAGCCAAAAACACAGAGTCAGCACTGTCAAAATGAAAGTCACAACAGCAGGCATGTCTGACACCATGTCTGGAGCATATGCATTTCTCTCCCTGGGCTCCTCTCCTATCATAGCAACTACCTAATTCCAGAGTACACATCCCTCCCCATTTGTCTGCTTTTCTCTTTCTTTATGAGAGATGCCTCAACATCTACTGCCCAGCCCCATCTCATCTCGTCCCTACATGCGAGGGGAGAGGAGAGACCACCTAGCAGGATGTCCCCACTACCTGGGCCAACCTTCCCTTCCCAAAGCTGTCTTTCTACCTCCTTCCTCAGCAGTACCACAAAAAACCAAAGCAAGTAGGGACACTACGTAGGTTGATGACCTGATCAAGGAATATGGGTACTGATGGATGAAAAGCTGGACATGAGTCAGTAATGTGCACTTGCAGCCCAGAAGGCCAACCATATCCTGGGCTGCATCAAGAGAAGCGTGGCCAGCAGGTCAAGGGAGGTGATCCTGCCCCTCTACTCCACTCCGGTGACACCCCACCTGGAGCCCTGCATCCAGCTCTGGAGCCCTCAGCACAAGAAGGACATGAAACTGTTGGAGCGGGCCAGAGGAGGACTACAAAAATGATCCAAGGGCTGGAGCCCTCTCTTATGAGGACAGGCTGAGGGAGTTGGGCTTGTTCAGCCTGGAGAAGAGAAGGCTGCGGGGAGACCTGATTGCAGCCTTTCAGTACTTAAAGAGAGCCTATAGGAAAGATGGGGACAATCTTTTTAGTAGGGACAGCTGTGACAGGACAAGGGATAATGGTTTTAAACTACAGCAGGGTGGATTTAGACTAGAGATAAGGAAGAAATTCTTTACAATGAGGGTGGTGAAACACTGGAACGGGTTGCCCAGAGAGGTGGTGGAGGTTCCCATCCCTGGAAACATTCAAGGCCAGGCTGGACGGGGCTCTGAGCAACCTGATCGAGTTAGTGGTGTCCCTGCTTACTGCAGGGGGGTTGGGCTAGGTGAACTCCAAAGGCCCCTTCGAACATAAAGCATTCCATGATTCTATGAAACAAGGGGGTCGATGTAAGGATGGCGTCTCCACTGTGATATAAAAGCTGGGACACACAGGCAAAAGCATAGTTGGCAGAGGGAAAGCTGAGAGGACAGAGGGGTCCCCTTTTGGGATCTAGGCACCCTCTTTTTCCTCAGGAGAAAGCTGAAAGTTCTGCACCTGAGTAGCCAGGACCATCTGAAACACAAGTGTTTCCCAGCTTGGCCTTCCCCTTGATCATGGAAGGGCAAAACCAAGGTTCACTCTCCTCTCCTCATCCTCACCCTGCTTCGTGTTCGCAGGTAGCCCATGCTGAGGGTGTCTCCACCTCCAAGAGCAGCTGCTGAACACAACATGTGCCTGGTAGGAGCCAAAGCCTCTCGCTGACCCTCATTCCGAGGGCTGTGTTACTCTAACTGTCTTGTCCTACCAAAATGCCTGTAACTTACTGCCATTGCCATGTGGATGCTGGAATACTTCTATAAAACCAGACAAAAATAAAAGCCAGTTTGACTCCATATTTTCAATGGGAATCTGGTTTTGACAAATTTAACTCTGCCCTTCAAGCAGCTATCGCAAGAGCTGTTTTGTAAGAATATTGCCCCGGAATTAAAGTTCAGGAGCTACCATGGCAGCTCAGAAAGAGGCAAAGGCTGTTATCAGCACTATCCAAAAAAAAGGGAAAAAAAAAAGTCCAAACAGCAGAACCAACATTTTCTCTTGGAAAACTTAGATTCTGCATTAACTCTGATGTCCATCAAAACATGAGTGCACAAATAAACAGGAAACTTCTGCTCAATTCTCTGTGCTTTATTGCTCAGTTTACTATTTCCTCTCCTCTGAGTGAACCCAATTTTCTAATTTAAATTCTCTTAACTCTTCTTCCGCTACACATCTGCCACTCCGTCAAACTTCAAGTTTTTGTTACAAGAACAAAAACTACTTAACTGTGCTAGGCCCTCATGCTTTCAGTTTGGTTTCAGCTGTACTTCGCATTACAGTATGATGAATCTGTCCAAATTCTATTGTTAAAATTTCCTGTGTAAAAGAGAACTTGCACGGAAACTATGCAAAACCAGTAGCTGGTTTGCAGTGGAGCACCAAATTAAGGCAAAACTGCACAGCTACAAAGCGAAAATTGTAAAAAAGTCTTAGCAGAAAAAACAATTTAAGTACATAGATAAGTAATTCAGTGAATAGATATGAGCATCTTTTTTTTAAAACCAGGCTATGACAGAAATGCCTTTAAAATTACCATATACAGCTTCTCAGAGGGTAAAATAAAGGTCTTTTCAATCATTCGTTTTGACCCCAATAGACAGGGAAGCAAAACGAATGCACAGTTTTGAAAGTTGCATCCATAAATTGTCTCATTTCTATCTATATGAAATGGAAGAAAAACGAATATCTGTTTAGACATGTACGTAGGCTCACCATCAAAATGACACCCATATAAAAAAAAAATCTCTTTTGAAAATGTTACTTGTAACTCTATGGGATTATACAGTGTTTAATGCCAAACAAGAAATCTATGCAGTCAGAATTAAAAATGTACCACTGCCCTCAACCAGCATCTCATCTCTCTCAAGCAGCAAGAATTCATGAACATTTTAATGGTGCTCAAATACAGTCTACAATTACTGGGATATTTAGGAGGCCGCTGGCTTACCAGTCCCTTTATATACTACTGGGGACTTATCACTATAAAACATTGTATGCATAAGTAATGTTGCAAAGTGAGTGATAATGCAGACTGTTAAAAAGATTGAAACCATAATTTCAGATGACATAATAACAAGATTAATGAAGGACCAGAATTAATCTGCTTAGAAGGGGAAAGACAGGCAAAATAACATTTTTGCTAGCATATTTTTCATTCTTAGTACTTTTCTCCCGTCAGTGTTTGGGAAGAGCAAGATGCTTTAAAGGTTTTGCCATCCGTTGCTGGTTCCATGTACCCGTAAACTTTTCTTTACTCTTTACAGTGTAGCAATTCATTTTTCAGTTTACTGTCTACCGCTTAGCACAGCGACCTGCTGTATGCATTTCCCTCTCCCGGCTGAGATCGGAAGTCCCCAGGGGCCTCTCTACAAGCAGCTGCAGAGACGTACGTTTGCTACATTCGTGGGGCACTGAGCTTCCACAATAAAGCTCATCTCTCCAGTCACTGCTTTTCAGCAAGGGCTGTATCCTTAGGCACAGCACGTGATGAATGCATCTGTGGAGCCTGTGAGCCAGCTCTAGCTCACTGTGGACCAGAAGGTATGGCCCGGCCGCTCCCACCTGTAGCACACATGGACACCTCCTGAGGCACGGTGACATTGTGCTAGAGAAAGTAACATGGTTCTTAGGATTAGGTCTAAAACAAGAAGCTGTTTATTTTTAGCATCTTTTTCCATCAGATCAATGATGTCAAGGTCTAGTGAGGAGGAACTGAAGTAAAAAAATGATTTTGTGGGATTATAGAGCAAAAGTATCACCCTCATTTCAGAAGTAATCCTCGGTTATACTCAGATCCAAATTCTCAATCCAGTCTTGGATGTTACTTCTTCACCTGAGTTTTCTTCTTAATACCATTCCTCAGTTGGTTCCTATTTTCTTGTCCCAATTTGCCAGTGAACAGAAAGCCTACTTTTACATGGCCTGTTTTATCTTTCTTTATTCAGTCCTGACTGTAACCACGCAAAGTCACAGCACCAACACGAGAAGTCAGTGAGCACCATGGGAACTCGGTGTAGAAGGACTCACTTTGGCTCATCATCAAAACTTGTTGGCCCTTCTCCAGGCCAGTATAAACCAGCAGTAAATCCCATGCTTTGCAGTCTGAACCAGTGGTTGAAGTTTTAAGCCCTCGGTCACTGCCTGAGGTGCACCTTTCCTCCGGTATTTATTTCTTAATATGGCAAGCTGGCTTTGTACTCCTCATTTTATGTTTTTTCCCTTTCCTTCATCACTTTCCATTTCCACAGGCAACACCCACAGCCTGATCTTACAGTCTTCTCCTTTGCTTTCCAAAGGACTGCAGGGTAACAGCTACGTTTACAGGACGTTTGGCTCTAACTACTTGGACCGCTTAACTGCCTTAATTACTTTAACTTTTAACTGGTTTTACTCACACACTCATCCCCAAGCAGACTTCTACCTCGGAAGAGTTAGCGCAGTTAAGTATTTAAGCACTTTCTCCTGGCTGAGGATGCTATGGCTGAAGGGTTAAGGAGATCATGTAAACAGCCGTGTAATTCGGAGCCCATAACTTTAACAGCATATTTGCAGTTACGTGCTGGTCATTTTACATATGTTTTGTTGGTACGTGCCTCAGACAAGCTCAGTGTTGGTATGTGCCTCAGACTTGAAAACTATTTAAAAAACATTTTGCCACAGAAATGCGAAAATGCTTCCCATATCACATTTTGCCTCAGAAAGGTTCTACTCCTACTACAGAACTCCTCTTTTAGTTTGCTAAAAATAGTCTTTTCAAGAGACTGTGTGCTTTAAAGTTTGTTCCAGTCTTGCCAAGTAATTTTATCTCTCTCAGTAAGTCTCTTTTGAAGCACAACCTGCAGAGAAATAGCGTCTTTTTCCTTACTTTGATGGTTAGTTTCTCACTCTATTTTGTTGTTGAATCCTGTGTCCTTAAGAATGATGTTTCAACCGTACTACAACACTTGTAAATAGGGGAACTATGAGGAATAAGACCCAGAAAACCAGATATCTGGCATATATGTGAAAATCCAGAGAAAATAAAGAACAAATACCACCTGAAGAAGAGCATAAAAATGAACAAAGCCAAGATCTTGCAGCCTGGTATCATTCTTTTAAGGAGATGGTGTATTTTAACACAGTGATTGCAATGCTGCTTGTCTCATGGTTTTCATCCAGCTGCCCTCACTATCTCCAGTGGATCCTCTGCCCCAGCGCAGCTCCTCCAAAGGAGGAGCTTTGTTATACATCATCCTGATTTGAGACTCCAAAATACACTTTACTTCAGGAAGAAATTTAGTTTCCACTCTTTTAAGAGCTAATGGGATCTGGCTGGCTTTTAGTAATGTCACCTGCTTCTGCTTTTAATTTTTTTGGAACGATAACACAACTTCTGTCCCTCCATTTCAGTCAGATGTAACGTAGGCATTTCTGGTTAATGCGAGCAGGATCGCACATCACCTGATAACATCCATGTACACTTGGCACTACGGTACTCCTGTATAACCAGCATATACCGGTGCCTTAGTTCACCGTATAGAAAGCCTGTCGTTTCCCAGTTCTGCAGTCAGCGGCCAAATATAATGCTCACATTTAGCTGATGCTGCTGGTAATTCTCAAGCAATCAAAAAGTATGCCAGGCGTATGGAGCCAGTGGAAGTGAATCTTAGTTCAATTAACTGATGCCTCGATCTCTCCTCTTAAAACAAACAGTTCTTTGTTATAAAGCGTTGTTAATTTTTGCCATTGGGAAAGGCCAGGCATATCCTCACTGGCAACACTTCATAGCTGAAAACCATACAGGGTAAAAGGGATCATTCGCCATGACCTGAGCAGGTGCTGGTCCGAGCTAACTCAGTATCCATGAACCACCACCTCCTTTATGGTGACTCAGCAGTCAAAGGGGCTGGACGTCCGATGGTTTTCTCTTCGAGCTTCCCCAGGAAATCTGACTTGCCCACGGGGGCAAAAATATATCTTTGGAGACCCGCATATTGCCACTAAATTTCCTCCTAGATCTTTCTTGTCTGACAGTAGTGTGAAAGGCTATTCAATAAAAGGGAAATTTCCATCAAAGGCAGCAAAAGTACCCACTCTGATTTTATCTTTTTGATTTCATTATTAGATTTTTGGGTAGTGAGGAAAATGTTCCTCTCATTTTCCTTTCCTACAGTTCTTCTCTGCTACCACTGAGTCTTCCTTTTGCTGAAAATCCTGCAGCTTATTCCTAATATTACCATTTTAAGGTTAAAAACATCTAAGATAATTACAGAGAAGCTGAGGAGATTCACATGGCAGGATTAAAAATATCAAACTTTAAGATCTGTATGAGAGGGTTAAGGCTTATGCTCCTAGAAAAAATTTTTTTAAAAGTGAGGGAATATATGATTTGAAGTTTTTTAAAACTGGATTTTTTTTTTGTTGGTTGCTGCATTCTCTGGCAAGAGTAGAATAAATCAGCTTAAGATGCAGCAAACAAAAAGGAACTTTTAAGTTCTTCTAATGGCAAAACACCTCATAGCATACTAGAAATAGAAGAATTTTAATTTCAGCTTAGCAACTGACTTTAAGGCCAGTTTAGGTCGGGGATTGGAAGCTTCTCACAGGTGGTACCCCATTCTGGGTTCTCTGTCCTCAACTCCGATATAAAACTAATACCCATGTGAACCAGTTCCATGGTTCTGATGACCCTTTGTCGTAAATTTACCACTATGGTTTTATCAAGGCCAGCCACAAAATTCTTCTCTCACTAAACATCAATTTTTTTGTGTTCCATTGAATGTTGTTTTTTTTCCCAGCCTGATGTAGCACCATGCTACAGAGGTAGAAACTGATGTCTCCTCTCAAGGCCAGCCTCTGTGAGCTACTGGTTGATATGAAGTTGTAGATAAGGAAAAGGCTGTATTTCACCCAATGGAAGCATGGGTGTGATTGTGGAGATAAGTGAGCTTTCATAAGACAATCATGATATAGCAGAAAATGTAGGTAACTGTTCTCGAGCAAACTGATAGAGGAGGAGGGAAAAGCTAAGACCATTGAAGCTGATGAAGCCCTAGAGAATGCAAATCTTATTACCTGTGCAATCATGTCAGCAGTCTCAGAGTAACTGCGGCACTTTTTCACAGCTGAACGAGCTAAAAAATCATCTATCAGCCTTACACCAATGCCGTATCCCCTAAGGAAAAAACAAACAAAGTAAACATTCAAAATGGGGAACTTCTTGCCACCTACCGTCTCCCCGATCTGTCTCTTGTGCTTTCTGAGCAAAACAGCTGCATGCTCCTAAATGAACGGCTTTGAGGACAACAGATTTTGCTGGTCTAGATTCCTCTTTCTACCACATTTTGTAGCACAGTGGGATTGCTGTTCATGTAGTCATTTAAGGAATCATACTCCTTTAAGCACGATACTCCTGGCAAGGATGATATGAATGTTGTTTATATACTCATTGTCTATACATACATTTGTACTTACATATATGAATAAATATTAGATGTTAGATGAGTATAATCTATAAATAATATACAAACGATGCACCTGATTAATACTGCTTTGTCACTAAAAATAGGATAAGGTGACATAGCACAGGATTTTCTCCGTTCCTCTGTGATCTCAGAGTTCATCTCATGCTGCCTCTGTCAAGGAGAGCAAAGCAACCGCCCCTTCAGGCCACAGCATTCCCCTCTGGGCTGGTGTGGAGCTCAGCAAATCCTCAGCACCCTCACTGCAGTTTTCAGGTGCCAGGAAAACCCCTAGGAAATGGACTCACACCTGACCTTTTCCACTTTATCCTCTTATCTCTTCACCTCATTTTTCGCTCTTCCTCCGCAATCCCCTCTTCGTCTTTTCTCTAACACGTTCTCTCCCTTCATCTACTAGTTGCAGAAAGAATCCAAAAGTTGCTAGTTAATATACAGTTTCAGTACAACACCACTTTCACTTTGTGTTTAAAACACTACAGTTTCAGAGAAATGAAATTTAAAAAGATGGAAGTCAATGGAATTTTTTGTAAAACACACATTCATTCTTAGCTCACACACATTAACAAAGGTCAGTAACTACATAGTGTGCAAGATAGCTGTGCCTCCAAGTATTTTTTGGAAAAGGG
>NW_009260616.1:2699508-2703182 GCF_000687185.1 Egretta garzetta
GAAAGAGACTGACACAAACATTATGAAAGAATGTGAACTCAACTCAGAAATGTTTTTAAGGAATTTGTCTTTTCCATTTATGTGGATGTTGGCAGTCTCTGTCTGTTTGTCAGAGGCCCTATGCCCTCAGTGAAGCAGCCTGAACTCAATGGAGTTTCTTACTGATTTTGTACCCCGTCTTTGACAAGAAGCCAAAAAGTGATCTGATGTCTAATGTGATGACAAGACCAAAAAGTGGTTTTGGCAGCGTGAAGTTTAAAATTGCATATGTCATGCATCAGACAACAATGAAATATTTATTTATTGCTTAAGTATCAATATCAATAATGTTGGTAAATATGTCATCAGCAGTTAGCAAGGTATGTATTGGTGACATACAAGACTACTTAGATCCTTTTCAACTTTTGTGCCTTAGATTTGAAAAGCCAAATGAATAATAAATTGGCAAGCAGCTATTTGATAACTGTATAGTGAAAAACAGCCTTCACACTACAGATTATATAGGTACATGTATATATAGAGCGAGCTAAGAATACTGTCCCCAGCTGTCACAGGTCTGCTAATCTGTGAGGCTTCTTCCTCAAGCTGGGCTTTTTTCACCTTCACAGAAGGAAAGATGGCCATATTGCTTTAATGAAACCGGCCATTACTTTATCAAGTCTTTATCAAGACAAAACCAAAAAGACTTTACAGAAACAGCTGCAATAATAAAACCACAAAGAGCAAAATATATCTCCACATCTTCCAAAACTACCCTTTAGTAATTTCTACCACAGCATCATAAAGATGCCTGGGTGTTTTTGAAATGCATGATTTTCATCAGAGCTGAATGAGAGATTAATAAAAAATAAATATCTGAGGGATGTTGTCCCTTCTTTATTTGTGAATAAATGACTTTTCTTTTTTGCCAGCCAATGATTTTTTTTACTCGCTTCCATCGATAGGTATTGGACTACAGCTTGTTTGGAAACTTTCAGATTAGTAGTAAAGTGGCCCGGTATTCTGTCCATTGATTGTTGTAAATCCATTTTGCGCGTCCATTTTGCCTGAAAACACAAGCCCTACTCTTCTGCCAAAGATCTTAGTATATCTTCATGTTAACGAGCTCAAAAGGTGTTGCTTGCTGATTTTCTGTGACACCGTTATTTTTACCATGATAATGCCTAGGCATCTCAGTCAGGGTGATGGGATCCTATAAACACAGGATTTTCATTTTCCGAAGAGGTTATCCCTGTAAAAATCAGTTCCTCGTTGACCGTTTGTGCTATCTCACTCACGGCTGCATGGTCTTTTAAAGGCAAGAGGCCCAATTGCCCCTAACCCATGGAGGGGGAAAGAGAGCCACCCCACAGGGGACAATTCAGAGCACCCAAGTCAGACACGGGAATGACACCCTCGGGGAAGGAGACTGAGGACAAAAGGTGGCTGCCTATGGACTGAGTCACCTGAGCCAAATCCCTGCAACCTGGCATTGTGACTACTTCTGAGCTGTCCAAGTCACAAACCCACAGTGCAGCTAGATGAGGGGGAGCCACGGGGAGGCCACGGCAAACACAGAAATGCACGTCAACTAGAAAATACATGTGAAAAACAAAAATCTTGTCTAGTTTGAAATAACGTGGGATGGGTAAGAAGAAATAGGAGAGTTAACATGGAAGTGGAAATTGAATACATGTAGGAGGTGAAATTAAGAAGTTTGTATTATTGATTAGCACAACAAAGGATCAACAAGGAACAAGTGTAAGCTATCGAAATAATCCTGACACTTTTCTGCTGTGAATTCAAAAGCTAATTGTTGATCCTAATTCACAAATCTGCGTTATTTCTATTGACAGAATATTGAACCTTATCCCTGTGGTCTCTGTAATCCTAGACAGAGTGCTGGAACCCGTCAAATAACAAACATAAAGCTGAAAGGCAACACACAGGTGGACAAATAGCATTACCGATAAAGCCGAACGTTTAAAGCAGTACTTACATTCTATCCAAACAGGTGTTGACATCTTCATCTTTTTCATAGTCCTTGCACAGCTGGGCTACCAAAGCCCCGTACGTGAGTACAAAAAGTTCTCTGCTCTGCCAGAAAAGGTGGAAATTGAAAATTAAGCAAACTATAATCAAACTTTTCCATGCTTTTGAGCTGCTACTGTATTCAAAGCAAGGAAAAACAACATTTGCATTAACGAAGAAACTTTTGTCCATGGATGTGTAATCACTGAAATCCACAATTCAAGTGTGACAAAACCCGAACTGATCATCACTTGAGTCTCTGTACAGGGATTTTTCTTGTCAGGAATACCATTTCTTGGCATGTGGCTACTTTCATCCGGTGCATTTTTGCACCCTATAGCTGCACATATGTATGCTGGATTGGTAAATGCTGTCAAACGCCATCCAAGATAAATGGCAAGCATTTAGTTGCAGGAAGAATAACAGAGGCAAAGAGGTATTAGTCCTTTTACAATAGGAACAACAGTATATACACAGAAATTCCAGTGCCTTCACAAAGGTATGGTTGATCTGATTCAGATCATCAACTGCTTTCCCAAAAAACTAAAAAGAAGATAAAAAAATTAGCTCAGAGTAATGAAAAAAACCCATAATTCAGCTCCACCACATGATGGAGGGGATGGGTGAGGATTACAGCCGCCTGCCCAAGGAGCACGGAGAGCAACTGAAGAGGTCCAAGGCATATCTCTGCACAGATCCTGTTACAAGCACTCGTCGGGGATCTTCAGCTGTGCACCAAGCTGGAGGAAAGTTTTCTTCCCTCCGTGCCCTGCTAGATCACCTCCACATCACTGCAGAATTGGCTGTATTTAGCAGGGGTAGCAGCTGGCCTTTAGGCAAGAGACTAGGTTTACTCTCACTAAACTTCTTGGACAGGAATTAATTAAAGGAAGTGCCACAGGCTTGTGGCATGTGGGCAGACTAGAGGTGCTTTTTCTTTGTAGCCTGTGAAAAAATAATAGTGAATACCAGTGAAAACAACAGAACAAGTCACACAAGGAAAGGAAGAACGGCTTGCTGGAAAGACCTCTTCCTGCTCCCTTTGCATCAAAAGCTTGGAGTTTAATCAGTGTTCCCATTTTAACAAGTCACTGTTCAAAATCTTAAGTAGCATGGAACCATTTCCTAAACTCCCCTTGGTGATAACTCCAGTTTGCAATAGTACTGCACACTTTGCCAAATTCTTGTTAACAAGTTTTTAATGGAATAGGAGGAAGTCATACAGGTTCTGTATTGTTCTGGTCTCAGCAAAAAGTCTGTGTTGTAAAAAAAAAAACACCTTAGAGAAACTTAAGCATACTGTGTCAACATAATTGTGTTTATCAGCCACTTTGCAATCCTTTGGAGAGAGTTGGGCAGAGAGGAACCTGATGAAGTTCAACAAGGGCAAGTGTCGGGTGGTGCACCTGGGGAGGTTTAACCCCATGCACCAGGACAGGGTGGGGGCTGACTTTCTGGGAAGCAGCTCTGCAAAGAGGGACCTGGGAGTCCTGGTGGATGACAAGCTGATCATGAGCCAGCAGGGTACCCTTGTTGCCAAGAAGGCCAATGGCATCCTGGGGTGCATTAAGAGGAGCGTGGCCAGCAGGTCAAGGGAGGTTATCCTCCCCCTCTACTCTGCCCTGGTGAGACCTCATCTGGAGTACTGCATCCAGTTCTGGGCT
>NW_009260616.1:2703229-2711449 GCF_000687185.1 Egretta garzetta
GACAAGGGGCAATGGGCACAAACTGAAGCATAAGAGGTTTCAATTGAATATGAGGAAGAACTTCTTTACTTTGAGGGTAACAGAGCACTGGAAAAGGCTGCCCAGGGGGGTTGTGGAGTTTCCTTCTCTGGAGATATTCAAAACCTGCCTGGATGGTGTCCTGTGCAACCTGCTCTAGGTGAACCTGCTTTAGCAGGAGGGTTGGACTGGATGATCTCCTGAGGTCCCTTCCAACCCCCGCCATTCTGTGATTATGTGAGCATTTTTTGTCCATAAACTTATGTATATTAACTTTAATTATATTATATTCCTCTATTTCTTTTTCAGTGGCAACATCTGTTCCCTTTTCAGAAATTGACACAACATTGTCTTAAAGCCTTCTGGAACTTCTCCACTGCCCCGACTCCTACCAAAAATCACCCTTCACCATCCAGAGAGCCCTGAGACTCTAAGTTCCTGAAGAAAGACCTGTGTGGAATTAAACGATCCAAACACAGAATAGAGATCCCCGTCTCTCTGTGTTTCATTTAATGACTGTCTAACCACAGAGGCACATAAACTTACCTGGCATTTCTATCTTTAACCATAAATCTCTATAAGCACTTAGACCTCTGCTTCTGAACAGATCCCAGTCTCAGAAAAGTTGTGCCCATCTTTCCTAAGCCTGTTTAGAATCTCAGCACTAGGGATAAAGTAAAACTATGCAGTTAAGTGCCCAGTGAGCGATACAGTCACTTTGGTTTTGGTATCAGTCTTCTACAGTTGTCTATGTTCTCTTTTCCTCACCAGCAACTTCCTCTCTCTTCAGTTTGCTATACATATGTATACAGAGATACATGTGTCATAATTATACTTTTAGATGCCAACATATTCTCTTCAAGACACAATACTATTACTGGGGGGTTTAAACCACTGTGGCCTTATTTCTGCATTATGGCACTTTGGGGTTTTGGAATTGTGGTAAAATATTCCTAAACAGCCAGAGATTTTCAACCACAGATAGAGATTCTGAGGAAACTTGACAGCTGATTTTTTCATATTTAGATGCACCACTGCCAGAGAAGGAGAAGGAAAATAACTGGTATCTTTAATGGCACAAAATACTGCTTTTTATGACCATGCAGTTTAAGAAGGCCTCTTGGAAAAATCTTGCATGCGATATATTTAAAACAACTGCTGGAGCTTTAGGAGAATATTAACATGAAGTGCAGAAAAAGAAGGAAGTTTTGGTCTATATAACTTCTACTTGATAGAATTCTGTGCTATGTGATCACCACTGAAAGCCAACACTCAAAGACAATGGTTACAGTTTTACCACGGTTTCCCCAAGAATCAGATTTTGGCCTTAAAGCCAGATGTTGAGATCCTGTGATGGTGCACTCCCTGTGCATAGAAAAAGCCCAGCATTTGGAGGATGAAGAAGGACCTCTGTTCATGCAACATCACCCCCAAAAGAAGACGTGGTCTGCTATGTAGGAGGCACACAGTGGGTACCGGGTATGCTGCGGTCCCAGGTGAACCATCTCTTCCTATAACTGTTCATGGGGTGCAGATGTGGCTGGCATAGCTTCTTTCTCCAAAACAAGAACAGAGTCTTGACCTCAAGGATTCATGGGCAGGACTGTCTGAAAATCAATTCATGTCATAGTCAAGGTAGCTGGAGAGATATGAAGGCTCCTAGAGCAAATCTCAGCATTACCCCTCAGAGTCAAACAGACTCCAAGTCCTATGGGCAGGTTTTTCATGTCACTGATGGATAGCTGGCAGCTTGTTGGCAGCTCACAAGGGGGTCCCACCCTAACCATAAATGCTGCCAGTGCCTCTGCTCTCATCCTGGCAGACTCATCCCCATCCTTTCAGTACTTTCAGGCTATTCAGAAATCTGATTGTATAAAACACATCAATATAATAATAGCTTATTCTTACTCCATGCACAATTTCAATCACAGATTACAAAAAAGTCTTACTATTTTGTGGTTCTCCTGCTTTCTTCTTGGTGGCCGAGACATGTTGCTTGTGTACCACCTGACGTACTTGATTGTCAGTTTATGTCTTCTCTTCCTCAAGCAGCATCGTTTTCTCTCAGACACTGTGTTTCCTCTTTCCCATCTCTAAAGTTGTCTCCTTTCTGCTCTTCTGCCTTTTGCATGAGATGTGTTTGCTGCAATCTGTAATGCTGCTGATGCTCCTCCTATTCTCTACGTGTACCGAGCCCTTTGGGAGGAAGTTGACCAGCAACAGATCTGCCCCTGTACACAACATAAATAACCGCTCCATCCATAAGAATGATTTGTAATCAAATACACAGCAAACAGCCAGAGGAAGTCAAACCAGGCAGCCCAAAGAGATTCACACGTCTTATGTTTTTAGGGACAGCAAATGCATTCTCTTGTTTCTGCCAGGTTTTGGTGTTTGCAGAGTTAACAAAAGCTCCCTCTCTGAAGAATAAAAACACAATTGCAAGGTAATGCTGCACAAGGTAATTAAAAATTTATCATTTTCAACTTAAAGGCGCTATAGTTTTCTGTCAGCTCTGACTGCTTTAGTCTGGTGAGTTCATGTCTGCCCGGGCAGGAGCAGAACGGCTTACAAGGCACTACTACCACCAAAGCTGGCAATTCAGATTGAAAGCACCCAAACTCCCAGAGGAATAAACTGTGTAGCTGTTACAGCTGCCAGCTTGTGCAAATGGCACTTCCATTAACAATGGTTCTAGGGGATCTTACATCATTCCTAAGCTATTATAGCCCCTATTTGTAAACATCCTGCCTGTGAACAGCCAGGAAGGTTTGGTTCACACCTTTTCTGTTTTTCCCTGAGTTAAATCTGGCCTATTCTGTTCGTGTAGATATGCAATAAATTTAGACTACGGTCACTAGTGAATTTAGAAATTAATCAGGTAGCCGTCTTTCCTTGTAGGACTTACCTCCACATATATTCCCACTGAGTCCTCTCAGGAAAGGAAGTTAAAATACATGGCCTCATCTGAATGCCACGCTGTTATTAAATTTCAATTAATTAATAGATTTGGTACTAGAGTAAAATTACAGGCATTTACTACTCCAGATACACAGAAAGCAGCAGATAAGAAGGGATAAGAAAGACTAATTTGCTTTAGAAAATGGTAGCTTAAAGTTACGACACAATTCAACAACAAAAAAATAGAACAGAGATAAGGATTTTCAGCTTCTTCTGTAGAAAACACAGTCATCCTGGCAGCTTTCATTTTAACACAGAACGAGCCAGTGTTGACAACTTTACAATAAAATAAGCCTCTTCCATTTTTTTCCAGGCACTTTTCTGGCCCTGTAAAATCCAACTCTATTTTATAAGTGAAACTATTGTAGGTACTTCCCATATGTAAATTTAAATAAATTATAAAAGCCAGACATTACAATTCTCTAGACAGTTACTTGCATTTCTAAATTGAATCTGAGACGGGTTGTTTCTCAGAATGTTTCCAACCAGTGACAAGCACCAAATATGTCTCTCATTGCAAGAGACATGCCATATTCCATATGAAAGTGTACTGCATTGCATTTAAAAAAACACCTCTAAAGGATTATCATTATCATAATTTAACTGCAGTGAAGCCATCACAAAGCACTTAAGGCTACCCACAAATGAACACCATTTATTTATGCAGTTCTGAATATAAGGATGAATTACTTCAGCCTGCATTGGTAATCCTGCAGTCATGAAGGAACACTGCAGATCGGACAGTGCAATACGTGGTAAGAACACATCAGCATTGTTTGGAAGATATATACGTGCACACGTGTATAGATGTAAATTCACACATATAATATGATGCATGAGGTAGACTGTACTACATTTTGAAAGGTTTGCACGTGATTGGGAAAATGAAGCTGAAATGGTGTGTCCAAATAAACTGGGGATTCAGTGGTTCCAGCGAGGGAAACAAGTCGATGGTGGATGGTGTCCACATCTTCAGGAACACAATAAAACCACCTTCAACTGTCGCCTGACTTACTGCCCTGCAAAAAGGTTGGCACATATCTGGCACTTGGTTTAAACCATAACATAGACTTCTCAAAAATAATCCAAGGCAATTTGAATAGTGAGGAAGTTAGCATCGCCCTCCACCTCCCTTTCTGTCACGTTTGTCAGGAGAAGATTTTAGCCTTCAGCCCTAAGAAGGCTGGTCTGGCACACTACTTGAGCGTTAGACTACACCAGTTCTCCTCATTCCCATTAAACTGAAAAAAATCCCCACAAAATATCTCCTGAAGTTCAAAAGCATGCATGAAAGTGTGCACCAGCACCCTGTCTCTTATAGCAGACTGGCTATTATGGGACAGCTGAAACCTGTAGAGCTAAGCACATGATCTCTTTAGTAGTCCAGTATCTAAGGATTCTCCCAAACATTAATATCCCAGAGCAGGGTGCAATATAAAGGTCAATAATGAATCGGGTGTCAAATGCCTAAAAAAATACCTAAAAAAGTTCTTTGAGCCAAAACAAGAATACACAATTAGTACAATACAGGATGAGGCTCTTGTTTGTTCTCTGTCTCCAGCTCAACAGATGTTGTGTTAAATATTTCACTCACAGAAAATTGAATTATTTCAGATCACAAGAAGGTAGGTGATGGGGGTTTGAAGGTACATGAAGAAAAAAGTACTTGAACACAGGTTTCCCACATTACAGGAAGCAATCTTCTTATGGCATATAGAACACTTTCCTCTTTCTCTCTACCTTTTCCTGGTCATTAGGTAACAAGATCCTAATCTTTTTCTGATCCGATAAATATCAAAATCCTCCCTGTGGGGGAACTAAGTGCAACTGGTAGAACTATGGCAGGAAAGCTGGAGAATGCAGCTTCTTCCCGCCAGAGTCACACCACATCACTCATAATACCTGAGCTCTTGGAAGAAAGAGATGAGTGAGTGAGTGTTGAACTAGATCAGGTGGAGAAGGGAACCGAAACCAATCTCTCCCTTCTGCCATGGCTGTTTTGTTTCAATAAAAAGCAAACAAAAGAATAAAACCTGTTTGTTTGTGTATGGGAGGATAGGTGTAACGTCTTCCAATAACCATGTTTTAAAAGAAAATGACAAACCATTCTCAGTTCTTAAAAAAAATCACTTATTCTCATAAGTGAGGTTCCTGGCAGTGAATTCAAGCTCACAGAGCCCTGCAAAATGACAAGCAAAACCATGGCTAAGGTTTCCCCATATATCCTATTTGCCTCAGACGTCAGCTATAAGCATCTCTTTGCCTCAGAGGCAAACTGGCTGTCACCTCAGGCAGTGGTATTTTGGATTGCATTCAGTCCTAACTCTTCCTGGGCATCAGATAAAGAGCCTAAATGTCTACCTCAGGACTCCGGGTTCCTCTGCAAAGGCGAGTACTTAAGGGTTTGGTGTGCTGCCCGAGCTCTTAATTGGATCCAACCCTGTAATTTGTTCCATAATAGGATGACCCAGCAGGATTATTTACAGCACAGCATGAAAGCAAACGCCAAAGAAGTGACAATGCAGCAGTACAAAGTTGTATCGATTGCATAAATTGCCTCATTCAACAGCCTTAAGCTGACTATGAATATTTCAGTGTTGTAGCTCTCTTCAGTTTCACATCTAATGTGTTTCTCGAGTAAACAAGAGATGCTTGGGAAAGCCTTCCTCCCTTAATACAAAATAAGACATGGATTCCCACAGAAAGCTCAGGAGCGATCAATCAGAGATTTTAAAATTAACTGAGACATAATGGAAGACTTATAAAACACATCTTCAAAATAATTCTGTAATAGCCTGATGGGTTTATTCCGCTGAATTTAAAGGAGGTAATTTTTTTTCAAAATATAATGCCACTAGTACTAAGAAAAGGTTACTGAAAATCCTGTGATACTGAAGGAAAATGAAGCTTCAAAAATGGCAGTGTTCAGGCGGCACCAGCATTTTGCTGTGCTACAACTGTGCCCAAACAACCAAGAACTTAACAACGGGTTCCAGAAAAGCTGTGGCAAATTGCTGCTCGATGTTTCAGCATGTTTCTCTACTGCTTTTAATTTTGTGTAACGGTGTGGCATAGCTTTGAGAGCCAATTACCAGCAAGGACCTCCCTCACAGGTTGTGCCTGGGGATGAGACAAGCAGGCGTCCACCCTAACAGGGCACCCGAGGAACAAGGTCTTCCCTAGTAAACAGGCAAGGCGTGTACAACATGCCATCCGTGTGTGTAACAGCTGTGAGAGTGTCTCTGCCACCCAAGCAGATGCCATGGGTGCTAAAACTACTTTCTGAGTGGAAAGTTATTATTAGCAGCCCTCTCTGCAAGGGGAGAGAAGAGGCTGTGCAGTCAGACACGATGTGACTTGGTCAGTCACACGACCAAGTCCACACATGCTGGAGACAACCATCTGTAATGGGAAGACAATTTTCCTCATAGACTTTCTGGCTAATTTTTTTTTCATTTCTTGATAAAAAATGTTTATATTACAGGCAGTTAGACTTCTCAGAACTTAAAGACAAATATTTGCATATTCAGATCAGCCCAGGGTATGCGTGACCATAGACAAAGTGCGACCCAGAGAAAACCATCAGGAGTGAAACATTTTGAATTAACCTCTGTTTAAGGCTTGAATTGTGAGAGATGCTGAGAGCCCAGATCATATATCCCAATGTTCAGAAATCAGCTCTGGAAACATTTAACTGAAAAATTTCTATCTACCTCTGTCCAGAAAACGGGACTGATGATACAGAAAATCTTAAAACTTGTAGTCACAAGCATGCTATATAAACGCCAGCTATTACCATGAGCATGTCTGAAGCTGGCTTGACACTGCACAAGTAGCAGACTACACATCACGATAAAAAACTTTCCAAAGGAAACATTCAACACTGTCAGGAAAAGAGAAGTGCTAGCTTCTTGCTACCTACAGGGGAAACATGAAAATCCTCATGGTCCAGCAGCCAACCACATCTCATACTCCAGTGCCTGGAGAGCAAAGTGCCCCAGAACCAGAACTGACATTAAATACAAACAGCTTTGGGATTCAAAACTTGGTGCAACTTTATGGAATGTTTTCTCGGTTTATTTTAAAGTTGAAGCATTTTAAATTTTAAATGCTTTGGGTTTTATAATCAGTCCACTTGACAAGGCTTTGGTTGTTTTTTTATGAAGACTAGCTGAATGATCTCCTTTTTTCTTTTTCCTAGTCTCACACCATGCTTCTGCTAATTACCATTGATTAACAAACAGCTTGCCAATTAACCCCGACAGGGCAGTCATCAGTTTGATGGCCTTGCATGGCATCCAAAAGGTAGGGAGAATTTATTGTTAGTTTCAGACAATTAGCGAGGGGCTGGCAGAGCTCACAATTGCCTAAAAGCTAAATGGTCCAGAACCGCTGAGGTAAATTATTGAATCAGTTAAAACACATGAGTGGTTGTCTGTAAGTATATTTAAAGCTAGCAAACAAGCTTTTAGCTGTCATGGAGTAGAATCAAAAATTAGTGGGAGGAGAAAGACTAGCAGGGGGGTTTTTTTGGTGTTGTGTTTGGGTTTTTTTTAAGCTGCTGGAGTTTGTTCTGTTCTAGTCTGCCATTAGCATTAGTTAAATACAACTTAAAGCAAAAGCATCTGGTAAAGAGTAAGATCTAAAATGACTTTTCTTCCAAAGTGGTTAACTTTTCTAAAAGGCAAAGAGGTTGTTATTGCTAATGCTATAATTGCAATATTGACAATTGGTGGGCAGCAACTCTTCTCCTTTTTTACATTCAGCTGTCCTTGTCACGTTGGGCAGAACCTTATCTATGGACTGGCTTTCCTAGGAGCTCCTGCACTGATCCTTCTGGTTGTTGGCTATGCTCTGAATAACCAGACTTGGAGGCTGGTTACAGGCAAAAGGTCTCCTCTTGAGGAAGGGGCTACACCAAACCGGTTACTGCAATGCAACCTGATCTGCTTTGTCTTGTGCAGCATCACAGGGAGAGCCCTGGTTGCTCCAGTAACGTGGCTAGCAGTCACCCTGATAAATGGCTCATATTATGTCTGTGCCATGAGTGAGTATGTCTCTGTGCATTATTATGGAGCTAATCCTAATGTCACTGCTAGTGAACACAGCAGGATACTGGCTGCGTTTCCGTGCAGCCAGTTAGTTCCTCCGGAGCTGACCCAGGCAAGAGAAGAAGTGATTCTCGTACTCCGATACCAGTCACAAGTGAGTAACTCATGTTGCTTCTATTGTTTGTGGATC
>NW_009260616.1:2711508-2716543 GCF_000687185.1 Egretta garzetta
AGCGCCAAATCTCTGTGTGTTTTGAAGCCTGCTTTGCTCCTGTAAGTAAAACTGAACTTTAGGTATATAAATTAGTATGTCTGGTTGTCCTGTTTTGTTACTTCCTGCTGGAGGATATATTCTTCTTTGAGTAGTGTCTTGAAAAGTACTCTCAGGTAAGACTAATAGAAGTTCATGAGCCAGGGAGGGCATGAAGTTCCTTCATTCAAGCGTAAGAAACACATGATGAAGGGGCCCAGGCTGCGAGAGCTCCACATGAACCAAATTAAAATCTTGGTTTTAGATCAGACTCGATCCTAAAAACTTATACACTGGGTGAATAAGGGGAACATGAAGTTATCACTTCAGAGAAAATTGGTTTTAAACAGGATATAAGTTAATATAGGCTAGGAATTAGATGGCTTCTCTTCTCTCAATAGCTGTGGAGGCAAAATCCTTATGAAATTATACAACAGAACTTCCTTAAACTTGACAGAAAGAAGTAACTTTACTACGTGGCTGCCTCCAGTAGGCAGGGACTAAGTTTCATGGTAACTGACCCTTACCAGGCTTATAACCTTGTTAACATTATTCAGGAAAAGCAAGTAAAGATCGTTTTACAGATTTTCTGATGCTCAGAAGTTACCACTGTGAGTATTTTCAGCTGTAACAGTTTCTTTAATTTGCCTTTTCTTTGTAAGGTGGCTGGCTGGCTCCTGATTGCTGTGGTAGTCATCACTGTCTTCCTGTCTTACTGCCTGGCAAGCTGTTTCTCCCCACTCAGCTTTCTACATTTCCGATATTGGAACAGCTATGTCCATAATGAGCAGGAGCTCTTTGATGAAGCAACAGACCAGCACTCCAGGCTCTATGCCATGCAGCACGTAAGGAAGTTCTTTGGCTTTGCTCCAGGGAGTGAAAATGTAAAGGAAATCCGTATCCCATCTCTCAGAGAGTGGCAAGCCATTTCTGGACTGGCATTTCTAAAACGAGTGGATGAGGAGCACTATGACTACAGCCTCCTCCATGACTGGGCGCTCAAGGAGTCTGTAAATGAAAAGTACCTGAAGATTGATGAAGACCCTGTGATCAGAACACAGCTCTGAGGGCCCAAGCCCCTACCAACACCTTGCAGAAAAGCAGGAACATGTCTAGCTCCACATCAGATCCAAGATGCTCTGGAACTTTTTGATGCCTTATTACATTGATATATAAAGTACGTGAGCAAATACACCTTGTTAATGTAGTCCTTCAGCACGTGCTTGCAGACGCCTTTCCTGATGGCGTCTGACTCCTGTGGGATGTGGTAGACTTGATTAGGCTGGGCTGTTTCAAGCTGCAGCTCTCTGCTTTCTAATACTTGTGCTAAAAGGATGAGTATGTACTGAGAGAGAAAGTTATTCCCAAATGCTTTTCCTTTCCTCCCATTAAAAATATTTAAAAATTAATAGCTAGACTTTGATTGGATCCCATGAGTCAGTCCATTCAGTACAAGAGCAAAAGCAGATGTCCAGCTTTGCCTTGGTGACCCCTAGCAGAAATGTCTTATTCTTCCTTTTCTGCATATTTCTTGTACGATGTGAATAAAATACGCTGAGCTAATGACAAGCTAAGTCTGTTGCTACAGCAGCATGGAAGAAACATGTGAGGGAAACTTTAGCAACAAAGGCTGGGTCTAGATACACTGGTGAGAGAACTTTCAATTCTGGTAAGGAGATAAAATGTCTGCTGAGAGGCACAGGATGGAGGGGTGCAACATGTAGCAGCTGTATGAACAAACACTTTCCATGTGGAAAATTGAGTTTGACTGTATTCAGGCTGAAAGCAATAGCAAGCTCAGTCTCCTGTTCCTTTTAGATATACTTCAAAATCTCTCAGGTGTTTATGTGCTTGGCTGCTGTACAAATAGCAAATCTGGATGGGAAACAAATCTCACTCTGTGTAGTGATGTTTGCTTGGCCTGTGGAAAAACTTGCAATTTCGTTGTATTACTGTGCCCATAAATATTACTGTGATTAAAAACAACTGAATTTAGTGAAAGAAGACTTAATTATGTGTTTGTGTTAATTCAGTGTTGTATGATGTGATGTTACTGCATCTTATCTCTTCTCTAACTCCCTGTGCAGGCATTTCTAACTCTAATGGGGGAAAAAATGCATACCACAGTTTTTCTTAATGCTTCCTATATTGCCTTGCCATGTACATGTATGTGCGACAAAGCCCTATGCTAGATTAAAGGATGCTACCTGCTGTGAATAAATGACCCAAGTGCTGAAGTGGAAAAATAATTTTATTTAGTTCATTTTACTAGAAAATGGAGGAGCCAGAAGTAAGCTAAATTGCAGATCTTGGTAAATGTATTTGGTCTTGACTATTTTCTTGAACTTCTAAACAAAAGCAAGCACTGCAGCAAATACAAATGATGTATGTGCTGAATAACTAGAGAATGATGCATTTTTTCTATCACTAAACAAATCTGTACACTTTCCCACACATGTATTTCATCTGAATCATAAACTTTCAGGTATGTGGTGGTTTCACCCTGGCTGGATGCCAGGTTCCCACCAAAGCTGCCCTATCACTGCCCCACCCTCTCAGCTGGACAGGAGAGAGAAAATGCAATAAAAGGCTCATGGGGCAAGATAAGGGCAGGGAGAGATCACTCACTGATTACTGTCATGGGCAAAACAGACTCAACTTGGGGAAATCATTTTATTATCAATCAAATCAGAGTGGTGTAATGAGAAATAAAAACTGAATTTTACACCACCTTCCTCCCACCCCTCCCTTCTTCCTGGGCTTAACTTCAGTCCCAATTTTTCCTCTAACTTCCTCCCCCCAAGTGGTGCAGGGGGACAGGGAATGGGGGCTGGGGTCAGTTCATCACATGCTGTCTCTGCTATTCCTTCCTCCTCACACTCTTCCCCTGCTCCAGCATGGGGTCCTTCCTGTGAGAGACAGTCCTCCACAAACTGCTCCAGTGTGGATTCCTTCCACGGGGTCACAAGTCCTGCCAGAAGCCTGCTCCAGTGTGGGTTTCCCACAGGGTCACAGCCTCCTTCGGGCATCCACCTGCTCCAGTGTGGGGTCCTCCCCAGGCTGCAGATGGAGATCTGCTCCAGTGTGGGCCTCCATGGGCTGCAGGGGGGACAGCCTGCCTCACTAGGGGCTGCAGGGGGAATCTCTGCTCTGGCACCTGGAGCACCTCCTCCCCTCCTCCTTCACTGACCTTGGCGTCTGCAGGGCCGTTTTCTCTCACACATTCTCACTCCTCTCTCAGGCTGCAGTTGTGCAGGGAGTTTTTCTCTCCTTCTTCAATATGTTATCCCAGAGGCGCTACCACCACTGCTGATGGGCTCAGCCTTGGCCAGTGCTGGGTCCGCCTTGGAGCCGGCTGTCATTGGCTCTATCGGACACAGGGGAAGTTTCTGGCAGCTTCTCACAGAAACCACCCCTGTAGCCCACCACCACCTCCAGCTACCAAAACCTTGCCACACAAACCCAATCAAGGTAATAGACCTGCACTGTTTATATGAACTCCTTTGGAAGCAAAATACCTCTGTGAGTAAACACAATCTCTAATTTAACTTTAAAAATATTTGTGTTTTTTTATTTAAGTAAGATGGAACACTGTGTGTAATTTGGAATACATGCATCTGATTTGTGTATCTGAAAGTTTTGGCAAGAAAACCCCATGCTGATGTCTGGATCCAAACGACAAAAAACTAACTGCTGCCTTTATTCTATGCAGGTTTTTTCCCCCTTCTTCCCTTGTTTTACAGTACCACTATAAAATGATGTACTATTTGCAGCTAAGAGAAAGAGTGAGCTGTCAAATTATTTTAACTTCTTGCTAAATTAAGCTTGTTTTCCAATTTTGTCCCAATTACTGTTTGCCCTGTATTTTTTTATAGTTTATAATTTAAAATATTGAGAAGTACTAGCTGTATCTGTTGTTGTTAAGTTACCCTGTCAACATACAAATAGAGTATTACCCTGTTAGCATATATTAATCCGCATTACTAAATACACCTGTAGTACTATAGGTGATTTGGTGTATTTCCCTTCACTCTGCTCCCTAAAACATGCCATGGATTGGTAGTGAAGGCACAGCTTTGAAAAGAATTCATGATTACAGGAAAATCAATGAGTTGGTACTGAACAGTCTAACCCTGCCTGCTAACACCTGAGTCATCTTACCCAAAATCAATTTAGAATTGCAGTTTGCTCACTTGAAGTGGCAATGATGGCACAGTAAAAGTTTTCTGGAGTCTCTGGGCTTGTAAAATGCACCTGAGGGCAAAGTGCTGGCCATATGCCCAGGAAATTGATGGACCTGAAAGCTCCCCTGTGTACCAAGTACGCATCTGGGTCTGCTGCTGTTTTAATCCTCAACAGTCTTAAATTCATCCTCGCAGGTAACCCCCACGTACGGGAGCTCCCAGTATCGCCAGCCTTGGCGAGCCCCATTCTGCACGGACTGAGCGATGCGGCTTACGCGGCGGGTCCCCGGAAATCAGGGAACATGCTCCCTGGGAGCTTTGCAGGTGCTTCGTAACACCGAGCCGTGCCGCCAACCCATCTTCCCAGCCGCGAGGAACAGACTGCCAATTTCAGACTGGAACGGCTCCCAGTTTCAGGCTCTGTGGCAACCCTGATGCTGTTCCTTACAGCAATGGTTTGGAGTCCCCTTCAGTTTGCCGACGCCCATAAATTCCCAGTGGAAGAACGGCAAATCGCGAGCAGCAGCGTGCTTTTCCCAGTAACCCTGAAGCCTGTGTCTTTAGGCGGGGCTCCGTGGGCCCTCGGAAGCCTTAAGCGACACGGCCTGACTACCTCACCTATTCAAAACACACCTGTCCCCGGCACGGGGAAGCCGGAGCAGCTGTGGCACAGGCGATGCAGATGCGATTTTTCAGCGCGTCAGGTACGGGCGGGGGTATCATAGAATCATAGAATGCTTTGGGTTGGAAGGGACCCCTAGAGGTCACCTAGTCCAACCCCCCTGCAGTGAGCAGGGACACCGCTAACCAGATCAGGTTGCTCAGAGCCCCGT
>NW_009260616.1:2717974-2720470 GCF_000687185.1 Egretta garzetta
GGCCCGAGGGGGAAACCGGGGAACGGGCCCGCGTGCCCACCCGTGCTCCCTTCCGCCGAGAGCCCGGCGCGGCCGCGGAGCGCGGGGTGTTTTGGGGTGCCCGAAGGCGCCGCCTCCTCTGTAAGTGCGGGGCCGGTAGCTGCCGAGTTCCGTTGGGGACCTCCGGTGGAACAAAAGCAAGCCTAAATTCCCAGGAGCGGGGTGCTACGTCGCTAAAACTTTCGTACGGTGGGCGCGTTGCTTCGTCCGATTTTCAGGGCTTCCTCGTTACCGTCCAACAACTACGAGCGTCAGCCACGCTAGCTAATCCAGCGCGGCGTGGTATCCAAGGAATAACGGTGACCGGTATTTTACTTGGTAGGAACTTCACCACGCAGACATTGGCTCAGTACATTTGCCCATTGCTTTAATCTGAAAATCTTTTAGGTTCTTCAATTTTACGTTACAGGTATACGAGTTGTTTCCTGGTAGCCGGGGATGCCGAATCACTGGTACTGATATGGCAGCAATATACTTTCGTGTAGCCTTTACTCTGATGCTTGCTCTGAGTTACTGCTCGTTCATGTTTAATGCTCTTAAGTCCAAAAGAAGAGGGAGGGAAAAAGACGGTAGTGGTAAGAGTACATTAGCAATTAGGCAAACTTAATGCTGTGAGAGCATATATACTAGATTGCACATAGGTTCTAGCAGTGATACAGAGCAGTCCTGATTTGAGGATGTGGTCTGCAACCCACAGTTGTGCGATGAGATTTCTAGTCTGTGAAACTTTAAATCACAGGGCTTGCATTTTGCGCATCTGTAGAGCCGCTGTCTGTCTTCTAGCTGCCTCGTTCACGCAATTTCATTCTGGTACATTACTTGGGTAGTACATTCTTGAAGGAAAGCACTATGTATTCCTTTTTTGTTTTAAGAAACATTTTGTTACGTTAAGCTGTCCTAAACATAGAAATAGGTGCAAGACATACTGTAAAAATAGGCCAGGGTCAAGAGTGCACTGGATGCTCACCACTCATATCTAGCGCAATAAAGCAAATTTGCTTTGGGAGCTTTCTGCAGACATTCGGTGTGCTAACATAATTCATTTTGTGGTAGGTAGATTTGCACTTTTTGGACAAGTGAAACTTCCAAAAGAGAAAACTTTCCAAAAGTCCTTGAGAAGTTCAGTTTTAATAATGCGAAGAAGTAGTTGACTGATTTAGGGAATCTCTCTCTCTCTCTCTTTTTTTCTCTTTTGAACAGTATTGTCAGAAAAGCCAACGACTTTCACAATCACTGTGACATCTGAAGCAGGAGAAAATGATGAAAGTAAGTTGATCATGTCTTAAACACATATAGGAGGAGTTTCTGTGTAAGCCTAATTCTATCGACAACAGCTAGGTACACCTCCACTTAAGTCCTTTTAGGGGTCTGATCCAGCAAGCGTTCCTCAGAAAATGTAGTTCAAGGATTCTGGTGAAATGTTGCACTCTCTCACTAGGGCTGCTTTCTGACATGCTGAATCTCAAATGCTATGTGGCATAGCTTCAAAGAGTATGGGTTGTCATCATCCCTGTAGTAGCTTACAGCCATGTTGTGAGGTGATTTTGGTTTTTTTTCTAGCAACTGTAGGTATACCAGCCACGGGGGAGAGTTGAGTCTGTGTATTAGGAACATGCAGCCCTTAAGGAACAGTTCCAGAGCAAAGAGCCATGGGTCCCAAGTCCCTGTGTACTTGTTGGGTATCAATGGTTGCGTGGGCTTGTTGTAAGCAACTTCTGCTGGACATTTTGTCCTTGTCACATGGTTTATGTGGAGCCCTGGTACCCAACACAGAGGTTGATACACCAGCCAGGCACACAGAATTTAAAGCACTAATGTGCTGAGATTCTCTCTAGATCTGTCATTAGGACTGTTCCTCACGTTCTCCAGATTTAAGTGGAATTTGAGGGTAAAAGAGGTTACTGCTCTAATACCCACCGTACCACAGAAGGTTTTCCAGTCTTTCTAAAGACCTCTCAGACATGAATAGCCTGTAATAGTTTATGCAGTGGTAAACTTTGTCTTAATTTCTCAGAATTCTTGCATTATATTTAAATCTGTTCATATATTTTTAACATCTGTGTAAAATGACTGTTCCTTTAAGACAAGAATATTTTGTATTTAAAAATCTTTAGGCTGCTGATGCAATAGAAAAAATATACAATGAAAGTTATGTAGAATTGTCACCATAAGAATGTGTGGTTTTTATCTTGTAGCTGTCCAAACAACCCTTAAATTTACCTATAGAGAAAAATATCCTGATGAAACTCCACTTTATGAAATCGTCTCACAGGAGAATCTTGACGATAATGATGTCACGGACATAATAAAACTACTAGAACAACAGGTAAGGAAAATGGAATATCTCAATTCAGTTTGATATCACTTCAGACTTTAGCCAGAATTTCTCTCTCAAATCGGTTGTTTTCTGAGGTATGTGCTACTGATTTGAAACCTGTTCCATACTGTAGGGGACTG
>NW_009260616.1:2721506-2758660 GCF_000687185.1 Egretta garzetta
TAAAGCAGTCTTTTCAGAGATGTATTGCATGTTCACAGTCCCTTCTAGCATTACTTCCTAAGGCAGGGGCAGAGATTTTTCCCAAATCAAAGTTGCTGCAGCCAGTTTTTTGCTTGAAGAGGCAAGAGCAAAAAAGGCTAGAATATGGCATGCTGCACACAGGCTGTGTGGTCTGAGGAAGTCTCTCTTCCTTGGTAGACTGAGTGGGTAGGGTGGAAGCAGTGGGACCAGTCTTCAAGACTGGTTTGTTCTCACTGCACGTGTCCTTTTTGCCAGCCACTGCAGAACAGCTTTTCCATTCATGGAATGTGCTGTGGTAAGTCTGATTACTGAGTCTTCACTTTCTTCCTCAGAAATAGCTGGAGGGTGGTGGGACTTAGAAGGTTCAGTATTTCTGAAAATAGCAGTAAAATAGCTTGAAAAGAAAAATCCCTTTTTCTGTCTCAACAAAATAGAAGGGTTAATGTATTTTAATGGAAAATATTTCAGTGTAGATTGCACTTAAGTGCTGCCTGCTCGTGGATAACCTGTATTAGTGGTGTGTTCCTAACTGTGGCACTGTAGGCCCAAAAGGAGTACACAGGAGTTTTCCATAAGAATTTCCACCTCAGTACAGCTCTCAGAAGGGAGAGTCCCATGATGAAAACCAGTAAGAATGTGTTCTTTGTGTGGTTTTGGGGTTAGGATTAATTTTTCAGAATACTTCGCAGCAAGCAGTGCTTCTGGAATGTTGTCATTTAAATAATTAAGAGAATGCCGATCTTCACTCATAGCTTTGCAAGTTGTGTTTGCAGCCTTGTTTTCTGTTCTTTCAGCAACGTTTTCATGGCACTCCTGTTACCATTGAGAATTTCCTAAACTGGAAAGCGAAGTTTGATGCAGAACTGCTAGAAATAAAAAGGAAAAAAATGAAAGAAGAGGAACAAGCGGGCAAAAATAAATTAAGCGGTATGATTTAAAACTAGTCCTGAAGTTTTTGCAATGTTACCAGACTATAATGACAAGCCTAAAAGTACTTTTTACACTGGAAGATGATGGTAGTAAATAAACTCTTAATGCAGTATTTGATTATTGTCCTCCATGTCGCAAGAAGTCTTTGGTGCTGATTTTTGAGCTTAATACAAAGCTAATACATTCAGGATTTCTGTTGAAGTCATTAGGGTTCCCAAACTGCGTGCTTAAGCTGCTTCTGTTTTGTGCTAGACAGTATACCACCTGGAGTTGCTACTGACGGGCGTTGTTCTGGCAGAAATAGTTGGGGTTTGTTAAGCAACAAAAAGAATCTGCGTCAGACAGTTTGTTGATTTGGCCTTCGTTGCACTGGCTCATACAGTGACTTCAGATTTCTCAAGCGCGCATGGGAGTTTGGGATGCTGTTGCTGGACTGAAGCGACACAGAGGCTGGCTGCTGCATATGACAAGCTTACGATGACTAGTGAGAATGGCTCTGATGTTTTGAGGAAGAGCTTGTCATAGCGGTGGTTTCAGGCTCTGCGTTCTGCAAATCACAGTTTGTCCAGCAGAAAGGTATCCAGTGGGCAAAATGTGGAGGAAATTACTTTTCTTATGAGAGCCTGTAGGTAAGAATTAAATCTTGGGCATCATCCTCTAGATTCTCCACGGTTTAGCTTTGGACTGGTTTTCCTGTGATGTTGGATCTGCCTTTTAACCTGATTACCTGAGAAGACATGACCAATGTGTGCATCACTGTTATCTTTTCTCCTCCCTTCTGAAGGCTTTTGAAACTTTTGGCTAGTTTTGATGAAATTTAACAGAGATATGGAAATTTTAATGGTAGTAAGTTTTCATGCAAAGGGGACACTCTTGATTCACCTCTGAAGGGAATGCATTTGGGAATCTGCGAAGATGAAATAGTATAAATCAAGCTGCTTCTCATTTTCCTGTTCTTAAAATTATTGTTAGCATGCTGTGTCTATTTTCCTCTATACAAGTCTAGTTTATAGAAGCTCCCTTTACAAAACTAAAAACAGGATTATTCTCGGATGTCATGAGTGTAACCCCAGTAGAAGTAAAAGGTGTCTTAAATGTTTTACCATGAACACCAACCAGTCTTGTTGGCAGAAGCTTGCATAAGCAATGCAAATATAGATGGAAGATGGGTAGTTTATGTGAAGAGAGTCCTGAGCTTTTCTTCCCCTTCCTCCCACTTAGAAAGGCTTCACTTCGCCTTGTGTCATGTTTCCTTCACAGATGTGTGTGTAGGAGCTGGTGATTTGCGTGTAGATCCAAGATTTGTTTTGTAGATCCAAGTTGCTTTTTGAATGGGGAGGGCAGATGAGAAAAGATGGAGGAGGCATCCAATTTCCTTTGCATTCCCACAGAGGATTTCTTGTGGAATGCAAGATGAGGATTGAAGAAATAAGGACTGAGCAAAGGCTGTGGGGCAAAACAGTGTAAATATTCCCACCCCCCGTTAGTAAAGCCTTAGTAACATTAAAGTGACTATAAGAAACAGTGACCCATATCACATGGAAGAGGAGGAAGCCTGTTGGTGTGGAAAAATCCTGGATGAATAATCAAAATATCAGAATGGGGAATGATTTCTAGGAAAAAAACAAACAAACAAAAAAAAAAACCCCAACCCTGCTTGAATTGGTTAATTTGAAAAGCCTAAAATACATGTGCTAACTATTGTTGCCTTAGGTTGGTAGTTATTTCAGAATTCTACTTGCTTATATATATTTTTTTTTTCTAGGTAAACAGCTGTTTGAAATGGATCACAACCTTGACACCTCTGACATCCAGTTCTTGGAGGAAGGTAAATTTCTGTTTGTTTCCACAACTGAAAGACATTGGCTTAAAATAGGTCAAAATTCCTGAGCAAAACCTGTATTATATTTCTGACTTAACATCTTACCTCAGTATCACTTTTACATCAGCACAACTTTCTAAGTAGTACTGTTTTGCAGATTGAACAGAAGTGATTTTAACATCTTTCAAAAACAAAACATTTTCAAGATGTTAAAGCATATTTATTTGCAGTTTTGAGCTTGAGTTGATCTTATTTCTGTTGCTTTTATTCAAGTGTTTAGACTGGAAGCAAAACCAAAAGCAAGAAAAGCAAAACAAAAAACCACAAACAAACCCTGCTGATCTTGAAGTTGTGTGTCCTTCTCTCTGAACCTCAACACAAATAGTAAACATCTTGCAGGTCAAATTAAGTGCTGTTTGCCTCTGTGCAACCCAGTTCTTCATGGGTTTGTGCAGATTTTCTGTGGTCTTACCCAAAATGTCTGATCTGGTGCAAGCTGCAAATTTTGTAAGCCTGTGCCAGAAGTTGTTAAACTTGGAAAATCTGTTGGCAGTGAATCAAATAAATCTACTTACAACTGCCTACCTATTTAATTTTCTGTACCACCTTCTAATATCCTCGTTTAAAAGACTGGGTTTTGAGTTAAGACAATTCTTTAATGTAGCTGAATTATATACAGGTATTGCAAAACACACGTTGGAAGAGAGTCAAGAATTTTCTCGGCAAGTAACAAAAAAAAAAAAAAAAAAATGTTTATGAACATCAGTGAGTATAAACTTGAAGTGGCAGTAATGGGGGAGTTGAGTTTCTTTTAGTTAGAGGGCATGATTTAACCTTGTCTTCCTCCAGAGTGCCTAAAGTGAAGATGGGTTGTTTATGGAACATTTGGCTGTCTCAGGGGAGGAACAGACCTGTATTTGGGCTCTATGCCCAAATGTCTTGGGATCAATGTATTAACTTTTAATCCTGTTGCTATCAGTAATTAAAAATTCCTGTCCTTACTGCTATTTGCATTCTATCATAAATGCAACAGGTTACTGACTGCAATTTAGTATTGCATTACCATGTAATAAGTAATACTAATTTTACAGCTTAAACGGGATAATGGCATTATCTTTTAGATGGAAGTGGTTATAAAGGCTCTTTCATATCCAGTGAAAGAACAGAATCTTATTCAGTGGCCGGAAGGTGTCACTGTTGATACGCACAAATAAAACAGCAGTAGTCCTCAGATTTTATCCTCAGGTCAGCATCATCTTCTTTAGAAGAAAATGTGAAACCATACAAACATTCATCTTGCTCTTAACACTTGAATCTGAAAATGTAGATATATAAACAGTGTGTAAGGTTTTTCTTTAATAAACCTTAGGTGTTTCTGTGGCTGTGGTAGTTGTAACTATTCTAGCTGTGGAGTCCTGAGCTCCTACTTTGACGGTATCTGGGAGAAAGAATCTCTGCTTCTGGGAACTATAAATGTTAAGTTTACTCTCCCAATGGATTCTGAGGTCCTAGGTGACATTTCTCTTGATTGGGTTTTGGTATGAAGGGAAAAAAGCTTCACTTCAGCTGTAAAAAGATAAAATGTGGCATTTCCTTTTCCATATCTGTTTGATATATAAAAAGCCAATTAAGTTAACAGCTACCTACATTGAAGAATGAATATGAAAGCGTTGCGTTTCTTCTTGTTCAGATACTGTTTTCCTACTTGCATGAAAATAAATTAGTTTTCTGTTCTTTGCAGCTGGAAACAGCGTGGAGGTTGATGAATCTTTATTCCAAGAAATGGATGATTTAGAGTTGGAGGATGAAGAGGATGACCCTGATTACAACCCTGTTAATTTAGACAGTGATTAGACTTTTTTGAACTGGCTCTGTCATCAGTATGGACATATGCAAGGAGAGAGGAGCAGGCAGGAAAGCCACAGCATCTGTGGTTTTAGCAATGTGTATCAGGTTTTTTCTTTTTTTCTTTTTCTTTTTTCTTTTTTTCCAAAGACAAAAACCAAAATATTTTAAATCCAGGAGAATGGTCTTCTGATGACTTTCATCATAAATAAATTCACTTTAATATTTCAAATGAAAAATTTAGAGGAACATTGATCTGTCTGAAAATGCTATTCTGTTTTCTTTTATTTTTTCCTTCCCGTTTCTGTAACGTCCTTTGAAGAGATGTGACAACGAGCAAGATGGAAAGATGTTATAGCAAGCGCTAAACACACCTGCATCTGAAGGCTGAGCAGCTGTTCTGCTATCTTCCACCTAGGATTTACATGGGCAGCTTTGGTGAATAAAAGGCATCACATGCTATGCAGGTTGTTTTTAATTTTTTTTTCTACTGAGGAATTTTATAACACTTCAAGTCCGTTCTGGTGCCCCAACCTATCAGTTGTAGATAGGCAGCACTAGTCACCTTTTAATAAGGCATAGCCTTATTAAAGTTTAATGGAAGCCATTTCCATACTACTAGAGTAAAATCTTTGCTAGTTTTAAAATGACTAGTTCAAGTCTGTAGGAAAAAAATCAAGAATGAGATTAAGTCCTCTTAATTTGGTTGATTTGATCAGAGTGCATGGTTTGGTTTTGGTTTTTTTTTCTATTTTGTGCATCAATGATTTTCCATGGAAAAAAAAAAAACACCCAAGGAAAATTAGTTGCTTTTGGCAACAGGCTGTATTGAAACACTCTCAGAGGAGGACAGAATACAGTACCAGGATTTACGGAGTGCTTATAGGCTTGAATGTAATGGGTGTTGGTTTAGAAGCATCTTGTCGGCAGCCCCTAAGGTTGGCACAGCGCACAGTAAAGCTACACAGCAACTCGTGGGTGTTAACCATCCTGCAGAGCTGCTTGTGGAGCTAATGGCTTGAGGTTAGACTCTTCCCTCCCCACCTCAAAAAAAACCTAAAACACTGCAAGAACTGTGGTGTTTAAACATGCTGTGTTTGAGACTGCATCAGCTAGGATGATGGTATGGATGAAGGTTTCAAAAGACGGCTCTCCAAATAGAGAACCTCCAGGCACCTCAATGATTAAACACTGTGTGCTGAATTTTAAAATACTGTTAGTAGACTGCCTTAACTACCCAGCTTCAACCTCTGAAGAGGTTTGCACTAAAGTATCACAGTGCTTAAAGGAATAATAAATTTATGAACTTTAAATATTTAGAAATTCTGTATTCAAAATGAGAAATTTAATTCCAGAAATAATTTAATATTGTACAAGATTCTCTGCTCATATCACTTGAGAACATCTGTTTAGGATGATCTCCTTTAACAGTTTAAGCAGTGTTTTCTTTTTGTATTCAAGATGAATGAGTTTCTAGTACATAAAAATAATGTTCAAGCACCCTGTAAATACTTTTATAAATTAACCATGTGCCTTTGTTCCTACTGTCCTCTATTTGATCTTTTTAATTTTGGCTACTAAGAACTCCAGGCGAGCACCTAGGTTTCAAAGGTAATGTTGTATGTTTCAAAGCAATAAGCAGGATCTGTGTTCCAGCAGAGTTACCAAATCTATTAAAAAATTGTGAGCTAATGTGATGTTAAATCTGACTTTTCCAAAGATACGGTTGGATTGAAAGCTTCATAGTGACTACATCCAGCTTCCTGTGTAATTGCTAGTATGCTGTAAAATGCTGTTCAGCGCTGAACCCGATTTACTTCTGGTATGTCTCAATTCAGCGGCATAAAAACATTTAGCTCTTAAGGCTGCTTTCCATTTTCAGCTATGTATGCTTAAAACTAGCATTTTTTCACAGAAGGAATGAATTAGTTCTCTTTAAATCTGGACTGAATCCAAGAATGCTGCGTAGTCTGTGCAAAATGTGGTAAACTGAGAAAATTTTCCAAGTGGGTCACTGACAAGAATGATCTGCGTATGAGAAAAAGTTTCTCGTTAATGGTATTTCTAGATTAAGGAGATTTTCTAGTCTGTATTCACACTAACATATTTATTGGTTTTCATGCGAGGATGTATAGCTTAAAAGTGCTAAAATGATGTCAAAGACGTTAAAATGTGAAAATGTGTTTTCACTGTTACATTTTGTATTTCAAAGCAGAGGAAATAATAAGGGTTGAAGTGACAAAAAACTGTGTAAAGTCCATTCCTCCAAGCCTTTGGAACAAGTTTCAGTGACTCAGTCTGAACTTCAGATTTGTTTAGCTTTCTCAGCAATTAACATCTGTGCAATAAAAAGGAATTTGAGAGTAAGCTTGGCTGCGTTTGCGTGTTTTAGTTTGCTGAAATGGACTGAGATAAGGTGGGGGGTTTTGGTGGAAGTTTAGGTGAGGTATTTGAAGTTTACTTAGGCACTTTGGATTAGATTGAAGTCTAACTCATATTAATCTAGTAAAATTCCATCGATAAGTTCTGATGGAATTTCAGTAATTCAAAATCATGGTGCTGACAACCTTGCTTGTATCTCGCTTTTAACTTGCTAAGTCCAAAGCTTACACTGTTATGCATGTAGTGAGATGATTGAGTTGCAACACTGTGCTATGACCAGACCTAATTGAGTTTTGATCATCCTGAACTTTTTGAATAGTTGGTGCCTGAGCTCTATTACAATTCAGAGGATGGTGCCCACTGCAGCAAGGTGCTGTAGGAGTACATGCTGCAAAGCCTGGGATTTTGCGTCCAAATTATGACTGCATTATGATCTGCTTTAAAGCCAACAAAACCTAGCTCCTTTTTTTTTCTTTTTTTTTTTTTTGTTTTCTCCCTAATAGGTCAATAGTCAGTGTATTTTGGCCAAAAATGGGGAGCTTGAAATACAATTCCTGTGGGGAGAATCAACTTAAGTCTTTCTTCTACGAGACTTAGAATCATCAGGCTACCTCCAGTTTTAAACTGTGTGGTTGCTGAAAGAAATTCAATGTTTGTTGGACCAGACAGTAGACTGTGCCTGGATACAAGATGCTGATACCCTAGATCCTGAGAGAAAGAGCTATCATGTGAGTGCTCTGTCTTGTGTAGCAGAATCTGGCAGGGCTTTTTTTGTTGTTTGTTTTTTGTGGGGTTTTTGTTGGGGGTTTTTTGTTTGCTTGGTTGATTTTTTTTTTTTTTTTTATTTTTTTTTTAATTTTAAATTAGCCCTTTAGTGCCTTGCAGCTTGGCTCGGAGAAGGAGGGAGAGGGGAGAGGCTTTTCAGGTTCAGTTCTTTGTATTTTTTTGTAAATTGTATTTATTGCTAGGAACTTGATTTTACTTTCTGCACTGCATCCTCATGAAATCTGCAACTGATAGAGTGAGCTGATGCCATTGGGCTGCAGCATACAGTGTCGTGTGGGGTTTATGTGGCTCTTATTGCTATGCTGGGTGTTCCTGTCATTGGAAAAAGTAAAGGTCGATGTCCTGCTTGTAATCAGGAGTTCTGTTTGTAATTGTGGCAAACTCAGCAAAAGGCCTGCGTTAGGCTTGTGACTTTGAACTAGTTTTACCTTTTCTGTGGGCAGGGTAAATATGTACAGGTGGAAAAGTTCACCATGAAGTTCAAACTCAGAGGTCAGCAGATGCGTTGGTTACATCAGTCACATAAGGGGTTTTTTTCTGTAATTTATTTTCTTGGTGTTGGGGATGCAAAGTTCCAGAAGGAAAGGTGGCCTGGCTATGTTGTTGAAGGATGTGGAAATACTCTTCATGTGGGCTAATTATATGAGATCACCTTTGCCTAATAGCAGCTAACAGCATGCTGTGCCTGAAGTAATTCTGTCCAGGAAAAAAGCAGGTACCATGTATCAGAAGACTAAAATGGGTGGATTGAAAATTAGAACAAAGAGCTGGTCACTTGAGACCAGTAATGGATGTAAACAAACATTTTTCAAACAGTTTATGGGAAAGCCAAGGTTAGATGTTCTTTGTCAAATCAAAATGATTATTTGAAATGTTTTTGAAATTGGAAGTTATATCCTGCTGTGGCTGTGACATTGATTCAATAGCAACTGACAGCAATCACCATAGTTGGATCATGTAGACATCATAGCAGGAAGCAGGGATGAGCGTCCAAAACTTGCCTTCCCTGCCAGGGAAGTGGAGTTGGTGTCTGAAAAAAAGTTGGAATAAAACATTTCCTCCTCAGATCATTCCTCCTCACAGAAGATTATTAAAGGGGAAAAAAAAAAATGCTAGAGCTGTATCTGAGACTTAACAGTGTGTACATGGGGAGGGGAGGAACTGCAGCTCTAGTTTGTGAGTAGTTCCAATGGAGAGAGCTGAGAAATACATAGGAGTTGGACTTCCCTTTGTAAGCAAGATGAAAGGCATTACTGTCTACAAAGATGAATATATCATAGGCCAGTGGAGCTACTGAATTTGCAAATATTTTTTGAGTTGATAGAAAAAAAAATCTGGAGATACGTCTTTGTACTTATCTTAGGGGAAGCCCATGGGCAAGCTGCTGGGTGGAGCTGAATCACGGACAGGTTAAACCATGGTAGTGGATCAGAAAATACGTGAAGAAGGACGTAGTCATAGGTATCTGGTAGTTTTTTACATCAGTAGCTCTAGCAAGTCATCAGGTATGATAAAGTGGATGCTCGCTTAAAGACTGTTATGATTATAGCTTGTGTTTTTTCTTAGTATTTCAAGTAGCAAATCGTCAAGACGTGACCTCAAGAACCATAACAGACAGCTCAATGAAGTGTTTCAGACAGTAGAGAATGCACCAGAGAATGCAACATAAGGTCACTTTAATAGCAAATGGTTGAATACCAGTGTTTACCAAAGAAAGGGGAACTCAGACATATCAAAACATAACCATACCACAGTTGGTCAATCTTACTTCCAGTCTGGACATTGAAGGTTCTACCAAAAGAAGCCTCATGAAATGCAGAAGTGGAACATTTTTCAGAAAGTTTTTAGCAGCACCTATCTATCCTTACTTGGTTATCTACAACCCTGGCAGTATTAAAGGCAATGAAAGTAAAAGCAAACATGAAGAAAAGAAGTCAGTTCACTAAGAAAGTTAATTAAAATACCTTGTAAAATTACAAACAGGAAACCTGTAGAGTTTAATAACTTCCTCAAATGACTCACATTTTGTGACTGAGTTGTCATCATTATTATTTCTATAACATAGCTGAAAATGGATCTGTTTTCTTCTTCCAGAGCTTCAGATATGTCCATCCAATATAAACACCAAAGGATGATGAAACTCATAACCAGCCTACATTTCATCATTAATATCCCAGATGAATTTGATGGGCAGGGTCCTCATTTTCTCCTGAAGAACTTCGTCAAACCTTTCACTCTGTGCCACTGTCATGATGTTTTTCCAGTCTCCAACAGTGCCTGAGGAAAGAGGCAGCAAAGGGGAGGTGAGAAGCAGAACATGCACCTCCCTGAAGCCCGCTGCAAACAGTGAGTGCTCGTCTTGGGAAGCAGTTCCTGGCTTCCTCAGCATCTCCCTATCGCTGGCCTGCCAAGTGAGGCTCTGTGTGCTCTTTTGATGACGTGCTTCCAAATCTAGGTGCTGTGAATAAAAGATGGCATAGACCTATAATCCTGGCTCCTCATAAAGTTATTCAACTCATTTGTTCTGCTGTTTTACTGATTCCTTAGAGATCAAGGAGGAAATTATTAAAAGCACCACCTCTTGTTTTTTCTCTCAGTGCACCACTCTTTAATCCCTGGCGGTGTCTTCCTACACTGAGCATCAGGACATCTTAGGAATGCCCAGGAGCCCAGGGACGCCATGTATGGACTTGGAGGGTGGTTGGTTGAGAAGGTCTATGCTCACACCATTAAGGTGGCTCTTGCCTTGAAAAGTAAGAAACAATAAAAAAAAAAAAAAAAAAAAAAAAAAAAAAAGTATTATCTTAACCCTGGCTCGGCACAACCCTTAAATGCTTTCCTGTATCTGACAGGCCTGTTCTAACTTGGTTTACAAGCAGTGAAACATTACCTTTTTATTATCCTCAGGAAAATATGGTAAAATCGCTAATGATCCCTGAGCAACAGACCTGCTCTTACAAATTTAATTTGCCACTAACCTGAACTCTCCTTCTGAAAATGGGGCATTCCAGCTGAGACCAGAAGCCCCAGGTTCATCTCACACCAAGAAGTGTGGGATTAAACAGTTGTTGCATTGGACTGCTTCGACTTTACCTTTTCGTAGAAAGCTGCCCTTGTCTTTTGCTGCCATGCTGTCTGGCAAGTTCTCGTAGTTTGCCCTGGGATCTCTTCTCATGTTCTCAAATGTAGCCTGTCTCACAACACTGTCCAGTTCTTCTTCGCTCAGCTTCTTGCCTAGGAAGTTGCAGATCTTCAGCACAGCGCTTCTGAGATCCTGCAATAATGTTACTTCAAAGAGTCTTGATGATGCAAAAAACTAAATGCATACAGTAGCAGAATACAGGATAATAAAAGACATACATACATTTGGGTGCAAAACTGACCCTAATTTTTATGTGAGCATAGTCTCGCTTGCACCAGTTGAATACTAGAGAGCAGTGATGCTGTAGCTCACTGCAGCAGTGTGCCCTCGGAGACGAGGAATTCTGTGTTCTGCTCCCCATGCTGCAAACCCAGCCTGCATCTTGTGTTAGATGCCCTGGCAAAATCACTGCTGGAATCACACCTGTTGCTGTGAATGTACTCAGCCCTGGGAGGGGTTGTCAGTCTTGTCCTGGCAAGGGACTTGACATGAGCAATCACAGGCTCCAAAGGGCGAGGGACCAGCGCAGTGGCACGTGGCGTGGATTGCGCTGTCGTGGCTGGGGCGCTCGGGGGCTTGCCCATGAGGAGAAGGGCAGCCATCCTGGAGAAACGAGAAGCCGCACAAAGGTGTGGGCTGCCACCAAGCAGGAAACTTCTGGTCAGCAATTTGGGAGCTCCTCAAATACTTTAAAGCCTGCCTCTTCCATACTTCATTCCTATAGCGGAACTGTTCTTATGACCACAGCATTCCTGTTGAAGGCGCTGGCAGAAGTCTTGTTCTGTACTATTTTAGAAAGAGTTTTTTGGGGTAGCAGTTGAAGATAACTTCTGTCATGTTGGAAAGTGTTTTACCTAATGATTGTCCAGGAATTTATAAGACCTTGAACCAGTGAGACAAATTACTTACTTCATCCTCTCAGAAGTCTCAATTTGAATCTACTCCACAAGGGATTAAGCACTTTCCAATATGAAGTGTAATTATAAAGAGCTGTCTGAAAATGCACTCAATATAGGAAGAGAATATCTTGAATACAGTGATACTAATTGACCTCACCTTTTTCATTTCTTCATAGGTAAGGAAGAGTATATTGAAATCCTCTGCATGACTGTACCAGCCTTCAACGTGATCCAGCCACGAACTGGCAAATACTTAGTAAGGGAAATTATTAAAACAAAAAAATAAATATAAATACCATTAACAGCTAGCAGTAAAACAGTAAAATTGTCAGTCATTTAGTCTTTGAAAGGTTTTTTTTAAATAACATTTTTTTATAATTTGAGGGATGCATGCTCACAGTCTTTGCGACAATTCTCCAAGCTAATGTGGCAACTCCCCTTTTGTTTCTAGTAATCTGAACTAATATCGGCAGAAGCAAAAAACTACTCTACCTTTGCTGTACAGTGTCTATCCTTATGGGTTCAGCTCCACTAACCAAGTGCAGAAAGTGTTAAGAGATTTTTCAGTCATAACGGTTACATCCTGAGTCAGCATCCAATTCAGATAGATAAAATAAGCAGCTTGCATGTCATTGGGGAGCAGCAAAGCCGTGACTACGCTACTCCCTTTGGACCAGCTTTCATCAGAAAATGGTGTCAAGCTCAGCCAGCCTCTGCAGCATTGGATTCAGGTTACAGCATAGCTGAGGATTCTGGTGGTTGATATTTATTGATATAATTAATCTCCATTCGATCTGAGGTCATGGAATAGGATTTAGGCTCCTTAGTAAAGAAGACATCCTACCTTTGCCAGCTAAAAATCTCTCCATAAAAAGGTTAAAATCTGGTACTTCCTCTAGTGTGGACATGAATTTGGAGAAGTGGTAGTAAGAAACCATGACATCCTTAGGGTTCCTGGTAACATAAATAATCTGCAAAACAGTAAGAAGACTAGACTCAGAGATATTAAAGGACTCCATTACCCTGACCATCGGTTCATTTTTCCATACAGATCCCACTAAAAATGTGTGAAACTGGTTTGAAGGTGACAGTCACATTAGGTAGATTCTGGATAACAGTGCTGTCGATTTGTTTGTAGGTGGTGATATTCCTGTAGTTGCAGTCGTTCAGTGCCAGCGGCTGACTCTCTTCACGGGCTCAGTGTTACAGGCTTCAGTGATACTGTTCACTTGTGCAAGGCAGTCAGGTCGCATAACAGCACTAGAAAATTGTAAGGTTGATTCAGCTTCACATTTCTGTGAAGTACTCTGTGACCTAAACTGCTGGCCTGTGGTGCTGGTGCCAGAGGCAGCACGCAGGCAAATTTTGAACGACTTGTAAGAGGGAGCCCTGGCATCTTAAAATAAGGAGCTGTTATGAGCAAGGTTTATTTTGGCTCCTGCTGACTCCTGACCACTTGAGAGCTGCTGCCCCAGGCACAGAGCAGGCAGCACCAGTGAGATGGGCAGCCTTCTGCCTCTCGACTGGCGGCATGTCCCAGCTTCTACTAAGTTTCTGTTCCTTAGCACTCAGTGTCTAATTAGGGAGTGAAAATAGAGCCTGACATGTTGCCCTTAGGAGGTTACAAACATTTGCATGGAGAGACAGAATAATCGTGCTCTCAGACTGCCTTTCTAACTGGGTAAAATGACTTCTTTTGATTCCTGCTTAATTGAAAATTTACCCGATTATCTTTAGCAAAACCAAACCATTATTTCCAAAGTGTATAAGACAAGGATTCCTAAACGTGTTGAAGGAAAACTCAATGAATGCCTAATTCGAAAGCTCTGACAATGAAATCACAGAAGTTATTCTGTGGTTTGATACAAAATATGAACAACCTGAGTTACATATTCAAGCAGAGGTGGAAAAGATCCCTCACGAGCAATACTTTGCTGAAGTTGCAACTCTTTCCAAATTTTCTGACATGCATGTGATTTTGGGGCAATTTTCTCAGTCTTTGTTGGGCATCATTTGGGTTTCAAATCTTCTGCATGTGAGCTTTCTCTTCCAAACTTCACTGGTACTGTGAAGAAAGTGGTGAGCATGTTACAGATTCCCATGACACCTGCATCTGTGGAGGAGGTAGCAGCAGCAGGAAGAGCTTGCCTCCACAGCCCCTGTGGGCAGAGCAAAGCCACAGCTCTCCGTTCACTCTGCCATGGGAAGCCCTACATCAGAAATAAGGATGGAAGGGGCAGACGTCATTGGGACCACTGTAAGAAAGACTGGCAGAAGTATGAGATCCTTTGCCAGACAGCGAAGTAACAATTTGCTGTAAGGCAGCTAAGGCAATTCTCGGTGTGCTGTTAGAAGTATACATCCTATATACATCTTCAGACTTGCCTGTCTGTCCATGTTCTGTCAGTGAGCCTTAGTGTGGTTCACCTGTCTGGTTACACCTGTCTCTAAGGAGGCATTTTCCATGGGAGACAGGCCCTGAGCTATGGCGCAGTTCATGATGGAGAGTCCTGTTCAGAAACTCACAGCGCTGGGCAGCAAGAGAAGGCAGTTTTCACATACCCTCTCTACCTACTACAGTCCCATCCTACTCATATTTTCAGTGTGGGGGACTTTTTTTCAAACTTATAACTTCATTGAAATAGGATTTTTTCACAAGGGGAAAATCAGTGCAGATCTTTGACCCTGGCAGATCCTCCTGAGATGCACCACCCCTCTCTCTAACAGGGTTTGGGCTGAAAGATTTGGCAAACAGACACAGAAGAAACAGGCTTTAGAGGGTCCCTGATCTCTCCATGTATACAAAGCAGGTGATATTTATACCAAGACACGGGGAACTGAAAGAGGAAAAAGGTAGGATTTGGACCAATTCACTGAGGCAAATTGGCATGATTGGTTTTAAGGAAATTGTAAAAATAACGTCACTTACACGTCCTCTTTTTTTTCTCAGGTCTCTTGGAACTAAGTAGTGAGGCAGGTGGGTGGCAAAAACACGAGGCAAAGGAAGATTTGCATAATCCTCATCTCCCATTTTATATTCCAGCCATGGGATTCTCTTCATGATCTCCACATTTTCTGTTCCATTACGGTGGCCTTCATGAATTATTAAGCTCAAAATGTTCTGAGTCCACACAGTTCCTGAGGAGAAAACCTTTGTATTTGAATTCTGCTTCATTTTTTTTTTTTTAATTAAAGATAGTATGTGCTCATAAACAGAGCCTCTGCACAGCTACAGTGAGTTTCAACTTTGTGAATATAAATACAACCTCACATACTGAGGAAAGCAAACATTGCCCTGGTGACTGCTGAGTGCAGAAGGGAAGCATGTTTTTGTTTTGTCCTTGCAGAAAAGCCATGGCCAGTAACTAAACCTTCGCTTCCTTCACCCAGTATATTCAACTTCCACACAAACTATGTCCTCACCATCTTGTGGCAACAAGAATTGCTGCATCTTCGTGGGCCACGCACCTGAAAATACCTCGTACCGAGCAGATCTGGAAAAGACCTCTGCCTCCAGAACTCCTGCAAAGTGTTGTGAGATGTTGTGAAACAAACAGCTGGTAACACTACATTTGTAAAGCACAAATGAGCCCCATAAAGCAAATGCTTGTGGCAACAGGCTCTCTAAAGTTCCTTGGGGAAGGTCTGACTCCTGGGACACAGCTGCTGGCAAGGATGATCTAAAAAGGTGGGACCCTGAAGGTGACTGACTGCTGTGCCAGTATGTCTTCGTGTGCCAGCTGGTGATGGTGGGGGCAAATTCTTGGACTATGAGCAGAGCTGTTTAGCTCCAGGTCCCCTGGTCTTCTCAGCACTCTACTAGCGCTGGTTCCTTTCCTCTTTTATACCATAGGCCAGTGAAGACAGACACTTGAGCAAATCCAAATCAATGCCGAAGACGATTGAATTATTGCTGTAGGTTACCCTGAGCAAGCACAGAGAAAGGAAGGCATCTGAAAACGAAGCCTAATTATCCTCACCTAAGCCTAATTAAGACCTCACCTGTGAAGGAAGCTCTTGGTTCTGGAGGTTAGACTGTATGCATGATGTAGATTTAAAGTCACTGGGCAAGAAAAAGAAACAGCCCTAGGATTCAGAGGAACAAAACCCAGTGATTTCACAGCTGTGTTGGCTGTCTTGCACTGCTTGGCATAATCAGCCTGGACAATTCTGCGCAGTGGTAGAAATTCAACAGAAGGATTGGAGGGTACCTTGGATTGATAACTGGTGAGGAAGAAAGAGGATGGTGGGGCAGGATAGAGCAGAAGGTGTAAATGAGAGAGAGGTGACATTCTGTGCAATTCCTCTCAAAATCATCTTCCAACTTTTTCCTGTCCCAGGGTAGCCAGGCAACTTTGCAATATGAAACTCCTACTTCCAAAGACGTGCTATCTCAGTACCATAACTTCTTTATCCCTTAAATATTGCCTTCTCATCCTCCCTCTCTGCCTTACTTGGGCAGCTCACCCCGGTGCTGCCTGACGATGAGCTGGCATGGCCTGGGCTCCCTGTCCCCTCACTCTGTCGCCCACAACCCCTCCACAGGCTTCTTGTATCACGTCTACCTTCATAACCACACCTGGTGCTCCTTGTCACTCCTTCTGGGCTTCCCTCAAGAATGTCTTTCTGCCTCAGGTATTTCACTGAATACCTGAGGGAATAGTGAATTCCAGCAAGATGTTCAGTGACACTAGGAAAACGACGTATGCTAACAAGACATGGGTTATGTTATCTGAAGGCTGTGTCTTGAAGGCTGCTGAATAAAACTAAAGATAAGTAAGTGGCATAGGTTCCTGAGAATGCAAACAGAAGAGGATAGCAGGGACCTTGAAAGTACAAGTACAGATTGGTACCAAACATGTCAAGGCTTTAGTCATAAATCACCGCTTGATGCATGATCAAGTCATTAATTACTAATCACTAAGGAAATGTGTTCTTGAAAAGTGGGTAGGCCAGTTTCAGAGCATAAAGTGAACCTGTATGGAAACATATGGGTCTAGGCATGTCAAGGCTTTAGATTTCATGACAGACAACAGTGAAGCCAGGTAGTTGCTCAGTTGCATTTGCTTCAGAAATAGGAACACAAAATGCAAAATTCATCACACTAGTATCCTGTATTGCTGTGTAGGTAAATAGTACTTCATTATCCTTGAAAGGAGGCATATATCATTGCCTCACATTTGCTCCTGCTTAGTTGCAATTTGGATGCAGCAACCCCCAAACCACCTTCCATGTGAGCCTACAAATCATGTCAGATATCCCACAATCATCTCCAACTCTCATGCACCCAGCCCTACCAAAACTGTATATGTGTTTTGTGAGGCACAGGAGGTCATTTTAGTTTATATGTAGCCTGCTCTGAGTACACCTACAAGATTGACTCCAAGAATGAGGTAGACCAATTTGGTTGGAGACAGGCAGGAACCTTGTGCCTGGCTGTTCAGGCCCATGGCTATGCAGGGGGTAGTACTTCATGCTACACTGCATATACTCAGAGATGGTTCAGGTCTAAAGGCAAAGCCAGCAACCCCAGGTACTTCTGCAGTTAGATGGCTGAATAAAGGCAGATTTTCCCCTGCTTCAGAAACAATTCCAGTCTTACCTGATTTTGGGTAAGTAGCTATAAATGTGTCGCTGTCTTTGATTTCAAAATCCTCCAGGGAAGCTACATACTCAAGAGAAGTATAACTTGCAACAAAATAAAACCCTTTGTATTTTAACAGATATTCTTTTGATGGTTCCATTGTTAATCTGTTGCCCTTATAGGCAAATAACCTGCAAAAAGAAAATATAAAGTTATATCTCTTTCTTTGGTTGTCATCTCACAGAAACAAACAAACAAGCAAATGAGTAATTCAAACAAAGAATCCAGTGCTGGAAAATTTTAGCAAAATGCATTTCAGGAAAATTCTGGAAACTATACACTTGAAATTTAGCTTTAGAAGCTTAACTTTAGACTTTCACAAGAACATCACTCAGGATATATTTCTAATGAAAAAAAAAGAAAGAGCAATACTCTTTACCCATATACAAGTGTATGCTATGTGAATGTAAGAACTAATGTAAGTGAAGACAACCTATGTAAAAATCATTTGTCGAGATCCCTCTAGGATCTGAGTGAGTGTAGAGTTTTCTTTGGGATGTCAGTAGCTCTTGAACAGAGCTAGCTTAACTACCACGCTCTCATTCTGAATTTTGTGGCTGAAAATTCTGTTCAGAATGTCTTACTACAATTTTTCCTCCTTCTACTTATTCTCTGTCTCATTACTAATGTTATACAACTAGGGTGGGTAATCATGAATGTGTGTTGTTTTCTTAAACATGCCTACCAGTTTTATGAGATGTTGTCTTGTGGCTCATTAACACCATTGCCATATATTTGCCAGAAAAAGACATTAATCATCGCTGTTGGTGTGACCAAGGAAGAGCAAACGCTTGGGGAGATACAGGAAAGTAACAGAGAGCCTGAAGAGAGAGGCTGACCTTGTAGCTGAGCCAGAGCCAAATGGAGCATCTACGTTTGAAGGTTTTGGTCTGTGTCTCTTCTGCACTCTTTAAGCTGAACGATACATCCATGGATTTCAGTGAGCTTAACACCCCTTTCTCCCCCTCCCTGCTCTGCAGATGAACTATTTATTAAGACGTTACATTAGACAATGTACAAACCTTGGCAGAAATCACATAAGCAAGTTCACTTCCAGACTTGGGTAACACAAACGTTGTCTTATGTGGGTTAAAATATATTTGGAAAGAGAGACTTTCCTATGTGGAATTTCATCTGGGTCCCCTGCTTTCTCCTTGCAATGTGACCATTCCCATGCCCTCTTGGCCTGCTGTGCTTGCCATTGCTTCACCGTTGGGGTATCACTTTTGCCCAGATTTGTCAAATCAGCCCACTGTGCAAGGCATACCGGCCGAGCGATCCGAATTCACCACAAGAGGCCATCCTTGGAAATGAGGCCTCCAATCCCACCTCTCATCCTTAGCTTCTCTCCAGCTCTGCTTCCCCTTGGCCTTCCTGGTCTGTGAACTCCCCGCGAGCCTGGCCCTGCGCCGCCGCACTGCTGCCTTTGGTGGGAGCACTGCCCTTCAAGCCGCGCGGCCCAGGACGAGGACGAGGATGAGGAGGATGAGGATGAGGATGAGCGAGGACGAGGCAGTGCCCTCCCACCCCAAGCCCCCGGGGATCTCCGGTGGTGTGGCTGCTCAGGCTGCCTGGCAGGGCAGGGGAAGGGGCGCAGCGGCCACTGCCACGACCAGGGGCACCCGCTGCCCACCCTGCCCGGGCAGACTGGGCCACGTTACCTCCAGTGGATGCAGGAGGGAGGGCACAGGGGTGTCCCTCAGATGCGGCACAGGCTGTGGCAGGCCCTGATCTAAACAACTCCTTGGGCATGCAGTGCTACCAAGTCTTAAGACAAACACACACCTTAGTTTTCTGAGTTTAATCAAATTTACCTTCTTCTATTAACACCTGCATTCGGTATCGTTAGACAACAAAAAAAACTCCTTCGACTGTGGCCTGGGCCATGGCTGGGGCCGGGAGGGGAGCGAGGGGAGCGAGGGGAGGGAGGGGGGCTGGTGCTGCATGCGACGCGGGGCTGCCTGCCTCAGCTCACGGCGACAGGCGCCCACCCGCCTCAAAGCCTGCAAGGTGCTTCATCCAGCCTGACGGCGAAGCCCGCGTTTCGCTGACTGAAAACAACCCCCAGCAAAACGGAGCTCTAAACAGGGAAAACCCCCACTTCTAGAAACCAAGGAACCGGTACACTTTAAAATTCAAGCTGTGATAACAAAGCTAGGGAAGTCCTAAGAATGCAAAGGTATGGAACATGAGTGAAAAATGTTGCTGGTAATGGAGAAAGAGCAAGGAATTTGTGGGGAAAAAAAAGGCAGCACATTCAATGCACAGATACAGAGTGCACCTTCTTGACCTCATTCTGTCAAAACTGTGAGTTTTTAGATCACTTTTGGACAAAGGTTATTGCACTGCTTGTTTCTTACAGATGTATGAATATACCATGAAAAAAAGCCTTGCCCTGTTTTCCTGGAAAGCCTATTCAAGATCTAGTGTATATGACAGGAGAAAAAATAAACATTCAGGTGTGCTCATACCAGCCAGCCACACAGCTCAAAAATCTGTCTCCAAATGCAGGCACAAAGCCAGTTAAACTCCTAAATCCGCAGTGACCGCACACTTTTACTCTATTTATTTAATTATTTCACAGCTATGACTCCATTTTCTTGAGTTGAGTGATACAGAAAAGCCCACATGGGACTCCAGTTTTCATACCAGCACCAAGATGACCCTGCTCTGGGCAGCCGTCCTCCTGCCCAACAGGGACCAGCTCTAGCCCCTAGTTCTCTGCAACTCTTTCTGGCAGCGCATGCCAAAACGCCTGTTAAGAGAGGTCTATGTTCGATCATTATTATTTTATTGAGAGGGTGATAGAGCATCATTTCACTCACGGATCTTCTGTTCTAATCATTTCAGGCATACTTACCTCCGCTGCGCTCTGTTCGGTGCCCACGGAGACGTATACTACTACTTCTCAGCTGGGTGAATGCGAGTAATTCTAGAGACATGTGAGCTGTCACGCTTCCTTTTAACTGAGATGTGAACCCGTGGACACTGTGCTGGTTGGCTTGCTTTCAATATTTGCTTATCTTTAACACAGACAGTGATTAGAGGACTAATATAACTCAGGATAAAAGTGAAAGCAACCAGGAAGATTTTTGAAGTTATTTAAATGCTCATTTTGATTTCTGTTCCTCCTTTTTTTATCAACAGCATTATTGAGGAAGATTGGAGAGGAGCAGAGGTGAATAAAATCTTTTCCTTTTTGCTAGATTTTGGGGTTTTTTTCTCAGCTTTCACTGAACTTTTGCCCAAATTGGTTTTTATCTCCAAGCTATGTGTGACAATAGTCCCAAAGAATAGCCTGAATCCACTGCTCCACCAAAGTGGTTGATCAGACCGGTCCAGCATGGTCTCAGCCACGAGGCTGGAATGAGGTACTTGGGTTAATCACGTCTATGTGTTCACGTTAAGTTTTTCTGTGAGGTATTTTATAAGTGAAATAAAATAATGCCCGAGACATTTCTCAATGAAACCTGCACTCCAACATCACAAAGAAGAATATTTTGTTCCCCAGTTCTGTGTTGTATTTTGTACGGGATTACTTTTTAACCTGGGTCAGTTCCTGAGGTAGTCTCCGAACTTGCACAACCAATCAGTCAGGTTGGTCAGAATGTGAATGAGCCAGAAAGAGGAGCAGGGCTGTGGATTTTTTTCACCACAGAGGAAACACAGTTTTGCTGTGATTAAGATCACTGAGATTAAGCCTGTTCTGCTTTGCTTTCTGCTCCAGTCAGGCATGTCTCTAGTATTTTGTAACTGAAATTTCTATTCTAAGTGTTTAATAATAATGAAAGACAGTATTTATTGATCCGAAAACCAGACAGGGAGGTGCCCCACCGGATGTTCCAGTCCCTGCCACATCACTCTGAAGAATCCAAAGAGTAAAAGCGATGGCCCCACCACATCAGCTTCGTGAACTAGCTGGAGAGCCAACGAGGTGTGAGTTGGGGCAAGAAGCGGTATTTTCCAGTGAAAAGAAATAGAGAGTAAAGGCATTTGGCCTTTGAGCAGATAGTGAGTGGGGAAAACACATGAATCCTAAGGATATTCTGAAACGTCAGCATCCTAAAGCTAGGATTTGTCCCTGCTTGTCAGTAACACTGAATTACAGTCTATCTGCAGTTAATTGAACATAGGTTTCGTGTTCATATCTTTTTCACGGTAAATAGTCCACTGCAATATTAATAATTAACCTTGGGATCCAAATACCTAACATATACTGTAGGTGCAATTGCATAAAGTTCAGTGGGCGACTGGGAAAGGAAATGTATGGTTTACTGCATAATTTAAACAAAATCAATGTTCTCGGTGCTATTAGCATCCCATGTCCTTCTCTGGTTGTTTCCTCTGGTACTTCGCACCAATACATTTCTGTACATACTAATCAGAGTTCTTTCAAAAGCCTCTACAGTGGCAGCAAACCGGCGTAGCTCTGAAGTTCCCCATACAGACAATGGAAAAGTCTCCTGCCCACCTATACTGTAAAATTAAAATGTAAAGTAAATGCCTGAATTAGGCACATGGAATCCCACAATAAGTTTCATATAAGTTACTGCAAAATATATGTAACACATCATAGCAAACAAGGGCAATCTAAATTAGACCACTGCAGCACTCATTTTAGGAATCTGCGTAGGAACAGATCGTTGCCCACAAACTGAGGGGAAAAAGAAAAAAGTAAAAGGTTTGTAAGGCATTTTTTTATTTTAGACACGCCTCGGGTATTATTACATACCAATAACGTGTAGTATTGGCTTTTATTGCACAAAACCCATGCCAAAGATATGTGATGCCTGAGTTACTAGAGAAGCTTCTCAGAAGTCAGCATTACCGAAGGGCCACAGTGAGTGCGGAAGGCTAAGTGTAGCCATTCCTCATGAATACCGTGTCTGCTCCCTCCTACAGGATTTCTGTCACCGGCATACTCTGTCTCCCTCTCTCTTTCACTCCTGTAATTCACAACTGAACGTGTTTTACCTGTGTGTCTTCCAACCAAGTTCCCAAGTTCAGAAAAGTGGCAGGGAGATTTTAGGTTACCAAAACAATTCTAAAATGGGTTTGTCTTTGGAAGATGAGGTGTTTGGACAGTTTTGTTTGTCTATCCTCCCTAATGCACCAGAGCAGGATCCCAGCAGAGATGCTTAAACAAGTGCTGTTAGTTTGAAGTTACATTTTTTTCTTTCTTTGGGTTTTCTCTCTGATAGACATTAATTTGTGTTTTGTCCCCCAAGTTTTCCAGCTAGAAAGAGGGAAGAGTTTGGTGTATTTTACACTGCATAAAAATGAACAGGGTGAAACTGAGGCCTGAGAAGTTTTGGAAAGAGTTATAGTGTAACACTTTTGACACAAGACTGTGGAGCCATCTCTTTGTATTTCCTGCCTTACAGTAAAATATGCCTGTGGCCACAGTTATCCATGTATTTAATTCGCATTTGTGTGTGTGTGCATATGTTTTAACAGAAATAAATAAATAAAAAGTCCCTTGAAAATGCCTGGGATCGAAGAACATTATTTTCTTTTCTCTCAGTTGGAGTAAAGGCCTCAAATCCTTCCAATTTCTTTGCATGACCAGTAGCTGAAAAGCATTACACCACCTACACATTTTTTCTGTATGTATAGCAAAAATTAATTATCAACTAGTTATCTATTGCTTCTGTCTTGGCTGTTCCCCTCTAAAATTCCTGCATCTTCTCCACATGCCTCCACCTCCTCAAGAACCATTTAAAGGGTTGTTGGCTTACACTGTTGTAATGTTGTTTGCTTAACCCTCTTACACTTTCTTGTAGTCAAGGTATTTACAAGCACTTGTCTTTTACAGCTCTGCTTTTCTCCCTTTAGCCTGATTCGACTTCTGATATATCAGCTTGACACTCTAGTTTGCCATTTGAATAAAAAGCTTTCTCCTTCAATCAATTTGGAAAGGCCTCATAGTTTGCCTTGGGATCATTTTTTATATCTATATTTGGACATAACCTGTTCCCACCACAGTCTCTGGTTCATCTTTCATTCAGGTTTTTTTTCTTCGGAGCTGTAGATTTTCAACACAGCATTGCTCAGATCCTGCAAAGGAAGGAGTAGATGGGGGCTGGAGGAGTATACCATTAAATATCCCATTATACACCATTCAAGACCAGGCTTAACAAAGCACTTTGACATTTTACCTCTCAGCGCCCCTTTGAGCAAGGTTAAGTGCCAAAAGCTGGATGTTGGAAAGAGAAATTCTTGATGCCTCTGGATTAGAACCAATTAATGGAAAAATCTTTCTTTGCTTAGTCTGTCTACTTTGAGAATATTCTTCTCCAAGTGAGGTGATGGACTAATGCTGATTTTGGTCTTTTAAAATATTTGATTTTTTTTTCTCAAAATTCTACAGACTCTCCAGTTCGCAAAAGACTCCACTGCAAAGGAGACAGGTTTTTTCTGTGGAAAGGACACGGGCTTTTTTTTTGTGGAATTTAAGCTAGGATGCCACAAACTTGATTATAGGTGACATAACATACAAAACCCAGAGCTGTAATCTTGTGGCCACTAGCTGTCCATAGAGGAATGAAAAATGTTACCCCATTGTAAACTACTGAACATCTAAGAATGAGGACAAGACTCTGCATGTTTTGCACTGGTAAGTCTCGCACACTGTGATCCCACTTCAAATATGATTTGTCCTATGCTTTCATGTAGCCAACAGTCCAGTAAAAGCTACAGCTCATTGCCTACATTGCACTCTAAGGTTGAGGTGAAAGGTAAATGAGAAAAAAGCTGTAGTGAAAAAATGACATGAAGTTGTATTCCTGTGAGGAAAAACTATTCCCTGAAAAGCACACACAAAAGAAAATTGCAAACTGCAGAGAGCAGGATTCACTCTATAGCCCTGCTTCTGAGGACAGCAAGGCAAGAGATTGGAAAGGTGACAAAAATCCTTGCTTGTTCGCTTGTTTATTATGTTACTATCATGCAATTATTTTTATCAATTATAGCTTAATTATTCTTCTGTTACAGGTGATCCACGTCTTTTAATGACTATATTCCCTTGTCAATACTGCCTAGTTCATGGATGGATCACACCATGGATCTGAGGATGACACAGCCATAGATGTGACTTCAAATACCCTCTTCCTTACCCACAAGGAAATTGAGAAGGGGAAGACAATGAACAACACTGCCCTTAACATATGTATTTTTAATCTGCTCACACAACATAGCGTACAAGAGACTGAAATATATGAAACGCTTGAGTAAACAAGGGCTATTGATCTGATTTCCATCAAAGTTTTCAAAGTTTTTGGGAATCAAAAGAAGAGCAACAGTACCAAATTAAGAACCAGGTAGTTACACCTGCAGAAATATTTTCTGTGGGATTTAGATGCGGACTCTTCCTTGCACTCTAACACTTCCACAAGAAGAAGGAGGATGTGAGATCATTCCTCACCATGTCTGTCACCCCGCAACGCTCCCTTCTTGTCAGTGCTAAACTGTAGGCGTGATGGATCCAATGTGTAGAAAGCTTTGTACACTTACACTGCTACACGTGTTGCAAATGTGAACCCACTGTGATTTATAGTGCACAGATACACAAGTAAACCCTCTGGCAAAAACAGTTTCTTTATCAGACCACATCCATAAGAACAGCGCCTTGCGCTGAAACTTGTCCACATGCCACCTGCGAAAAGAAGAGGAACAGCGCTGAAATACTATGCTAGAAAACACCCCCTGCAGGGGAGCTCTTGCCTGCGCAGAAGACATCATCACTTCCAGGGTGCAATGAAATTCACTGCCATATGGCCCAAGAGAATAATTAGAATGTGTTAAAATTTCTGTATTAAAGTTTCTATGAGAAAAACCTAGGGGTCACCAAAATCCACGTTTTTTTGCTGCAACCTTCTATTAGGAACAGTTCATCTAAAAATGCCTATCTATAAAGCAATGTGAATTAGAATTAAATACTAGAATTACTTAAATACTACTAGCGTACTAGAATTAGATTACTCAATTTATTTTTTTTTACTTCAAAATAATGTTTGCATTAAAGTCTCTATAAGTTCTTAATATGGTATATAAAAAAGTATTTGGACAAGTCATATGTAAGATAAATTGAATATAGACAGACAAAAAAAGAAAAAATTTTGAATTTACAGAGGGTTTTGACATTGTTCCGAAGTAGACACGAACACATTTTCAAAATCATGATAAAACAGTTACAGCTTCTGATGAACCCAAGTGGCAATTTCCACGATAGTCACCTGAGGCTTCAGCACCTCACGGATAGCAGATTTGGGAGGCCTTTCATTAAGCAGCCGGTGCTCTGTCTTGCGCAGGTTCACAGGCACTCCTTCACCTACAGCTGAACACGAGCGGCTGAGGGCCCCCAGCAGCAATGGGTCTCTCTGATTTACTTCCAGTTACAAAAGCATACTGCTGCTTCTGCTGCCTGGGAAGAGAAAGGCAGATCAAAGCCCTTCTTGGAATTTCAGGAACACACCATCAGTTTCTTCACCCAAGTGGTTAACCAAATACTCAGGGTCTTGCGAATAGATCCAAACAGGATCCTGTTGTTTCTCTGAGGCAACGATTTGCAAAGAAGGTAAGTTCAGCTTCTCTGAACCCAGGGGAGTCTGAGGGTAAGAGGCAACATGCCTTAAGCAGTTATTTCAGCCAGCATTGAGCCCAAACGCGCTCATTTGCTCTCTCAGGGCAAACCTTTGGTTGCAATCCAGGCTATAGTCTGGGTCTAGGTATAGGGTCTCGTTTGGGTTATTTTAACGTTTTGTTACCCCACTGCTTTCTTTTCAGTGGTGCCCAGCTAATGTTTGAAAGTTACCCCGCTACCCTGCCCCGGCTGCAATTGCATGAAAAGGCTAAATGTTGTTATAGCACGACTGCCTCAGTGGTTCAGGCCTTTACCTGGCATTCTTGGAGTCAAGGTGAACCAAACGAGGCACCAGAAACTTGACCTTAATAAATCTATAATTAGGCTTGCATTGCTCTGAGCTCATGGAGTGCTTGTTAAAAAACCAAAACAACCAACCAAACCAAAACCCCAACAAAACAAAGACAACAAAGCTTATTGGGATCTTGGTGCTTACACAGGGAATCAAACACCTCAAGTGCCAGGAATCCCCCTGGCCAGGGCCCTTGCAGAGGCATCTTCAGCTGGATCAGGTGAGACTCATGCTCTTCTGCTCGCTTATTTTCTAGCTGCCCCATGGTGCCTACACAGGAATAAAACAGATCAGAGAGATACTTTAAATCTGGCGCATTACAGCATTTTACTGAAACACTAGCTCAGCCCCAATGGCAGGCTGGATACAGAAGCGAAGAGCTGAGGCTGAGCTGCAATTCCTGCTTCTTTGGCTGGCACAGCTGGGCAGTCTCACACCGGCAAAAAACACGCTCGGGCCTGGAAGCAGCAGAGCCTTAGCCAGGAATAGACTCAGGCCCAGGGGAGGTGAGGGAACAGCACAGACGTATATCTGTGACAGGTTCAATGGCCACAAAATCTCACATGGTGTAAGAACACATACCACACAGACACGAGAGCCAATGGTCCCCCAGCTCCAGGAACCCTGCCCCTAGTCTCAGACCCTCCAGTGTCCTAAATATTTAACCCTTTCACAGGTTAGAGGTCACTTCTACATACCTACTGGAATTAATGCACGCTCCTAATTACAGTTTTTACTTTCATGAAAAATTGATTTATGGGTTGTAGTATCTTTACATGTGCATGCATTTCACTACTTCCAAAGATTACCAGTTCTTATTGCCAAAGCATATTAAACGTGAAACAGATTAATGCTTAAACACCAAAGGAAAGGGAAGTATCTGAACTCTAGCTACAGCACATGGATGCCACGGCTTGAGTGACTCAAAGGCATCTAGCTCTATTTGCGAGACGCTCGACAACCCCCCCAGCCTCCAGCTGCTCTGCTGGAGGGGCACCACTCTGGCAATCAGCCAGAGCAGCACGCCTTAAGAGCCCATGGGGTGCTCCAACACCCAAGGTACTTGCCTCAGCAGATAGCTCCAGTGTCTTAGAGGGCACTCACCCTGCACAACAGCCAGCTCAAATGTCCTTTTGAGATGCCTCCAAAGCCTAGGGGCTATACATTTTAAAACACACACAAAATATAGAATTTTTTTTTTAAAAAAAAAAGGATTAAATCAACTTTTAAAAAATATTTTATTTTCTTTATTCATGGTACAAAAGAAGTATTTTCTTCCTACACCCCAATGGATTGTCTTGCATAGTCCCTAGAGCACACGCGCCCCACTTTGGACACCGCTGCCTCAGACCTCACAGCCAATGCTAACACTGATCCACCTCATAGGCACACGTGTTCATGTTTACAAGCAATACATCGCGAGAAGCCAGCTAACTGAAGAGAAGTTCAGTAGTAAACTAATCCCTGATGGAACAAACTGTATCACGTGAAATCACTGAACTGACTCTGTACTTCGTGAATAGTAGCAGGAGAATTTGCTGACGCATAATAGGTATTTGTAGATCAAATTTGGCAAGAAATAAGAGCATTGGCCAGAGTCAGCATAAATATAGTTACAGAGGCACTCCAATAAAGTGGTTCCATAGTATCTCGATCTGCAGCTTATTGACAGTTAACTATGGTGCACAGCTTGCTACAGGGTGGTAGGTGTTGCTCTGAATTTAAGCAACTAAGAAAACAGCAAATTTTCTACAAAGACAAGGACTGCAATACTGCAGAGTTACAGATTCATCAGGAGGGCAGAGTTTTGACTGAAGATCAAAACTACAGGTGTACTCTGGTGTTGTGCTTCTACAGAGTCCCCAGACATTTATGGAGACACAGATTAAGTCTAGAAATTGTTGACTTAGGGTTACAGTCCATCAGTTTAATGTTTTGTATCCAGCAGATTCCAAAAGAGGTAATAAAAAGCATCCTTTAAGGAATCTTCTCTGATGTTAAGACCTGAGAAGCATGGCAGCGAGCCTTAAAAAAAAAAAAGCGGGGAGAGAGGAAAAAGAACAGTTTAATGAACAAAAATACCACTTTAAAAAGCATTTTCCAAATGAGTAGTTTCGTAAGCTTAATGAGTATAAGGGGTTATATTTAATCTTAATTAAATGGGAGCTTTCAAGACAAAATTCTAAATAATTGATATTTTAAAATATAAATTAAATCTTTGAAAAAGAAGAAAAAACTAAAACCAAAGCACCCCACACAAATCCCATACAACACTCTTCCTTTCACTGTGTCCTGAATTGTAAAGCTTTTGCCAGTAGGAGGAAAAAGAGGATGGCTGTGTCTCATTGCTGCTTCTAACACGTTCAGGGCCAGAAAACATTTAAGACAATACCTCATTTCAATATGTTAAATATAGTGGAGCAGGTGACTGTCACCAGTTATTTCATAGCTTAAATAGAAGTCTGCCCCAATGCTTGAACATGCTGAACAGTGCTGATAAGACACCAGAGAATCAGAACAGTTCCTCAGAATCAAATTCTTAGTGTAGGAAAGAAACAGCTTAAGAAACAAAAATCACAGCTGACATTCAGCTGAAAACTCCTAAGGTCTTAAAAAGTTACAAGCCCAAAGTGAAACATGTGGATAGGATTTATAAAAACGCTCACAGCTCAAACATGTAAGTTGCTCAGAACTGTGTTTTGAATATAAGAAGTTCTAAGTACTTTCAGAAAGCAGAATGCACTAGTTCCAGTGTCCGAGCTGAGGAGACATTGGATGGTTAGGCCTCAGTATCTGCGCGCCTTGTTCTTCAACTGTAAAAGGCTGACAGACACCACGTAGCTTTACAAAGTTGCCATAAAACCCCCTGAACATAACTTTGGACCATGAATGCTTTGTAAGTACCTTATATGCCTGCAGTAAGTTACTTAGGAGAAAATATCAAAAGAAAAAAAGCCTAATTTACACATGCAAATGGCTGCACGCTTCATAAAAGAAGTCTGTTACATCGAGGTGGCATGCATTTACGTGCAAAACCTTTTTGGTATTGATATCCTGTGATTACTCCTATGATTACTGTGACAGAGAATAAGCAGAAAGCAGAGAAGAACAGCAAAGAAAGTGGAGAGATGAAAAAAATTCACCATGCAACCATATATGCATGTGCATTTGGGTATTAAGGAGATGCAGATTCTCTTAAATTTTCTTAGGCAGAAACTATTTTTAGAAATACTTACAGCCTTCTCTTCCAATGAGAGTACACCATCTACAGCCACTATCTGGTATTGCTTTTCTTTTAAGCTACCCACATATTTCCGAAGTAGTTTGAGAGTAGTACCATCACTATTTTGTTTTAGCAGTTTCTGCATCTCTTGGGAAGGACATCCTGGGTCAAACAGTAGCAAACACAAGGTTCTATTCTTCTTCTCTTCTATTCCAACAACAGTACGACTATGACCTAATTTCAAAAGAATAGATTTTTCAGTATTTTAGAAACACATAAATCCCATTTATTTCCTCATAGCATACCACTTCGTTTTCAGATCAAGGAAGATAGTACTTCAAATTTAATAAGGTATTTATAAGTAGAAAGCAGATGTCAAAAAGCTGAGATACCAGTCACACCCAGCTCTTCCATCCAATAAAATTATGAACTTTAACGTTGTTCTTACTAAATAAAAAAATAACAGGAAATAAAGCCATTCCTTCAATTAAATGAAGAAGGAAAGTTACACACTGCTCTGAATTGCAGCACATATAACAAAAGATAGAGAATAGAAAGAAACCAGCATATTGTGATTCTGACCTTGATGCTGCAAGTAGATAGGTGGTTTGGAAGTACACACTACCTTTGCACCACCTTCATTATCTTTAGAATAGTAATGCAGAATCCACTCAAATAAACGAGGGTGAGTACCCGCAGGGCCAGTCGGTTTGTGAAAGTCAATGACTTGACACCTACAGAACATTCAGAATGAAAAAAACAATAAAATTTCAAGCAGGTTGGTTGTTAAAAATAACTTTTTCACCTCCGTCCTTTCCTCCCACATCAAGAATGTTTTGTAAAACACAGCAATTCCAGGCATCAAGTGGTTGTTACCACTTTTTTTTTTTTTTAAAATACAGGAGTAGGGGTCATAATTACAAAGTAATGCAATATATACTATTCAGAACTAGAAGATTTGTTCTGTAACAAAGAAACACTGTTCAGTCTAACAAGATCTTGTGAAGCAAGCAAGAATTAAAAGGTTTGATTTTTCTGTACAAATGATACACATATACTACAGAATCCAATTAACAGCTTTCAGAATTATGCAAGTGAATAGTTGAAATTCAGATTCTTCTTGAGAAGAAACTTCTAGAGAAATTAAGTTTTTAAGCAATGTTTGATTTTTTGCGTTATGTGGCATAATTCTTCACCAAGTCTCAATGATCTAAGTAGTTTTTCAATTTATGTACCTGCATAAGTAGTTGTTACACAGCTTTATGCTGCGCTAAACCAGATCTGTTTATAGGCTGGTTAAATTTAAAGCCACTAATGTGGCTTTGTCATGGCACCATTTGCAATTCTGACCTTTAAAGGTACAGCACTTAAAAATAACAACAACAAAGCACAATTATTTACTTTATCCTGAGACTGGTTAACAGTGAATAAATTTCACATGCTCCTATCCATGCTTTGGAACCATGTAATCTGTTGTTGAAGTGAGACGCCCCATGAGGATCAAAGCCTTCTCTCCAGGCATCTTCAATCATGGACTGAATCTTTGGTATACTAGGAATTAGTGTAGTATCTGGAACAGAAAAAGCTTTTGAATTGTGGTTACAGTTACTAAAATAGTCCATTAATTAAAAATATTCAGCTTCTTTTATAAGAGGCAGTTAATGTTAAAGATGCACCAAAAAAACTAAAGCTAAAACTTCAACCACATCATGCCCTGCCGGTATTCACCCCTCTGATTCCTTCCACAGTAAGTAGCAGTGGTATAACAAGCATTTAATAGGTATCACTGAACTAGTAAGCCTTGCTGTGTAAACAGAAAGGTAAAGCATCAGTCAGTAGGTCATCATCCAAGGTACACGAAGCAAATAGGCAGCGTTTTGTTTAATACCTCTCAAGCAGTCATTATACAAGCTGTTTTGCAACAGCGATGAAAGGAGCATTTGGAAATTCCTGTAACCGCAACCCCAGCCTCTGTCGCCCAAAGATGAGTGGAAGTGATCTACTCCCGTTGAAAGCCATACATGCCTCACATCTTTGTTTTCATTCTGGTAGTACTTGCACAATGCTTCAATGACTCCTAAAAGATGACCAAATATAAAGTTTATCTGTAAAACGAGCTACAAAATTTGACAGAAAAAAATTCTTTCCCCAGCTTGGAACAGACACAGGTTGAAACAATTTATTTTAAAACTTCTAAGTGAGCCTACATTACATATAGAACTCGCATCACAAAACCAGTGGACATTGCGCCTATTTCACATCCACGGTCTTGACTTTGATGAATTTATGTACTAAAAAGCTTTCACAATGCAAGCTATTTTTTCCACTGCTGCTACACAATGAATGTTTTAATTTGAACAGCTTGGACTACATTATAAACTGTGATATGCACAGGAACTATTACAATGAAACAGGAAAAGTAACGTCACTGATAAAGCATTTCTATGCCACTGCACCTCCAGTACAACATCCCCTTAAAAACGTGGAAATACTTATGCATATTACGTAATCCTTCTATTTCCCCCACGTTATTTTTTCTGGAGGAACTAAGACAAGAAAAGGTATGGCACAGAATCTAAGAACTACTGTAAATATTTTCTAAAAATCCACTTGCAGGATATTCCAAATCCTCCATTGTTACATGAAAGAACACACTTGGGAATGCTCTCTCCAATTTGTATATGTAAATTCTCAAAGGCCTTTTATTGCCATGATATTGTGAAGACAATCGTTCCATAGCCATCTCGGATTCCTCTCTCAAGTCAAAATCATTACCAAGAATGAAAACTTTAAATGTATTATTTCCACTCAACATATCTTATAGAAGAAATTTTATTTTACCTGTCAAGAACCAAACGGTTATTTTGTAAGCTAGAGCCACAAGAAATAAGCTAAAAGACCTTTGATCTGTGGTCTTAGCAAATAAAGAAAAAGAAGCCTTTTGAAAGGGACACAGAAAAGCCATCAGCGCTGCATTTTCATACCAATTACAAAATATTTCAAAGATTTATCAAGTAGATGTCTACTCCTCCCAGTCCTCTCTTGGACTCTGTAATCAGATGAACATTATGCTTACCCAGGAGCAGCTTGCATGATACTACAACTAACTGAAACACAAGATACAAAGCTACTGTAAATTTTAATAGCTACACTAGGTTAGGAACCAACGAGTACTAGGTGTAAACAAGCATCCACTCAAGGTCAAACAACTTGTAGTAAGACATTTGCATTTTTTTGATACATACTGTATTAGGGTCCTTAACCAGACAACTTGGTTCCAAGGTTTCATAGAAAAAAAAAAAAAGAAAAAAAGAAAAAGAGTCTTCAGGGTAGAATAAATACTAGAAACATACCAAGCTTTAGTTTCCTTGTTAGTTTAAGACTAAAATGGTATAAATTGATCTAGAAAATAAGGATACGAATACGGATGTAACCAATATTAAACATCCAGCTATATGCCTTGTTAAAGACAGGTTTGGTCACTACAACCTAGGTCTAAAAAGTACAGGCTTAGTTGTATAATTTCAACATTTTTACCTGAGGTCTTTGTCTTCCCATCATCTATACCAGAAGCCAAGCATTCCATCATGTCAGCTTTTCTCTTGTGATATTCAAAAGGCTGCAACCTTCCTCTATCAACTTCCCTTTCCATATTCTTTAGGAATTGCTGCTTGTAGCCTCCAGAATTATCCAACCCATACTGTCTCTGTTAGGGATGGAACATGCATGATTTAAATCACATTTTTTAAATTCACCTTTGCTTTTGAGAAGCTTCATGCGCAACCAGTAACTTTGAAAAATAGTGAAACACAACACAAAACCTTCAGATTTATGATATTTTAAAGCTGAAGGCCAAGCTTCATTCCTGAATAGGAATGTGGGACAAGGAAAGCCACACCTGGAAAAACAGGTGCATCCCTCTGCTCCCTCTTGGGCAGGCAGCCATTGGCACAGAGGCAGTCAATGGCCAGGAGGTGGCGGGAGTGGGAAATGAGCTATCACGGCTGCCCGGTGGGAGGGAGGGAAGCAACACCTAGTGGGGTAGTGGTCACTGGAGCAGGTGATGGTATCCAGGAAGAGGATAGTCAGGATGCTCAGGCTCTCAGGCACTCTGCCAAGGAATATGGCCCAGGCTGCACTGCAAGGCAGAGCACTAGAGCTGGGCAGAGCACAGTGCAAGACAGCAAGGTGTACCAGGGTCCCCGGTCAGAGCAGTTTGGCATGCACAGGGAGCACCCAGCCCCATCCTGAACCAGCACCACTCAAAGCAGTAAAGCCAAGAAGCTCAAAGCAGGCTTGCCCCGCACTTGTGCCAGGATCAGGGCTGCTGAGAGCTTGTGTTTGGCCGCAACCCACTCCTGCACCACCACCTCAACACTGCCTGTCTGACTGCACAGGTCTGACCCAGTATGTCCGTTCCAGGTCATAACAGTTCCAAGGTACTCTGCTGCTAATGGCACAACTGTTCAAAATTTTACCATACAGAAATATTACAGTACTTGCAGCTTTTTAAATTCTTCCTTCTCTCGCTTCTCTTCTTCTGATCTCTGCCATTTATCTTCCTCAGTTTGGAGTCGCTGAGCCAGCTCTAGATCTCTTATGTGTCCACCTACCCAGGAATAACATTCCAAAGAGAGAGAACTTGATCAAGAAGTTAACAATGCTTTGATGGATCTGGGCATTAATTTTGGCAGATGCATCCCATACTATTTTGAGCTATTAGCAACAAACACGAAACAGGACTGATTGCATTCAGTCTACCGAGACTCAGATTCTTCAATTGGACAAAGTTTATGCAGAGTTACAGGAGCAATTACTTGGCAAATAACACATGTACCTCTACTACTAAGAAAGCAGCTTCTGTTTATTATGCTTCACTTCACTGTTAGCAAAAAGTCCCAGTTTCTTGAATAGCACACACTTACTAGCTTCTAGGATCACTGCCAGCAGTCTCAAAGCGACAAAACCAAATTTAGGATCAGAGAACTCGATAGGGAATCTCTAGGATTTTATTAGCCATGCTAATAAATAAAATTAATTTTGATGAATTTACTTCATCACTATGGCTAATGGATCAGCACAAGCATTTAGAGAAAAGAATGGAGAAAAAAAATTGAAGTTTTCACAAGCTACAGATTCGCAACTCATCATACTGGAATGTGCCACTCTAAATCCATGTATGTAAACCTCCTATAGAGCTAGAAAAAAATATATAATATGGCTGTCTTTTAAATATTTTTTGCTCTAAGTTTTAGTTTTGGCTAACATACAGTGCATTTACTTAACAAGCATGCATAGACAAATATTTATTTTAGCATGTATAATTAAGCAGAGCACTTGGGCAAGTGACAGGACTTGCTATTAGCTATGTTAAAGCTTCATTATGTGTGTGTCCCGTTCTCTTTTCAAATAAGGAAATATTTAGTTTAAATTTTGTCTGAGGTTCTATACTGCAACATGCAAATACTTATAAATGCTTTCAAGTGTTACCAAGCCTGTATCCTTTCACGTACCTTCCAAAAAGCTTTGTTCCTCTAAGTGTAAATCCACATGCTCTTCAAGAATCTGAATGTCTGTGCAGGTAAGACTGCACATTGGACATTCATATCGCTGTTCACCATTTCTTGTGTCTGAAAAAGAAATGCAGTTTCTTGATTAATGCAATTCCTGGTTTTTGTGAAAATCACCCCCCCCTCCCCCCAACTGAAATACAGTCTGTGATAAATACACAGTAATGAATTTTGCATTCCACTGAAATTCCTCAGTAAAAGGCAGCAAATTCTAAACAGCTGTTACTCTCTCAACCAATTACAAATTTGAATACCTGACAATTTTAATATATATTTTCCTTCTTTCTATTAATCAAGTTTTGCCCTACTTAACTCGTAGGTCACAATTTGCTATGGTATTTGTATTAAGAAATGCTTAGTCTGAAATATCAAACTGTTTAAGGAAAAGATCTGTCTTGCTAACAGAGGAAAGCTTGCTTACAAAACTTTAATATTCTTGTGATGAGACAGCAGTTGGTGTGCAGAAAGAATATAATAAAACATGCTGTCATTCTTTGTTGGTCTTCCTGCATCAAACAAATAGTCTTTCTGCAGTTTTACTATTATTATTGAAGAGTACCATATAGAATAGGGAAGGTTCAAAAGCACTTCTGGAGATGACCTAGTCCCTCAAAGCAGGGTCAAATTAAACAGGTTAAGTTACATAGGGCCTTTTCCAGTCAGCTTTTGAATAACCGAGGATAGACACTCCACAAACTCCCCAGACAACTTAAGCCAGTGTTTGACCACTCATCCTCACAGTAAAAAGAAAAAAAAAAAAAGTGCTCTCGTGTTTAAATGGCATTTCCCATATTTCAACTTGTGCTCACTGCTTGTTGTCCTGTCACCGGGCACCACAAAGAAGAGCCTGACTCCATCTTTACTGCCCTCCTTTTGAGTCCCTAGATTTTACCTGCACCTTCCTGAGGTTCACAAAACTCAGGAAATAAATAGGCTACATTAGCTGTTTCTGGAAAACACTTGCCCAAGCTAAAGGTTCATGACTGGCTGGAGGAAAACTTGATAGCATAATAATCTAAATTCACCAGCAACATTTCATATAACACTGCAAACATATGGTTTCCTGAAACACACTATGTACATAAAAAAACCCAAAACACCCTTAATGCAGCTATTTTTAAAATAGAAATTGGCAGGCAGGCAAGTTATTTATTCAAGCTCTGCATTATTTGCACCCATAGAAGTAAAATATTATTCAATGCTAAGAGGTCAATTTTTTTTTTTAAGAACATTTTTAATCAGAGAATATGCAGTGTGGTTGCTTACATTGCCACATTCTGCATTCTCATCATCATTTGTTCCTCTTGTCAGTATACGTAGCTTGTACTTCTAAGAGAATTACCCCCTAGCAGAGATGCCGTTACTAAGTTTCTGCAATAGCTACCAGCAACTCTGGACAGTTAGTCAGAATAACATTCTGACCACGCTTAAGATGAAATACAGTATGCAAATAAATACCCATTTTCCTTACTCCAGCTTTATTCCCCCAAATATCCTTGCAGTCTCCAAGTGAGCATGCAGTACTTCAGGATAGTTCAGTGCTGGATCTTTCCCAAGTCTCTACTCCAAACTGAAAACTGCCTTTCCCTAACGAGCCCTGCAACCGCGATCCTGTCAAAGATGAGACGTCAAGAGGCAAACTCAAACCACATGCCAAACAGGCAAAACCCACCTCCTTATCACACAAAAGCTTTACGATTTGTTTTCATTGATACGGACGGTGCACTTTGGGCATGCAAAACGTTGCAGGTTCGCCTGCGTTAGCGTTACCGGTTCTGCTCCAGAGCAGATTTTTCAAGTGACGCCCCCATCCTCTTCACTCGCTCTCCCTTCCCAAGCGAATTCCCTCGGCCGCCTTCAAGCCGCCGCCCCTTCTTTGCACCCGCGACCGGTCCCAGCGCTCTCCAGCTGCGTCCGCCAGGATGAAGACCTCAGCGGCACCGCCCCCGACACGGAG
>NW_009260616.1:2759716-2762495 GCF_000687185.1 Egretta garzetta
GCGGCCTCCCCCGGCGCTGCCAGTCGGGGAGGGGGCGGTGGTTCGGCAAGGCGCGGTGTTCGGGGAGCCTTGCGTAGGCAGGGAGGGGAAAAAAACCCCAAGCTATCGCTAGGGTACGTCTTAGTCTAGGCACAACAAGTAGGCGAGATGCAGGATGTGGTGGGAAGAGGGATTTGGTGTTAAAACGAGCGTAGTTTTGCAGAGCAGAAGTGCAGACTTCCTTGGATCTAGATGGAGAAGTTGCGAAGCCTGCGTAGATCAGGGACTGCCAGTCTTTCTGCCCGTGTCGTGTCTATACCAAAACCCTTTGTGGGCAGAATGAAGCTATGACTTTGTAAGCTTTTCTTTTTGAAAATGGTTTTGGGGAGAGCTTCCTTCCCGTTGTGCTTCTGTAACTCTCTATTGAGCTGGTGGCCTAAACTGGGTTACTTTGAACGCACGCTTCTCTTGCTCAGTTCGTTGCTTGGCCTGACAGTTTTATTAGCACAACTAAATTAGCAACACAAGAGTGATTAAGGAAGTGATGATGTTCTAGGGCTAGGTAAGCCAGCAGTGTTGTTGGAAAAATTATCTTCTTAAATTGTATTTCAGAAGTGACATGACAATTACTAGAAGATTGCTTTAGATGGTGGCACACCGTGGCACATCGTGGTCCAGAGATGGCAGTAGTTTACTGAGGCTCTTGTGAAGTAAATGTGTTTGGGTGAAACAGGCAGCAGAGTCCTCGGGAGTGTCTTGTTGATGTCAGCTGAAGTCTGTGGGCTGTTTTCCTCTCATAGCTCATAGCTTGTGTTTATTGATCAGCAGTCTTTGGTACTGCTGATATAAAAAAAATGAATAGTCCCAGCACAGAAGCTGGCAGAGAATTGTGCGCGGCTCAAGAGCTGCAGTTCAGATATTCTTATGTATGTTTTTCTGTTGTGGAAGAATTTCAGACAACAGAGGATTTGTACAGAGTCTTAAATCCTATTTTTGACAGTTATTTCTCAGATGAAGGCTGCAGTTTTAGCTTTAAAAACTAGCACCATGCTATTAACAACCTTTTTCAGTCAGTTTTATTATTTCAGTGACAGAATCATGTTTTATCACTTTTATCTTTTCACAACTGATATGCCTGAAATGACAGGCAGATTCCCATCCTCTAATCCATCAAAAGAGCTGTTAATTAGAATGGGTCAATCATTTTGTTAGTTTAAAATGGAGAAGAGTATGCCTGTCTGGGTGCTAGTGACCCTTAATTTGTTTATCTGCAGAGTTTTTTCTTTGTACGGCTTAGAAGGAAACACGGGATAACCTTTAGATCCTGTGTTATGTTTGCAAGATAGGCATCTTAAAAAAAAAAAAAAAAAACAATTCAGGAAGATGTTAAATGAAGCAGTAATTACTGCAGGTGGGTTTTTTTAATTTGTCCGTGTTTTTTAATACATTTAATGTCTTCTTTATGAGAGGAGGAAGCAAATTCCTTTACTTGCTTGCAGAATCAAAATTTAGCAGTGTAATGTTTTTGCTTTTTGCTTCTCAGTTTGCTCATAAGACCTGTAACTTCTTTTTGCAGTAGCTTATGCCCTTTAATGAAGTATCTGATCCCTGAGGTGATCTGTAGTTTAATCTGCAGTTTAGAAATGCCTGTCTAGGCAAAGATTTTTCTCTGATTTCTACCTTAGAGATTTTTGTTGATGAACTGGGTATTGCAAGCAGCTGTAGGAATATAGAGCTGCTTCTGTAGATGCTTTTGTAGTACAAGAGATGGCATGTTTGCCTTACAAGGTTTGGCCTTTTGGAGTAATTTTTCTTTTTTTTAATAGACAACATGGCAAGCCCGGGTAAAGATAACTTCAGAATGAAAAGCTACAAGAATAATGCACTTAATCCCCAAGAAATGCGCAGACGAAGAGAGGAGGAAGGAATCCAGCTTCGGAAACAGAAAAGGGAAGAACAGGTAAGTATCTTGGTGAGCTGTTAACTGTTAAGTGCTTGTGAAGCTAAATTCAGATATGCTAAAGGACTTGAGGAGATTCCTCCTGTGGAGCAGAACCCAGAGCGTCAGGTTGAATGTCTGTTTTCTGTGCAATCTTGGGGAGCACCAGGCACTTCTCAGCAGGACCGTAAAACAAGATTAAGTGAACAAAAGCCGTCTTAAGTCACTAGGGCACACAGAGGAGAGACCCATGTCTTAAGTTTAGTCCTTAGTCTAGTTTTAAACATGTATGACTGGGCTGAAAGGGTACTCTTTATTTCCAGTAAGGGTTAGAAACCTTGCATTCTCTTCTAGAGTTTGGCCCAAAGTTGTACTGGTAGGAAAGAACTATTTTTGTCTTTGAAGCCATCCTTCAAGTTGTCCAAAAGCTTTTCTGCACTGACTTAGTAAAGTGGCTACCAATTAGTGATCCTTGAACTATTTATTATGTATAACATTTGCAGTTGTCTTCCTTGAATTTTTAGTGATCAGAGCACATGAAGCATGGTATAATTTAATGGTTTGTGGTAGTTCCTTTTCCCAAAATGTTCAGTAGTTTCTTGCCAGGCAAGTAAAGAATGGAGTTTGGTGTTTTTTGCTTGGTCTAAAGTGGCTGAATTTGTCTCCCACAACCTAAAGAGTGTCCCAGGCACAGATCTACAGTCTTCTCTGGGGTGGGAATGCTTACCCTTCTCCTGGGAAAATGGTGCTACTGCATGGAAAAAGAATTTAAATTAGTTGGGCCAGAGAGGTAAGAGTAAGAAGTAGTATGATGCTGGAGCATTTACCTCTGAATGGATAACTGTACTGCAGTTCCTGCTG
>NW_009260616.1:2762531-2766436 GCF_000687185.1 Egretta garzetta
GAAAGTTTTGGTTGTGTATTTTGTAGTAAATACTCCCTGGAAAAATTATGAAAATAATGGGTGTTTCCTCTCCAACACTGACTGTCGTAACAATGAGAATATTGTTATGTTCTCCTTGATCTTAATCTGTTGGACTGGTGGTGTTCAGCTCTTCCTGAACTGGGGAGAAATTTCTGCAGGGAAGTGAGACTGCTTTTGCCCAAAAGAAATTATAACTGGTAGATAGGCCGTGATCTTGAACAAAAACAGTTCATAAGAGCTTGTGTGTCCTTTTTGAGTGCTAGAAAGAACAGCTGGTCTTCCAAAAGAGGAATGTTGTTTCTTCTTCCTTTGTGGATTTAAATGGAGTTAAACTTTGTTTATGTCCAGGATTCTGCAGTTGTTTTGTGTCCAGGATTGTGTCCGATACAGAAGTGTGTTGAACAAGGGAGAGAATGCTTTGGTTTAGGTTCCTGTTTGAAATATGGGTAGATGTAAACATGGAGTGGCTTCTGCAGTTTTGGGCATGTACAATAAGCAAAAGTCTAGATGTCTATAGACACCTAGAGGACAAAACCTTCAGGATTTAGTAGGAGGTTTCATTATTATGCTTACAGGTGAAATATTAGTGGACTGAGATTCTCTAGCATTTATTTTTAAAGATACCAACATAGTCTTAGAATGCAAAAGTTTTGCTTGTATGCCAGGAAATGAAGAGGCACTTATTAAGCACTGCAGTGCAGGTATGTATTTTGAGCATAGGCAGTGCATGCAACCACAGTTAAAGCGATTTTTGGACATAGAGAATGTTTAAAGTTACATAATTTCAAAGTTCATACCTTGAAGATACACTGTTTTTCTCCAACTATATTAAAACAATGTTGTTGTTTTAATCTTTCTGCGACTGCATATTAAATACAGGTGCTGTTTAATTGGCATGCAAAGAAAGTACATAGATCTTAGACCTTCTGTTGAAGGGAGGAATGGGGTGTGCTGAAACACAGACATTGACTATGTGTTGATGACTTTAGCCTCTAAACTAAAGAAGGAGAAAGTAGCTTTAGGAGTACTGTTTCCTGCTTAAAAATGAATACTAATTATGAGGGATGAAAGAGCAAAAGTAAAAATACTTGTATCTTCTTTTTCTTACGTGTGGGAAAAAATCATGGATCTTCTCTAATTAGAGAAAACTTCAGTTTTTAAATGTCTCTCTGAAGTGTTGCAGCACAGTTTATCAATATACAGATATAGTAGTGTTCTTTGTTCTTTAAACTTTCATGTAGAATTCCATTTGCGTAGAGGAGTAGGAAGGTGAGTGGTTGAAATACTTTGACTAGTATTGGTGAAAGTATTTTTTCAAGTGTATGTCACCAGTGCCCACTCTATGCTAAGTTCTAATGTCTCCTAAAAATTTCTTCTTTGTTTAGCTGTTTAAACGCAGAAATGTTTCTCTCCCGGGAAATGAAGAATCTATGGTAGAAAGTCCCATTCAGGATCCTGATGTCAGCTCTACTGTACCTATTCCAGAGGTAATTACTTTAGAGAGTGTTTAGAATGTTATCAGTTAATGTGCATAGTACTACACATAGGAAATCCTCCTTTCATTTTCAGGAAGAAGTTATTACAGTAGATATGGTGCAGATGATTTTCTCGGATGATCCTGATCAGCAACTCACAGCAACTCAGAAGTTCAGAAAATTGCTATCTAAAGGTATGTAACTGTTGCCTTTTTTTTTATTATTATTTCTGTGTTGTTGTTATGATTTTTTGTCATAGAGAGTAGGTTAACCTTTAGTTCTGTTTTATTTTAAAATAGAGCTTGTTGAAACTTCTAGTTCTGTTTATAGAGAAACCGTGCCAAATCTATTCCGACCTAATGGCTAAATACAAAAAGCTTCATTATTCTAATGTTAAGTCTTTCAGACAAAGTAACAAAAGCAAGGATATTTTGTTTGAAGTGTCCAGAGCAGTAACTAACTGCACGCTAACATTACTTACAGTACTTGTTGCAGCGATTCAGTTTCTGATTCTCATTCTGCATTTGAGGGGAGAAAAATTACATGGCTGCCAAAGAACAGTTGTAACTTGTTTTTGTTGAGATACTAAGACAGGCAGTCTTAAGTTAATGCTGTTATTTCTGTAGCATGATAAGTACAGGTATGCTGGTCATGTAAAATAGTATCTAATCATAATTGCTTTTCCACTGACCTGAGCCACTGATTGAGGGAACAGTGTTTTGTCATGAGTTGCTAACGTGTCAATGGATAATAGTATTTGTTACTATTAGTACACATAATAGGGCGTTTCCTAAATTGTAGCACTTCATGGGGATGATCCTGCAGTCTTCTGAAGTCAAAAGTTTAGCTCCTTCATTTGAGATTAAAATGATCGAATGCCAGAAATGATTATAAGAATTGAGAATCATATTTGTGGTTTGTGTCGTACTGAAAAAGTAATTTATTTGGTCTTTTTTGTTAGACTTACACAAATATGTTTGTTTTTATCCTGTAGAGCCTAATCCACCTATAGATGAAGTCATACAAAAACCAGGAGTAGTACAGAGATTTGTGAAATTTCTAGAGAGGAGTGAGAATTACACTCTGCAGGTAAGTTTGGCTGGTACTGATTGGGGGTTTGGAATGGGATTAGAGACACCCCAAAACAGCTTTGGAAATCATGTGACTATTACTAATTTTTTTTTTTAATATCCAAATTTAATTATTTTTAACCACTGAAGCTGTAAATTTTAGTTGTCTAAAATGTCAGGTTTTGCCACTGAAATTGTGACTTGACTCTTGTGAACTTCACAGCAGTCTTTAGGGTTGTGTATTCAGCTGGTAAAATACAGGGGTGTTGAAAGCAGAATGTGTTCAGGAGAGTTTCCAGAGTGGTATATTAAGATCATTAGCATTGGTGTGTCTGTTTTGTTTGTGTTGAGTATATTGTACTTTTCAGTTGAAATCTTAGAAAAGAATTAAAAAAAACAGGAAACAGAAAGGCTTGTATGAAACCCTTTTAGAAGAATCTTTACAAAATACGTAACTAATGGTAGGAGTAACTAGTTCTGTCTACTTGTGATAGCCCGTGGAATGGCACTTACGCCTTGTGTACATTCATACTAGAAGAATTAACTTAAACTTAACAGAAGGGATTTGTGCTAGTTAACGGATATTTGAAATCTTCCTTACAGTTAGTTCTGCAAGCCAAAACCTAAAAATAAATTAAATACTGAAGGTGCTTATTAAATAGAGATTTTGTCAATGCCAATTATTTTATTGTATATAAAGTACAATAATAGTAATAATTGCATTTCAGTGGAAAGGAAAATGAAGTTGGAAAATGAACCTCTGCAACTCTCATGTCAAACTGTTTTTCACGAATTTAAGCTTTACTGCTGAGAGGTTTAACATGGTCATCTTTGTGTTCCTCAACAGTTTGAAGCAGCTTGGGCTTTGACAAACATAGCATCTGGAACTTTTCTACACACCAAAGTTGTAATTGAAACTGGAGCTGTTCCAATCTTTATTAAGTTGCTTAGTTCAGAACATGAAGATGTACAGGAGCAGGTAACTGTTTTCTTGAAGTGTTTTATGACTACCTAAAATTAATTTATGTGTGTCTTTTTTGGGTTGTGTGTGATTAGAGAGGTTCTGAGCCCCATTTGCCTACTGGCCCATTGATCTGGCTCCAGGAAGATAAAAATTTACCTTCAGTGTATTTTTCCCCTCATGTTTTTTTTTCCTCTGATTCTTTCAGGTTTCTTTGAACCTGGTTATTTTTCATGTTAGAGAGTAATTTGAAGAAAGCACCTAATTTCTATTGCAGCATTTACAGGTGAACAGGATCTAGAACACCCTAATAGAAAGAATATAGTAGAAAACAATGTGGATTTTTTTTCCCAATGTTATCTTGCAGCTTTATTTCCT
>NW_009260616.1:2766450-2785819 GCF_000687185.1 Egretta garzetta
TTCCATCTTATTATATTACAGTCTTCATTAACATTTTCCTGAACTTTGGGGTTTTGGGTTAATTTTGGGTTTTTTTTTTTTGTTTGAGAGGCTGTAATTTACTGACTGTTATGTAGCATATTTGAAAGTTTGTATAGTGGAAGTTCATGATTTAGCTTTTTTATTCCTCATACATTGTTTGCAACTTTGAGCCTGTGTTGTTCAATCTATTACATGTAGTAAGCAAATTAACTACTGAAAAGCATGCGTGTATCCTTTTGATTGAAAAGCACATAAATCGACATATTTTTATAACGGAAGACTTTCCTTGAAAGGATGACTTCCAGCATAGGTAATTGACTTTGTGTGAGTTCACAAAAAATGCAGTATAGAAATCAGTAGTCTTCTGAAATTTTATATTTGGAATTATACTGCTTTTTTGCTTCTATACTACTTGCTGTAAAAAAACATGTAGATCTGTAAAAGTTGTTTTGCAAGCATGTATAAATTCACTTGGATGCTTTGCTTTTAAAGGCAGTGTGGGCTCTTGGCAATATTGCTGGTGATAATGCAGAATGCAGAGACTTTGTTTTGAACTGTGGAATATTACCACCCCTCTTGGAGTAAGTATTGTAAATAAATACTATAACTATAGTATACAGGTATAGATAACTGTAAACTTCAAGTCAAAATTTATTTGCAAAGAACAGAAGCTTTTTGCTAAATTGAGAATGTTTCTTTTTATGATATTGCTATGACTCTAATGTTTTGGATTACCCGAGCTTCATGCATATCTTTTAACTAATTAGTCCTTGACTGGAAACTTTCCAGTGTTTGCAAATGGTGAGGAGTGTTATTTCACAGGTATGAAATTTGTGTATTGTGCAGAACTTTGTGTTGCCAGAGTTCTGTATATATAGGGTGGGAGAGATGATTTAATTCGCTCCTGCATTTGTGTGATTCTAACTGGCTGGGCAGATAGGCTGGTTTCACCACCTTTGTCCAGTAGCTCCAAGCTGCGGTCTTGCTGTCTATCTGTTTGCTTGTTGAGATGAGCTGGCAGAGTAGTCGTTACTTGAGCTGTGTTCCACTAGATTTCTCTTCAGCAGGAAAAAAATATCATTCCAGCATTTACTGTACACTTAGAATAGGATGTGAGGTCGCTTCATCATAGGGAAAAAATGTATACAACACAAATTTTGTTCAATTTATTATTGCTTAAAATAATAAAATACTTTAAAACATTTGTAAAATAGCTTAAAATTATAGAGGAGAATGTGATTGCCTTCCTCAAGGATTTAAAGGTTTTAGACATTTTGGTATGTATCTGAAAGTGAACCTGATTTTTCAGGTGTTTAATCTTTCACATTCTATTCAGCCAAAACTACAGTAGAGTGCAAGTTTTTTTACAAGATCTTTTAAGTTCTAACTTCTTATGGGATTGTTTTAAGTATTACTAATTGCATTCTCTGAAAGAAAACACCAGAGTTAATTCAGGGGAGGATTGCAACTCCTAACCTCTTCTGAAGACCCTCAGAATAGATTAGTTGAATGATTTTTTCATATGAGCACTGGTTTACTTTCTGTGCGTATACTTGATTTGAGAATGAGATGTCCACACAAAATAATCTAATCAGATCATTCTAAGAAAGTATTTGTAGTATGTAAGCTATGAAGAGAAATAAATTGAAACTCATGCCCAATAATAGGATTTCTTTTCCTGATTCAAGGTACTGTTGGTAATAATAGACATAAAAAGACTTACCATTTCAGTGAAAAATGATTATTTCTATTATTGTTCTCTCCTTGATAGACTGTTAACAAATTCAAATCGTCTTACAACAACTAGAAATGCAGTCTGGGCTCTCTCCAATCTCTGTAGAGGAAAGAACCCTCCTCCAGACTTCAGTAAGGTAAAATAAAGTATTCATTTTGAGAAAACAGAAAGCTGAAGGCAACTTATGTTTGTAATGTGTTACAACACACAGAATCTTTGAATCTGGGTGTAGACTCAATTTTATCTTTTTAGTGTAATCACACAGTCTTGTCCAGCTGTTGTATCTGCAAAAAATCTTCTACTTTGACATCTATCAGCAATAAAATTAAATTACTTAAACGCTTGAGACTGTAGTTAGTCAGATGCAAGTAGTCATTCGCTGGTATGAAGTGGACATAAAATACATTCAGTACTAAGCCCCTTGGGGTTGTATTTTCTCCATATCTGTTTTAGAGGATGTGAGTTATGATTGAAGCTTTTTGAATTTTTTTTTTGTTTGTTTTATGATTGTGAGTGCATGCTGCAGGAATAAAATTTAGAGTTTTCTGCTCTGTCAGATGCAGTTGAATCAGACTGTGATGACAGAGGTGATTTGCCTGTATGCTTTCCCCCTTCACCTTCTCCTCTCTCCAGTATGTGGTTATAAAGATAGTAAGACTGCAGGGACTAGTAGGGGTATTAGCTCCTTATTTTTGGTATGAAGTTAATTTCTGGTAAGGTTAATGACATTAAAAGATTAAAAGAACTGAACATTGGATATTTTGGTAGGAGAGACTGAGGTTAAAGATAATCTAGAGATATTTTACGTGTCTTGAAGCTTACCTCATGAAGTAGTAACTACTGTCTTTGCTACTCAATAATCCTTGGAGAGATATTAACAAAAAGTGGGGATTTCTTAGTTAATTGACCACCTTGCAATTGCTCTGCCCAAGTTATATCCTTCAGTAGTGTTTCGTTCTGGTAGTAAAAAACCAGCAAGATTTCTTGCGGCTTAAACACTTATGACTTCAGTGGAAAAGGATGCCCTGTAGGCAGCCACCAATAAGAATAGCTTTTTTGCTTTTTGCCCTTCGCAGTAGCACCAGCTGGACACATAAAGGAGGCTGAATTGCGTAACGGATGTAAGATAAAGAATCAAATTTTACAGAGAATGTGAAATTCCCAAGTTGTACAGCTGAAACCTGTCAGGTTCCAAGTGGTGTTAAGATCGTCTAGTTCATGTGTCTCTGTGTGGAATTGTAGGTGATTAAGGCCAGAGGCAACAGTTGCAGTGAGAACTGAAGTCAGCCATTGCTTGTTTGCTTTGGTTCAATGAATGTTGAGTCCTCTGTGAATTACTCTGAGTTTCTTAGTGGTAAAGCAATTGTAAATTGGCTATTAAAACTCACCTCCAGTAGTACTACAAAAACCGCAATATAAAGAAATATTACTTTGAAATTCTGTTCCCTGAGTGATTCAAAAAAGAGCATCAGTAATTCCCGATCATCCGGTTACCTGTAAAAGTAGATGATTTTTGTTTAAGCTGAACAATTATATACCTAATATAGTACCTCTAAATAAATAGGCCGTGAATCAGAGTTTATCCAATTTGCCAGTTTGACTTGGATGTCTAGTTTAATCAAGAAGTGTTTCACCTAGGTCCTGATTCATTAATGAGCTTGTGTGCTTTGGCAGTAAATAGTTTTGCACCTTTATGCCTTTGTTGAACGTTCTCTGAAACTTGAAAAATACAAACCGCCTAAATCTATGCAATATTTTTCTTTAATCTAGGTTGCTCCTTGCTTAAATGTTTTATCAAGACTGTTGTTTAGCAGTGACCCGGATGTATTAGCAGATGCTTGCTGGGCCCTCTCTTACCTTTCAGATGGTCCCAATGATAAAATTCAAGCTGTTATTGATTCTGGAGTGTGTCGAAGATTGGTAGAGCTGCTTATGTAAGTCTCCTCTTCGCCAAATAATTGTCTTAGAGTACTGTTAATACGAATGAATTAAAATTGAGTTGTTTTTATCTCACTTCAAGCCTGAATTTATTTTGTGAGAAGTGATGAACACACATTCAGTCTGAAACCTTTTAAGTTGCTTGCAGGGTTGCTTGGCTCCTGGGATTTTTCATTAGATTGGCAGTGAAAAAAAGTTTTCTCCAAAGTATTCCTTTATATTCTTTAAAATTTAAAGTAGGATTTCATTTACATGGAGGAGTAAAAAGGTGAAGGCTGAAGACCAAGCTTGAATTGTAAATTAATTTCTCAGCTTATGTTTTTTTTTTATTTCACTTTTGTATTTTATTTTCTTACCTTTCTAGGAGATGTAGTTGCAATACAGACAGTTCTTGGACTCATGAAGTCCAGAGGCAGGCTTGTGCCGCTTTTGAGCTGTTCCAGTATATTTGGTTTATGATTCATCATTTTCCTAGAAAGGGAAACTAAACCTCTGTGTTCACATGGGGACTGCAAAGCCGATCAGGGATAGTAGTTCCCAGCACTGACAGTTCCCTGTGAAAAGCTCACTTGTATATCTCTCAGGAGAGGGTGAGGTTGCTTTCTCTTCTACAGAAGCTTTAGGACAACTGAGGAGATTTCCTTTCCCCACATCTCAGACAGTTGAATATGGGCTTCGTGTACTGGCTTCTAGGGTTATTGTCTTACAAAAGGAGGAAGTTCACTTACAGAGGGGGGCTGCTAAGTTTTAGTATATAGGTAATAAACACCCCTTTTGTTTCTGTGGCTATTGAATGATACAGGTTCCAGTATTGTATTCAAAAATACTTGAGAAGCGCAAGATGAATCTGCTGGACAGATAGATTGCTCTAAGTTGTGTTGTTCCATAGAGATGCCCTTTCCTTCAATCAGCAATTCAGTTGTGGGCTTGCAGTTGTCAAATTTGGCTAAATAGGGGGAAAGTGTAAGAAGTAATACAGTGTTTTCTATAATTAAAAATTTAGTTCCTTAAGTAAACCGTTGTTCACTGAAACCATTGTTCACTGCAAAATTATGCTTTAATACCTTACAAGCGATTTAATATTTGTCTCCAGGCATAATGATTACAAGGTGGTGTCCCCTGCATTAAGAGCAGTTGGAAATATTGTTACTGGAGATGATATCCAGACACAGGTAAGACTAGTTGGTTTAAGAAAAATGAATTAGCAGGACAGAATTTTGTAAAATTGCGACAAAATACATGTCCAGTACAGGTATCAGCATGCGTCAGTGAAAGAGGCTCTGTACAAGTATGTATTGTTAATTTGACAGTTTTGGCTGTTATTTTAAACATTAAATTACTGCAAGAATGGACATTTTCTTGCAGCATTGTGTGTAGTGGATTGCTTCATTGCTGTGTGGTAGTTTGACTGTTGCTTCCCATTCACAATGAAAGTAACTTCTTTTTCCCCCTCCTTAGTGGAGGTTCAATTATTTATTATTGTTCCCTTTTTTAAAAAAGCCTTAAGGCTTCAAATGCAGTCAAAGTTTTCACTTGTAAGCAACAGTCACGCTTGATTTTTCCATGAATTTGTATGTGATAGTCTTACCGATAGAATTTGTCATAAAGACTTATTTTTTTAATTTTAGGCAAGAGAATTGAGTTTGAAGCAATACAGGAAATAAATACTAAGGTCCTGCTTTAAAGAAAACTGTGTCTAAAAGGCTGACAGAACTAGTGTAAAAGGAAAATAAGGAAATAAGTTAATTACATAATTTGTTGTGAGCTCTATAGGAGAGGATTTTCCTCAGGAATTAAATGGAAAACATCTGTCTCTTAAAGAAACAAATTATACAAATTAGATTTACACTTCTCAGTTACTCTCAGTTACTCATATTCTAGCCTTAAGCAGCCTTATTTATTCTTGCTGTTGTCAGTCTTCTGGTCTGAACTTAATTGAGGGCAGGTTCTTTGAATTTGGGCTGTCTATTCACACAATACAGCACTGAACACGAATTTGCAGGATGTTATCTATGATACTTTGTGTAATATAGATGTGTTGCAAAATCTTCTTTTGAAGTCATCTGTGAAGTGCTTTTACATATATATGTATGTATATTGCAAGAGCCTCTATATATACATGCACATTGTACAACCCAGTTTTCAATTCTCAAATTATTTTAGGTGATTCTAAACTGCTCTGCATTACCCTGTCTCTTGCACTTGCTTAGTAGTCCCAAGGAATCTATTCGAAAAGAAGCGTGCTGGACTGTTTCTAATATTACTGCAGGGAACAGAGCTCAGATTCAGGTAAAGCTTGTATATTTGTTACTTGGTTGGTTTTGTTTCCATTTTACTAGTTCACTTGATTTTCCTTCACAAGGAGAAATAAGTAGATACGACATTGACTCTGCATTATTTGTTTTAGTTCTATAGTCTATAGTATAATTTTATCCATCTTAAATGTTTTCTTCTAAATGTTGAAATATTATTATAAATAACTTAATAAACTAATACTTTAAAAATAGCTGTCATAATTTGTGCTAGAGAAGTTGATTCATTTCTTTCAAAGGGATTTGGTTGATGCTTATAAAACAAATGAAAGAATACTTAAAATATTCTCTGTCATGGTTTAACCCCGGCTGGCAACCAGGCACCACGCAGCCGCTTGCTCACTGCCCCCACAATGGGATGGGGGAGAGAATCAGAAGAGTAAAAGTGAGAGAACTCCTGGGTTGAGATAAAGGCAGTTTAATAGGTAAAGCAAAAGCCGCACGCGCAAGCAAAGCAAAACAAGGAATTCATCCACCACTTCCCATGGGCAGGCAGGTGCTCAGCCACCTCCAGGAAAGCAGGGCTCCATCATGCGTAATGGTTACTTGGGAAGACAAATGCCGTCACTCCGAATGTCCCCCCTTTCCTTCTTCTTCCTCCAGCTTTATATGCTGAGCAGGACGTCATATGGTCTGGAATAGCCCTTTGGCCAGTTGGGGTCAGCTGTCCTGGCTGTGCCCCCTCCCAGCTTCACGTGCACCTGGCAGAGCTGAGAGCTGAGAAGTCCTTGGCCAGTCTAAGCACTACCCAGCAACAACTAAAACATCAGGGTGTTATCAACATTCTTCTAGTATTAAATCCAAAAACATAGCACTGTAACAGCTACTAGGAAGAAAATTAACTCTGTCCCAGCTGAAACCAGGACATTCTCTTAGATCTGATATCAACAATTATTTTTTCTTGTGGGAGCATCATCTCTTTAATTTTGTTATGCATTGTTATATGCATGTTAAAGTAACACGCCATTTTTCTTTTTTAAAAGCTGAAACAAAACATCTTGCACAAACTAGTCCAGAGAAAAGTGGACAGTTTACCATTTCTACCTATTTGGAAATGTTGAACATTTTGCTTGGATAAAAACCTGCATGATGTTGTCGACATTGAATTGTATGCTTATAGAAACAATAAATCCTGACTAGTGCTCCAGGTGTTGAGTTAGCTGAAAAAAGGTTCTGTTTGAAAAAAATGAGAATTCTGAATCAGAGCACATGTTTCAATATGATTTTATCCTTCTACATTAATCAGGGATGAAAATGTTATTTCTTAATGTCACTTAAAATATATAATATAGTCTCCATTTACAGACGTTGTCTCTCTGTGGAGACTGCAAACCTGAATAAAATGGACAAAGTGAAGTTTTGTTCTGAGACTTGATCTTCAGTTCAAAAACTCAGGTTTAGTGCTTATGTCATATGATTTTTAAGTGGGCCTATTCAGTAAGCAGTATTCTGTCTGCCAGAGACAGAGAAATCAACAAAGAAAATACTCTGATGGCTGCTGTAGTGCAATGTTGGAACAGTTCTGAATTTCAGTTTAGCATTTCTAGTTTGCAAACATTGTTTACTTTGATACCGGCAAGCATCACTGACTCTTGCAGTGAAGGGTATTAATGGTCTTTCTCTGTGTATACTAAAACTTTATTAATTATTAGAAAACATTATCATTTCATTTCTTAGGCTGTTATAGATGCAAATATTTTTCCAATATTGATTGAAATTCTTCAAAAAGCTGAATTTCGCACTAGAAAAGAAGCAGCATGGGCCATAACTAATGCAACATCAGGAGGAACCCCTGAACAGATTAGGTAAGTTTGTGTATGTTGCTGTTTTCTCTGCCTAAGTATCTGTTCTAAGGCAGTTTTTATTTCTGCAGTTGAGTCCTGACAAACGCCGCAGCAAAATCCTAAACACAGCCATAATTCCTTGTAACTCTGTCAACACAGGGACTAAACATGTAGAAGCTCAGAAAAATTAGTGAAATACATGTAGTAGACTTAGTAACAAATTGACCGATACTACTTTGTTTCAGTGATATTACGCCTAAAGCTTTCACAGGGTTCTTGCAGAGTTGATATTATATTGTCAGACACAATTGGAACAGTTAATGAACAGTTTCAGTGTTTGAAAACTGAAAAATTTGGGAGAGTTGTTCAGAAAACTTGTCCAATGGGATTGTCAGGAACTTTAGTGGTTTATTCATGTATTTTTAAACTTACTAACAGTTCTAAAGCAGATATCTAATCTCCTTTTTCAGAATTTAATTTGCTTAAAATGTTAACTGTTAGCAGCTATTTATGTGCTGCAAAGATTGGACTTCTTGCATGACTAGAGTAAAATATTCTCTTTTTTCTCTGAATGCCATCAACATAGCAATCAATTTGAATCAGTAGTTGATAAATGGATTTTAAAATGACAGTGTATTATTTGGAACCAGAACTGAAAGGGATGTGATAACTCTTCCAGCACAATTGGGAGATCTGTTGCAGTAAGTGCATGCTTATTTATTTAAAATGTAAACAGTCCTGGTTTACTTGTAACCACTAAGTGTTATCAGAGGTAAGTAAAGTTTGTTGGTGTTGTTTTGCTATTATTTTGATTGCTTGCATAACGTAACATCTTAAAATTTAGTGTATTTTAAATAAATTCTAGTTCAGGATCTTCAAATAGTAAATGTGCATGTAATAGCGTAAAAGTAGCTTCTTGTCAAAAATACAGATATATTATCTATGTTACAAAATTTTAGCCCTTTTAACATCCTCAAGGTACTACTGTCTAAATGCAGGATAATTTAAAACCACTAAATAAACCATATTTAAGAAACCTTTTGATGATGGCAAACGTTACTGTCTTCATTTTACTTGCACACTAGAAACAAGGACACAGGTTCTGACTTCAAAGTTCCTGCAGAATTTTGTGCAAAATTGGAAAAAGGAATAGGATACTCGGAATCCCAGTATCTTTTTTTGTACTTACAATTACATCCTTCCTTTTACTGTAATGCTAATATCTTAATGGGCTACTAGTGTGGACTGTGTTAGTATAGAGCAGTGGCCAATGTTCTTACCTGTCTCTTAACGTGTTTACTCGATGTTTTTGCCACTACAACATTTCAAATGGCTGAGAAAAGAACTTACTGCTAAAACTAACTTTTTCTTTTCTATTCAGCTAAACCCATCTGAAGATCATAAGTGAAAAGGAGTTGAAAAGACTACAGCTTCCAAACTCCAGTTAGGAATATGCACATTAAATTTTCTCATTAGGATGAATTAAAGTATTTATTCAGTTTCAGACTAAGATTATCTTTGTGTTTGTGTTTTAGAAATCTTCTGTTTCAGCCACTTCTTTTAGCAAAATTAAGGACCGACAGTGATAGACAGGCATGTCAGAATAAATTTGCTGGGTTATCAATCTTCCTTTTTCCCCCCACCCCCCTCTGTTTTTCTTCTGTTATAAAGGTATTTGGTAGCACTAGGTTGTACCAAGCCTCTTTGTGACCTCCTGACTGTGATGGATTCAAAAATAGTACAGGTGGCTTTAAACGGACTTGAAAATATTCTGCGTCTTGGAGAACAAGAATCTAAGCAAAATGGAATGAGCATTAATCCTTATTGTGCCCTTATAGAGGAAGCATATGGTAAGAAATTAATTCTTGTGAGACTACATACCTGAACTTCCTTATTTCAGGCTGTAGAAACAAAACCATTGTGAACCATTTGTAGGTAAGTTTAATATTAGAATTTTTACTTCAAGCTTAAGTGGACATGAAAGTTTCATAAGTTAAGCAATGTAACATGATGGGAAAAGCGGTTGAATGCAGAAAACCAGTGGATGTTTGTCTGTGGTCAGTTTATGAAATGCACCCCTAGAGAAACATTCTCAGAAATATTTAACACACAGGTGTCCTAGTGTTTTGGAGCCATGGTTTGCATAAATTTATCAGCCAATCCTAAATACAGATTTATGACTTTAATATATACTCCTGTCAGGTACAGTTTCATTACCAACAGGGATGTGAGATCAGAGTTTGTTTTACTTATTCCCAAAGTTGGATCACTTTTTAGCATAATAAACATCAGTAGTAGCAAAATCAACTTCAGATCATAAAATTAAGTAAGTTTGCACTTAATTCGTGAAAGTATTTTGTTCTGTTTCTTCTTTTAAGAGTTGTTTAATTAAACTACATTTTAAAGGCAGAGTATCAAAACTAAAATAACTTTTGTGGAATTTCATTACTAGATGCTTTTGATTTAACAAAATGAATATTAAACCTGGCTTACAATGAATATAGCATTATTTATGGAGGGTTATGGTTTTGAAGCTCTGACAAAACAGAATTGGCAGACATTTGCGTTTCAGATACTGCTAATAACAATTCTAGTTGACCATATTATATCTGATTAGATGGTACCAGCTTTTCCATAAAGCAGCCTTTAAATTTGAATTCCTTTACCAGCTACATGTAGGCTGCTGAAGCTGTAGAGTGTAAGTTCAAGTCGGGGAAACAGTTAATGTTATCACCCTCATTGCTTTGGCCTCTATAGTCACCAGAAGGGTTCATAAGAGCTCTTCCTAATCCAACTTAAGTGAAAACTGAATTATCTTAAATAGCTAAAAAGGAGTTTTGAATCAACCTAACTGACCGCCAAGCACTTAATTCTGCCAGCACAGCAGAGGTTATGTCCTCTAGCTTGCAAATACTAAGCCTTTGGAAAGATAGTGTCTTCAAATCTTAAAATTAAATTTGAAAAAAGATACCAGACTCTGCCCGGTGATTACTCCATAATAAGGGGTAAAATTTAGAGTTGGGAAAGACTGAAAGAGTAAAGGAAAAGAAATAGGGATATTGGAAATGGCTATAGCAAAGAGTTTTATGCTATTCTAAGTCTATACAGAATCAATTTCTTTGTAGGTACTACAGCATCCTCCTTAGTTTAATTCATATTCTTTTAGCATGCTTTAAAAATCGGTTTGGACAGCAGAAAATGGAAGACTAGAAATACATGGGTTAGGAAAATAAGAATCAGTGATGTCAAATGAATTGAGATGATTTGGGATCGCATTTTAATTAATCATTCATTTAAGCAACTAGCTTTTGAAAATGTTTTGTTTTGAATTTAGGACTTGATAAAATTGAATTTCTTCAGAGGCATGAAAACCAAGAGATCTACCAAAAGGCTTTTGAACTCATAGAACATTACTTTGGTGTCGAAGAAGAGGACTCCAGTATTGCACCTCAGGTGGATGAGAGTCAGCAGCAGTTTGTGTTTCAACAGCAGGAGGCTCCAATGGAGGGCTTTCAGCTGTGAACTATTGAAATGAAAAGAAGCATAAAATGTAAACACTTGTAGGGTTTTGGTTTTGGTTGTGTGGGGTTTTTTTTGGTTTTTTTTTTCCTCCAGAGGTCTTTTCTTTATGGCCAAAGTTAGAGGAAAAATTGAATATGTTTTGCAGAAATAGATGAAGCAGCTCATGCACTTTTATATATTGTGTTAGATACAACTGTTCTTTGTTTTGTATTTGTGTTTTTCATTCTCTCATGTACAGAAAACAACTGTGAGTAATCATGTCTAAAGTAAAACATTAAATGTGATTTAACACGAACTGTTAAGCTAAGACTTGGTAGGATATTAGGTAGTGGTTCTGAATTTTTCATGTAGTCTCAAGCTGCATATCAGCAATACAGTTACTGACAGTTGCATTTTTGGCAGTAGGCTTGACTTGCCCAGTCTCTATCAAATCTACCTCTTGTATTGAAGCAAAAACAGTGCTTCAGAACTAAGGCATGAAATAAAGATGAGCTTATAACAAGCTGAATTGGAATGTGAAAAATATTTATTTAAATTGTGAAACTTTTATGCATTACTTTACAACACACTGTTGGAATTTATTTATAAAATGTATTTAAAGACATAATAGATATACATATATAATGCTAATTACCTAATGTAATATTGAATATATGAAAAAGCTTTTTCTGAATTATGTGGGAAGAGAACTATTTCAGAGGTTTTCAAATTGGAATCAGCAGAGAGTTTGCTGGTTGTTTGATGTTGGCTCTGTACTTAAAGCTGCTAAATGGCATTAGAAGTCAGCCACAAATACAGTACTTTGCAGTGGAAGCAGTTGCTGTAGTTACCACAAGAATGCTGCGATGATGAATGACAGGGATGATTTGCAGAAATCGCCACACAGATGGTTTACAGCTGTCTCCTGTCAAAATGTGGTAACACCACTTTAGTTTGAGAAACATTGCAATGTTTGCCTTTCTAGTACAATAGCTTCTTAAAAGTTTAGACAGTAGGTGTTATTTTATTTGACCAAATACGCTACTGCCACTTGAATTGTCCTTTAAGTTAACTAACTCGGTTTTCTTTTGGTAAGACAATAGAAATACTACAGTGAAGAATGAATAGTGAATCACTCCTTTCCAGTTGAAGAAAAAGTTTGTTGTACTGTAAATAGCATTAAGTAGGTGGACACCAAAACTAACTAGAAGTTAGTGTCATCTAAATATTTAGGCTCTACAAGATAGTGTTTGCTGTTAAACACTAAAAGAAATAGAATTCTAGTATCTAACAATTTTGAATACAGAAAAATGTATGCTCTGCTTTGACTTGCATATAAGTAGTTTTTCTGGCGTATCAGTAGTATATCTCATCTGGAGAAATTAATACTTTGGGTTACCTCTGAAGTATGGTTATTTCTTACTACCTGTAATTAATGTATTAACATCAAACTCCTGGGTTAAGTGAAATCGTTGACTTATGAAAGCACTTCGTGCTTCATAAAAAGCTGCAATTTCAACTTCAAATTACTTACCCCATGGCACTGTGCTTGTCACTAAACAATATTTTAATGCACTGAAAAATACAGGTTAAAGGTGGTATCATTTACAGTACCATTTTATATTTAGCATTTTTTTTACATGCAAGTTAATATTCTTAGATGTTTCACTTTGATGTTACAGCAATATATACTATATGGTAATGGAATGTGGGACTTGAAGTGGATTTTCTAAGATCAGCAGTCAGTTTTGACTAAGATGTAACTGGGAGGGAAGAAACCTCTTTTTGAAGTCTTTTTAGTGGAAGATAGAAGTGTATATAGGGAGTGCTGTTACTTTATGAACTCTGAATAATGAGATATTTTAGCAAATGACACTTTAAACCTAGATTTGTACAGCATACAACAGTTTTGAATAGTATGATAATCTTGAGTACAGCTGCCAAATTTTCATATAATGTTAGATGATTGTATTTGTGCCCTTTTTACTCTCATAGTTTTAGGTTTTCATATACTGACCTTCCTTCTTTCCCCCCCCATATCTGTTCAAAGTACAGGGTAACAATCATGGAAATCTACCGGGATTACCAGTAAATGCTGAATTTCAGTGTTCTTCTAGTGTAAGAAAATGATTCAGGTAACAGGGTATTCCATTGTTTCGAACAACCTTGTTTTGATAACATAACCAGCTGTGCCTGCTTTTTATTTGGAGAACCCTGTAAAAACTGCATTTATAAGCCTCTCTAATTTAAACCAAATCTGAACTATAAAAATCTTGATTAAAAGACTTGAAAATGAAGAGAAGAGGGGACATTTGAAGTATTATATTTGTTTTGAAAGAATGTCTTCAGTTTTGTGAATATATTATTCTATGTGTGTGAACAGTTAGTGACTGCACTTTACGCATTTAGATAAACTATTTCATGCCTCTGATACATTTAAATGTAATGGTTTAAAAGGGAACTAAGATTGATGGACTTTGGCTACTGAAAATCATTATTTAAACTCAACATTTGGTTTACCCTAAAATTGTTAAAAAATAGTAATGAAAATTATTCTTTCAAGGATGGACATGCAGGATGGCCTCTCCTATTTTATCACTGGGTTTACATCACACTTTGTTAAAAGCACATAAATGAACAATGTAAAACCAGAGATGATGAGTTAAGGTCAGCTCTGGTGTAGTCATTTGCAGGTAGGGGCGTGAATATGATGGTGTTGCTTAAACAGATGAAACCAGTGTGGAGGGAAAAAAAAAGGCAACCGAGAGAAGAAAATCTCTTCAAGTTTGCTATTTTGTATAGAATCTGAAGTGCCCCATCAGTATGAAGTCTGTTTAAAAATACAGGGGTTTAGTTTTTGTGGGTTTGGTTTTAATTGAAAGGGTACCATTTGTTCTGCTTAAATGTGAATACTAACTAGCTAATCTATGCAACTATGCAAAGCCTAAGATATTTTTTTTTTAGTTCCCTACTCTTGATACACTGAATCGTATCTAATTTTTTCATCGTTGCACTTTTGTCTGAGGACTGGTTCATACAGCTTTTTAATTTCCTAGTATTCGCTTTAAACACTGTTGCTAGCAGCAATCAGAAAATAGTAATAATGTTGGCACAGAAATAAGTTAGCTGTAGAACAAGTTTGCAACTGGAAAATATTTATTGTCGGGTCTGTCTTAAAAAAAAAAAAAAAAAAAGATGCACTATTGTCTTTCCTCCACAATTAATTCTCAGTTTGTTTAAATTTATTAAATTGTACAACTGAGGATTTTTGTAATAGGTCTGCCAATTGATATGTGAAGTTTAACTGTGACCTCAAGAGTTCACTGAAATCTGGAATGAGAAATTCTGGTTACTTACGGCACAATATCGTCATACAATGTGTGGAAACTAAAATACCTGTACTGACTTCAGATAGTAATAGTGCATCTTTAAATCCAGGCCAAAGGCCCATTACTGTAACAGAACACATATGAGTAGTATGCAATATTATGGAATGTTAAATCTCCAAATACCATACAGAAACCAATAAAACCTATTTTACAGATGTTTATTGTATTTATTTAGTGTTTCAATAAGTGTGGCTTCTTAAACTGGAAAATGCAAATGCCGTTTTGCATACAGCATTGAGGCAAATGAGTTCAAACTGGCTGACTTGTGCAGTGTAAAACTAGGCACTGTCACCTGACAGAAAACGTTTTGGTTTTAAACATGGTTTGTAAATACCTGACCAAACAGACGCTCATACGATAACCATGGTCCTGTCTCTGCCTGCAGAACTGACCACTTCTTTGGGAATTCCCCTGAAGTTTGTAAGGACTTGAGAATTAGTGGGATTACCAGGCCATTTCCCCTCCCCTCGCTTCTCCAAACCTTCTCCTCTTGGTGTGTAAGATTCCTAATATTCTGGCTGATTACAGTTCATTCTTTATTTAGAATTCCAAGAGTGATTTGCGTTAAGTCTCTTTATCTTTGCAGTTTTCGTACCTTCACTACTGCTTGGTCTTTGCTGCATTTAACCTTTCATTGGAAAACACAGCTCGTTTTTCTGTAAGGAACTCTTATCTGTGGAAGAGCTCACGATAAGTCCAAAAGAAAGTTTTTTAAGACAGTGGAATCTTGGCTGCTGCCATACCTGACATGCTTAGGAAACTACCTCATCTCCTTTGAAATTAATTACTGCTTTTAGTCATGAGCAAAACGTTCTACTTTTAATAATTTGCAACAAGTACGTTGAGTATGTCTAACCAGAGCCCCTCTGTTTCTTCTTGTGGGCCTGTAACTACCCTTGTTGGCTCTAGGGTGTGCAACACTACAGTTTTCCATCTACTGGTGAAATTCGCTAATTGCTGGGCCACAGTTAATTTTGCTCCTCCAAGAACATTTGGCTTTTCCTACTAAGTTACTTTGTCTTCGACTCAGCTGCAAGGGCGGCCTCTTTCCGCCACTTGGCCTTCTTTGCCAGGTTCCAGCTCGTTAAGGACTCGTGACGGGCAGCAGCCTGCAGAAGTAAAACACTTCCTTAAGAGTAGCACATGCACCTCGAGTAACGATGCACCTCGGGGAAAGCTGCCTGCCCCGGGAAGGACCAGAGACAGCTTGGGCGTCAGGGCTGAGGGGAACGCAGGTTGGCTGAAACCAGGGTAGGCCTAAGCTGCTGCCGTTCGTTGAGGGTTGCCCACTTTTCCCGGGATTCCAGCACCTTTAAGTACACTCTGCGGTAACTAGCTAGCACCCTACTCACCTTCTTGGCTGAGGCGATCACCGCAAAACAGGCGACAACGGAGAGTCCAATCATGATGTAACAAGCTTTAACTCGAGCTTTGTTCCTTGCCCTGTCCAGCATCTCCGGCCTGCAATTGAAGTTACTGAATTGAGTTGTTACAAGACTGCGAAGGATCTCTTCTTCAAAGCATCGCAGATGTAACATCACCACTGAAAAACAGAACTGGCTTCTAAAACAAGCATCTTCAGCTTGCTATGGTTGGTTACGTACCAGCCAAGAACTTTGCATTTTCCAGCCCTAAGCAACATCTAATGGATTTAAGCTGATTTTTTTTTTTTTAAGCTGAAAAATTGCTCATGCAATAAATATTTGCATTTAAATACTTGGGGTAAATACACCAGAAATCATACCTTAAGCTCTCCTTAAGAGTGCTATTAATCATACCTTAAGCTCTACTCAAGAGTGCTATTAATCATACCTTAAGCTCTACTTAAGAGCTCTATTAATCATACCTTAAGCTCTATTTAAACATAGTGAAAATTAAGGGAGTTTATCTATTTTAAACAGATGGAGAAGTATACGTGTGGAACCAGACGTGGTGAAAGCAAGTTCCTTTTACTCAAAATTAACTTTGGAAAGGAGTTACTGTCATATCTAACTGTGTATGGTAGGCTAGGGACCTTACATACTTGGCCAGGTGACAAAAACAAGAGTTTGTGCGGCTACGAGTTATGAGTTTTTAGTTCTTTAGAAAAGCAGCACCTTTATTTAAAGCCCATGTCAGCCTTCCCACTCTGACAGGAACACACGCCTCAACAAGAACAATCTATCTGATGATTTTTGCCCCTCATCAAAGGCAAAAGAAAACTTGGGCCTCACCGTTTGGCAGCAGTTGCTGCGAGAGCGGCGCTGGTACGGCTCCCGTTTCCACCCTCCTCCCTTGGGAGCAGGCCGCCCGCCCCCGAGAACCAGCGGGACGGGAGATCTCCCTACTGCTCAAATTGTCTCAAAACTTCCAGCTCAGTCTTCTTCTGGGAGTACAGACTTTAAGATGTTCATTACAATGCTGGCTGTGCAGCACTATTTTCCTTTCATAAATCACATGGGAATGCTTTTTATAAAGAGACACATTCGTAAGATGCAGAATATAAATATACATAACAGAGTTACGGTTTTATACATACAGAATTGATTTTATACATAAAGAATTGGTTTTGCATTGTGAGTAAAGATCTTGCAAGGATCTCTTTTCCCCCAAAACACCTTTAGCTTTACTTGAAAGAGGATGAGTGGTGGGATGGGGCAGAGCTGGAGTCTTCATAGTGGAAGTTCTGCCCGTGGCAGCATGCACCACGACCGAGGGCTGCTGCGCTTCTGCCGAAGGCTTTAATGCACCAGAAGAGGGCAAGTCCGACCAGCGGCTGTGCCGTGCTACGACCCCCTTCCCTGCCAGCGCCCGCCCGCCCACGTTGTAGAGGCCACATTTCTTGCAGACAACGCCGGCAGTTCTAAGCAACTGCTTTTGTTTTGTACGATGGTAAACACGCATCAGCTTTAAAACAAACCGCGCATCAGACTAGCACATAAAATCATTAATCTGCTAATCCATTCGTAGCAACAAAAGCAAGACCGTAAATGTTATTAGCCTGGCTTATTAGCCTAATCATATGTCACACCGCACTAATGGAAGCTTCTGAAGCGGATTGTCACTTTCCCCTGCTTTCTGCCTGTGCTTTAAGGAAAACAGACCTTATTATGTTCTTCCCTAATTGTGCATTAGGGCTTTCGCTAGGCAATCCTTAATCAAGACTCTGGGCAAACCTCTGCTGAAGTCAGTAACAACTGTTTTAAAAAAAACCAAACCACAACAACCTTGGCTAAGGAACTGCAGATCTGACCCTTAGTACAAATGATCTTCAGCAGCTAGATCGCGTTCACAGGGAACCATATCTTCCAATTATTTTATTTTTTGAATAGTTAAAGCAGTGACACAGTTCAGCTTTGGTGTCTCACAACTAACTTCTCTTTTTATATTTTTATAGAATACTTTTCTTCACCCAGGAAGCACAAAGTGGTGACAGGCACTTCGCAGGGCAACTACCGCAGGGAAATGAGCATCTTGTGAACGTGTGGACTGGCGAACCCCTGTATCTCCATAAACTTCTCACAACAACTCGAATGGCTTTCAAAGCTCTTGAGACCTGGCTGAGCCTTTCTCCAGGGGAAGACGATGGGACTAACACAGTGCAAGAGCGGTGGGTCAATGGAAAGCCACTGTCCAGCTCAGGAAACACCAGTGAGACCACCAGGAACCAGCAGGAGCTGGCAGAGGAGGTACCTGTTGCCTGGCACAGTTCTGCATCCTGCTTACGCTCAGCGTACCACCCAAGGTGGGGACATACCATGGTGATAAAAAGCAGTGTCCTGGAGAGAGATGTCTAACACGCTATCGACCGTGCTAAGAAAAAGGCAGCAGTTGGCACTAGAGGGGTTTTGTGTGTTCAGTGACTGGCTCCCTTGGGGGATGCTAACTTTCAGCGAGTCAGAAAACCACCGAATCAGTCGATTTGGGTGGGAAGGGACCTTCAAAGATTATCTGCTCCGGTGGGTCAACAAGAATGGGAAGCCAAGGCTCTGTCAAGTACTCAGTTTTCCTGGATGGAGGATGTTTCTCTCATAACCACCTTCTCTATTTTTCATCAAATTCCATAACAAATCATCATTTGTTGGATCTGATCATGCAGTGATGGTCAGCTCCCTTAGAACTGTTTGCAGGAGCTACAAACAGAAAATATTGTTTACCAACAACACCCTCCTCTGACTGCACATTAGGAATAAACAAAATAAACAAGCCAGTACATAAATGTAACCAAGGCTAGCTACTCAGATGGATCCTGTTCTTAATCCCAGGCTCTGGGGACCCCAGCGAAGAACATTTTTTCATCTTAACCTCTAACCACGGCAGGAAATCCTTTTGCCCTCTACTTTGTTTCCAAGTTTGCAGTGTTGAACAACTGACTGCTTCAAACTCTGTGGAAAAGCTTTAGATCGGGATCACGCCACCGCCCTCCCTTCAGCCCCATGCTCCCCGCGGAGAAAAGCAGCGCACTTACGGGATCCTTGGAGGAATCTCTTCTTCTCTCTTGAAACGCCCAGTCCAGAGGAGGATTTTTTTGTCAAACTTGGAAGGTTTGTAGCTTGCAACCACCTTGTGAGCCTGCTCAGCTTAAAGATTAGGAAAAACCCACTTTGTCAAACCCTGCGCTGAGACTGAACGATGGGTGGAAGGAATGGTGGAGGGGGGAAAGCCCTGCCCGTCCCGGTCGTGGGAAGGAGAAGCCGGAGATTAAAGCGC
>NW_009260616.1:2786350-2824137 GCF_000687185.1 Egretta garzetta
ACCCGAGGGGTCAGCTCCGCGACCCGGCGCCGGGTGGGCTCCGGACCCCAACACAGACCCGCGCCCATCCCCGCTTCCGCCGCTGAGCCGCCGCCCGGAGCTCCGCCGGTTCCCACCGCCCCCCTGTCTGTTCATTTCAGTTAAAAACATTTTTTTTTCTTTTCCCTTTCACGTCCTGAACAGAGTAAACCTTTTTAACCTATTTAAAAATAAAATAATAAAAAACTCAGTACAAACGCGCCCTTGAAAAAAACGATTCAGAAAAGTCAGTACAGAATTCGGGTTTCGTAAGCGTGTACCGGCACGACCCCGGCGCCCGCGTAACACGGCATCTCAGCAGAAGGACGCCTGCTGCACCACGGAGTGGAAGATTTTACATCCCTCGACCGGCCCCACAACGCTTGCAGCTGAACGGGGGAAACCCCGCTCGCCAGGGGTGAATCCCTGCCCGGCAGCAGCTAAAAAGCCCCGTGCTCAGCGTGAGGGCACGAACGAGGAGTCTTGAACCGTTTGTAGCCAAAACTTCCAGTTACCGGTTTGCAGGAGCAGAGCCAGAGGTAGGCTGCTCTTTCTGAAAGCAACTTGTTGAGTCGAAGAAACTAGAAATTTGTTGCCATAACAAATCAGAAATTTGTTACCCTAAGTGCATTCTAGCTTCCTTGATAGTAAAGGTTTGGTTTTTTTTTTAAATGCTGTTTGGACAACATTTCATTCTGGAAAGATATTTTTTGAAAAAAGCACTTTCTAATCAGTAAGTAGTCCCATGTTGTTGCTTTTCTTATTCACACGTGTACAGTTTCCATTCTGAAATTGTTAAAGCAACAAAATGTCCTTATTATTGGTAAAACATCAGAGCCATTCCAATCCATTTAACTCATAACAACTTCAACAAAATGTTAAAAAATCAGTCTTCCCACATTCTTTTGCAGAAGAAGATTTCTGTTTGCAAATGAGCCGTTCTCTAAAGAGAAGAACCCAGCTCCCTGAATCAAAGCTCCTCACTGGCTTTCTCATGTCCTTCTAAAAATAACAAAAAGGAAGAGTACGCACCACTTTGCACACACCCCACCCTCCCACCCCCCCGCTCTAGTTCAGAACGTTTGGGGAGATGAAGACGCATCAACAGAAGTGACCTAGAGGGCGATGCCGGGGTTACGGTCTGCCCCTAGCCCCTTTGCCTTTGCCTTCTGCCTGCTCAAGGAGAGCAGCGTAGCCACAGGCAGTGCTCCTTGTCTCGGGAGACGCAGCTGGGAAGGGCCAGAAGAGTCAGCTCAGCCCTGCGGGGCTGCTCAGCATCCTACGTTAGGAGCAGCATCCCAAACGCTGCTGATAGTCGCTGGTTGTGCTGGTAACCCACATGTTTTAGAGTTATTGCCGTTCCAACAGCTGTCAGCAGAGCTGCTGGGAGGAAGCCTGGAGCTCACATAAATAATTCCCAGCACTCGCCAGAGAACTGCTCTACAGATTATGGGCAGCTGAGCTACTGAAATCCTGAGGGAATTATGCCCCGGAGGAGGGGACTTGAAAAACTTGGTGGCCTTCATAGTCTTCATTCTCCCTGAAGATATTGTATGCTGTGCGACAGCGGCTTCAGAATGCGTCATTTAGCATTATCAACAACGAATGACGTAAAACCCCCAAAAGGTTAAATAGTGCAGAGCAGCCTCCCACTGATCTCAACAAATGGCATTTTCACACTTGGTTTCTCTATGGACAGTACAGCACCTGGGGAGCCTGTGTCCTCCCTCTTGCTCTTGGAGACTGAAATCTTGCAGGCAGGCACGGGTGGATGTTAGCATTTTGGGAAGTGGTGTCAAGATCTTTTCAAAGTAAGCGAGCAGCACGTGCTCTGAGCTGGAAAGAAGAGCCGACCCCTTCGGCCCCGCATGGTCTGACCTATGGGCCATGGCTCCAGCGATGCTGTGTGGGGGCTTCGCTGCGACTCGGGAAATTGGTTCCTGTTCTGTGCTCTGGGGGCGAAAACCTGTTTCAGGCTCATTTAATGCCTGTGCCTGGTAAGAGGAATGGTTAGACTGCTTGAACGCTTACTGTTACGGGCAGGGGGATGCATGCAAATGCTCCCCTTAGTGTCCTGAACCTCTATTTTCAGCTTTTTTTTAATCCTCTGTATAGGATAGCACAATTTCCTTATATTCTACTAACATACGGAATCACAGAATCACAGAATGGCAAGGGTTGGAAGGGACCTCGGGAGATCATCTAGTCCACCCCCCCTGCTAAAGCAGGCTCTCCTAGAGCATTCTACACAGGACTTCATCCAGGTGGGCTTTGAATATCTCCAGAGAAGGAGACTCCACAACCTCCCTGGGCAGCCTGTTCCAGTGCTCTGTCACCCTCAGAGTAAAGAAGTTTTTCCTCATATTCAACTGAAACCTCTTATGTTTCAGTTTGCACCCATTGCCCCTAGTCCTGTCGCTGAACACCACTGCAAACAGACTGCTTCCATCCTCATGACATCCACCCTTAAGATATTTGTATGTGTTGATAAGGCCCCCTCTCAGTCTTCTCTTCTTCAGGCTGAACAAGCCCAACTCTCTCAGCCTTTCCTCGTAGGGGAGGTGCTCCAGTCCCTTTATCATCCTAGTTGTTCTACAATCCCTTGCTTCCTGCAGACAAGGCATTTAAAGGCATATGTAGCACAGCTTGGTTCAGCATCTCTTTTTTCTGCCAAGTCTAGCTAGCAAATCTGTTGCACCCTCTCAGCTCCAGCCTTGACCGTGCTTTACGCAGAAGAGCCGACTAGCTGGAGAGGCAGACAGAGCACACAGGGTTCCTTTGAAACGCTGCCGTATGTGATGTCTTTCCTTAAAGATACTGCTGTGGAGACCTTGATATTGCTGTCCCCACTCCCTGTTCCCCCAGACACTTTCCTCGTTGTCCTGTAGGGGGGAATGGCCTACCATCTTTAGCTTCCAACCTGCAGGACGTTTGTAAGAAGCAGACTGAGATCTCCAGGGTGGAAACCTGCGTGTATTGTTGCTGCTCAAGGCCAAACCAAAGTTCACAGGGAAAGGTAAGGAAACGAAGTAAGAAAACTCAGTTTTAAATAACAATATGGCTTTAATAATCTCCTTTCCTTATATCTTCAAGACACGGCATGCTCAACACCTTTGAAAACAATAAATACAGGTACCCAAATTAACTTGTCTAACCAGCTTCACGCTGACAGTCGTTGTGCGATGTGAGCTTTGCTTCTCTCTTGCAGGGAGAGACTTCTTGCTGCATTGGCAGCCAAGTTGCAGGGATTTTAACCTTGCCGTACATAACTTCACATTCAGAACAATATTTGCAACAACTGCTGTATGAATGGCATTTGTCATATAAATGTATATATGCATAAACCCTCATCCTTCCAATCAGCTACAGAACTTACATAATTACTCAAATACATATGTAAATTGCACCCTTGCCACTCAAATGACTTCAAAAATGTCTTCACAGGTGCGTAGTACATATATAGTCTACATGTCACAGTGTTTTCATTGCCTGTGTCCATTGTTGAATGTGATTTATGGCTATTTTTAACAAAATATGAGTAGAAAAATCATATGGATAAGGGTTACAACATATAAATAGAAATGATAGAAAAATAGATATATCGTACATAACAATAATACAATATGCATGTGTAACACCAAATCTACTGAACTTTATTTTGGCCTGCCACAACATCCAGTTATTCCAGACCTGAACAGAAGCATGTATAAAACTCAAGAAATTTAGTATTATTTCACAGTAGCAACATGGCACAACATTTAAATAGCAAAATTTTCTATGGTCTGGGCTTTATAAACACAGAATAGCGTTTTTCATGGTCCTGGACTGGCAACACAGCTCTGCTGTTTAGGGTTTGAAAAAGCTCTGTGGTCCCATTGTCCTGACAGAAAAATTCTTCCTTCTCTGAATGTGCCTTTGCCTCCCGTACAGAATCATAGAATCGTTTAGGTTGGAAAAGACCTTTAAGATCATCAAGTCCATCCTTTAAACTAACCCTGCCATTCTACCACTAAACCATGTCCCTAAGCACCTCGTCTACCCAAAGGCACAGCACAGCTGTGCTGACAGAGCCACAGTGCAGAGACTCATCCCCTGCAGCTCCTATCAGTTCGTTCTTGTGCTATCGGAATGGTGCATTGTCATTTTCTTGTTGGAAATCAGATTTTTTAGATAGGTATCAAAAAAGCTAAAATTCCCAGGATGCGCTCATGCTGATCCTGGTCATTACATTATTTATGCTAACGAGAGGAATCAATTATAAGTTTTGACATTACACATTGACATTACGTCCTCAACTAAGAGGACCCCTGGGGACAAGCAGGGTGGGTTCTCTCTTCTCATGCATCAGGAGAGGCGCATGAGGTGAATCAGTGCATTCCCTCTGAGTATGGGGGGAAAAAAGTAGATGAGCGTACGTATAACTCCAGAGCTCCAGAGAAGTTCTTTGATTTTTAGATAGACCTGTCTCTAGTTCAGTATCATCCTGGTAAATAGAAGGAACTTTAAAAGTTACTGCAGAACTCATCTGGACTAAGGTGTGCAATTTTGGGGAGGAAAAAAAAAAAAGGATTCAGTGATACCAGATGAAAAGGGTTACTTTTGGATATTCAGGAGAGTGGAAAGCCTGTCTTAAAAGTGGAGACTAAAAGACTGGGCTTGTTTATCCTAGCAAACAAAGGCTGGGAGAGGGTTCTGTTTGATCTGTAAAACAGCGCCAGGTAAGAAGAAGAGCTCCTTAAACAACTGGGCATCAAAGACGCCAAAAAAAAAAAAAAATGGGGTAAACCTGTATGTTCCCACCTGCCTGTCTGAAAAATAATAATTTCCTGATGCTCCTGCCTGACTCGGGGAAGTGAGATTGCAGAATAGGCTCCTGCAGGTCTAGCTGAGGGGCCTGGGGAAGGACGGGAGCTGCTGAAGGGGACTGCACCTCATGGTGCCCGCAGGAGCAGGGGCTGGACTCGGTGAGCAAGGAAAGCCTTGCAAATCTGGTAATGTGTAACTGCCTAAGTACCAGAGGAGAAGGCTTTTTGTGTGGCCTCTTCTCTTTGGGGATGCCAAAAGGAAAGGGACCTGAAAGAGAAATGGCTCCCAAGGATGGCTTTTCATCTTCTAGTGCTTTAACGCTGCCCAGTCATATGCTGGAGAGTCTTTTCCTGGCCATAGTCCTTGCAGTATTTTTAGGAAGGACTTTCCCCTTTATTAGTCTCTGCCCAGGCACCTGGAAATGGCAGTTCCCATTTGCAGAGTTTTTCTCAGGTTTACATGAGTCTGAGATAGTAGCTCGGGAGCCGGAAGACTTTGAATCCAGAGAAATCTGACTAACAGCAATGCTGCCTGCGCTCTTGGAGGAATAGGTGTAAATCATTTTGAGAAAGGCAGATTTTGTGTTTGTTTCCTGTTTGAAAATGATGATGTAGCACTTTGGAAGAAAAGTGCAGCAGAGGATTCCATAATTGGATATTAAAACAACAATGATTTCCACTGCTGGCAGGTATTTGCCAAATGTAGTAGCATAGACAGGGATAAATACAATCCATGCTATAAAGTAAATCAGCATGCCGAAGGTGATGAATTTAGCTTCATTGTAGTTCTCTGGCAACTTCCTACCTTTAAAGGCAAATATGAAGCAAATGAAGGCTAGGGCAGCGATGTAGCCCAGCATAATTCCAAAAGCCACAATAGAGCCCTCATTGCACTCCAGAATTATTGCTCTTGGGATTGAGAAATTTTGCTTTACAAAAGGCGTCCTAAATATTAGCCAGAAAGTGCAAATGATAACTTGAATTCCAGTGCAGGTAACCACGGTGGGAATAGGTTTATACATGCACTTCAGGAAATTCTGCAGCTTGGGATCAAAGCTGAAGGCTAACAAAATTTTTAGTGACTTTATTAAAATACAGGAAATGCAGAGTGCAAAACTTATGCCAAAGAGGGCTTGCCTAGTTTTACACTTGAATTCTGTGGGCTCATCTATGAAGAAGATGGTGCTTAAAAAAATTAAGAAGTGGCTGAAGAGAATAATATAGCAGACAGTCAGACCTCCAGACGCCTTTACAACCGGCGTGTTCAAGTTTTTAGTAAATATTACACTAATCAACAAAACCAACACAACCCCAAGAGCAGAGAGGAGGAGGAGGAAAATAGCAAACCAGTCACTCCAGGCGAGGAAATGGATCGTCTTTCTGTAGCACGTGGTACTGTTGACGGGAGCCCAGTAGGTTTTGTTGTTACATCGGTAGCAGTCATCCATATCTGAAAGCAGAAAAAGGAAGATACCTTGGAAACCCGAAGTAATTAAACTGCGAAGTGGATTATCGAGGGTTGAGATACAGGAGGAATGTGGGAAGGGATGCTAAGGGGAACAGGCAGGGCTGAGATTGCTTCCGACTATTGCTATCGCTGTCCGGGCGGAGGAGCTGCAGGGCTGTGGGGGCATCGCTGGCGGTGGTGGCTGCGGTGGCAGTGGTGGCATCGCTGGCAGTGGTGGCAGCAGTGGCTGCGGTGACATCAGGAGTAGCCAGCTGGGAGCAGGGGCTGCCTGCAGCCGGGGCAGGGAGGGGACAGGGAGTATGAGAAGGGTCCTAAACCTCTCTTGGCCACAGCTGATCAGTAGTACATAACCTGGCCGGAGTGCTGGGCAGGCAAACTGTAACTGAAAGCTGAACAATGGCTTGAGAGTAAATCAGTTCTCCTGCAGAAGTTGGAACTATGTTTCTTTCATTTGCCTATTTCGACAAGAAAAAAGCCCAACTTTCTCTTTACAGACAGCTTCTGAAATACAATAGTGAGAATAAACATTGCTTCAGATTACGCTTTGAAATGTTACTTTTGCTTTAAAATTCCTATCCTCTGATATAGAGAAATTTCACAATTATTTGAATTAAAACCATAAAATTTAATTTCCTTCTGCTCTCAGGATGTTGACTGTACATTGTGCTGCAGATTTCTGAATTCCATCTCTCTTCTCCATATTTAATTTTCCCTTTTAAAAAAATTTGCTCAAACCTATAGATGATCCAGTTAGTAAAGTACACATCAGATTTGATACTAGAAAATACTACCATAGTGTTATATCAAACTTCGCAGTACTCCCTGGTAAGACAGAAAATATGCTGGTAAGCAAAACACATAACCCTTGAACTTCGTAGACCCATAGAATGGTTTGGGTTGGAAGGGACCTTCAAAGATCATCTCGTTCCAAGCCCTCTGCCATGGGCAGGGGCACCTTCCACTAGACCAGATTGCTCAAAGCCCCATCCAACCTGGCCTTGAATAATTCCAGGGATGGGGCATCCACAACTTCTCTGGGCAACCTGTTCCAGTGCCTCACCACCCTCATAGTGAAGAATTTCTTCCTCATTGGACTGGGTGTACTGCAGAAAGACAGGGAAGTAAGGTTCTGTTTTAACAGGAGTCAGTCTCCCTGATAAATCAGCCAGACTTTCCATACTAACAAAGGATAATCCTAGTCGACTGAAGAATCTAATTGCTTTACGTTTAGTCATCTAAAAAGCATTTAAACCAACTTCTGTAAGACAAACACTAGTATTTGGGAAACTGAGCGTAAACAAATATTTTAATCCCATTTCAAAGTTATACCCAAGGTTGCAAAGGCACATTACACTCAAAAACAGTAATTGTATTGATGTCTAAATAAACCTTTATTTGGATCACAATTCCTTACCTGTTTGATTGCTGTAATGGTTTTCTGGGCAGTAAACACACTCATAGCAGCATGTGTGTGGACTTTCTGTAACCTTTTTCATCTGTCCTGGCCTGCAGTGCTGGGAACACATTGACTGAACCTTCTGCAGCATGCAGAGAACAAAAAAAGTCAGCTCAGGCCCAACAAATTCCTAAGAACCATCAAAATAAATTTCCAGTAATTCTGCAATTTGCATTCTCTTTTTGTATCTAACATATTTTAAGGGAATCTGAAAATGATGCTGAAAAAAGGAATTGTAGGCTCCATATTTCTTGTATTTTCTCCACACAGTCAACAAGTGACAGGATGGGGCATTATCTGCCTGACAATTTTAATTTTTGGCCCTGAATGCCAGTCAGTGGAACTGTCTGTACCTTTAAAATCTGGATCAAAATGTCTGTTCTAGCTTTGAACCTGGGATTTAGACTGCTGAGCATCAGCTGCAAAGAAAGCCCAGAAATATCTGATGGGGCATTTGAGTGGACTGCTTTGCAAGTGAGATCCTGAAACCCTGCTCGGCTGCTCTGAGCCCGCTGAAGACACCTTGGCTCAGGGGAGACAACTTGGCTCAGGGGAGACACCTTGGCTCGGTGGGTGCTCTGCACGGCAGCCCCCACGCTCCTGATCCTCGGCAGCTCATCCCTGAGTTGTGAAGCACTACTCTGGGGGGTGTGACCAGGGCCATCTCTCAAGGTTGGAGTTCTGGTCCTTCTTCCAAAGGTGATTTTTGGTAAAATGGAGAAGACATCACTATTTCTTCTCCTTCCAGGATGGTGCTCACAAGGAGATGGAGACATTTCCTTGCCATCCTGGGCAGTGCCACAAAGAGCGACAAGATCTGAGGTTTTCTTCTGTCCTCAGCCTTTTCTATCAGCTGAGACTTGAATTCAGCCCACCTAGTAAGCAACCTCTCCCCATCCCATTAGTAGTGAATACTTTGCAGCACAGAGCTGCACAATGAGCCAAGACCTCCACCCAATGCACAGATGACAGATTATCCAGCTGGAACTGGCCCAGGGGCATCCACTACTCCTGTCTACACCAGTGTCAGGGCTCCAGGTGGTACCACCTACCTCAGACTCCTGGAATAGCATCCTTAGGACAGACATAACTTCTATTGCTCATCTTAGTAGACCTCTTAGAAGCATTCTGGAGAAATAACTCAATTTCAAATCACTGAGCCTACTTACAGGCTAACATGGTTCTCAGGGTGCATGAAGGTGGTTGAATAAACCCAGAGAGGATTCTTTGCTCTAAAAGGAGAGCATGAATCCGCAAGACAGACTTCTAAGCTGACACATACTTCAGCTGTAAATACTGGAGGGAAAAGAAAACACATGAAGAAAATTTCACACGTTATGTCAGCAAATTAAAAGTTACCTTTAAATCCAGAAATTCTTTTTTTTTCTCCTCATCCTCAAAGATGAAGTCACCTTTCTCTGGGTCATATTCTGCCATAGTGGTGATTTCCACGTGGCCATCAATTTCCTTCCAAAGAAGTACATCGTAACTGGTGCTCATATCTCCGTTGGAGTCAAACTTGATTTCTTTATCACCATCAATGACTGTAACTTTTTTAAGTTCTTCAAGGAGCTGAATGTAAGTATAAGGAATGGTGGCATACATCAGTATCATGTCAGTGTCATAAACGCAATAGTTCAGCATCTGTATGATAATACCGAGTTAAAAAGAAATGTTGCTTTTTAGGAGTAAGAGAAAACTTAAAATTAAAAGGCATCCTTATAACTGTTTAATCTGACATCCTACACAGAATTATGTTATTCAGACAATCCTGTTGACCTCAAAAATCTATTAACAAAAAAATAATAGTTTTTTAACTCTATGCAATGTGTACAGATACTCATGTTAGCAGTTTTTATTACCCTTGGAAATTTTAGTACAGTGATGGGAAAGAAAGGATTCTTTCTTGCAAGAACTAATGGCCTTTGGAACCCCCCTTCCTGTAAAGAATGAGTGAGAATAATGCTCCTGTTGTTACTTCACTGTCACCAGAGTCGATCTGGGCAAGATTTGCTTCCAGAGTAACCGCCCCCAGCGTGTCTGGAAATACCTAGCATCATGTTCAGGTGTGACTCTGATAATGTGTATTGCAAGGTGAGACTCAGAGCTGTTAAATGAACAGCAGGTGCCGGTTTGCTCAGACGAAGTGAGCGATGGCACAATGGCAGTAAAGAGCGAAGCAGTATTTGATAGATCGCAGGAAATACCAGAACAAGCACGCTGGGGTAAGGCAACTGTTCAGCTTCATATAGCAACCCATTCTGTTCAACAGGACGAATTTTCTGTCTCCCTCGTCACAAACAGCCAAATCAAAAAGTTCTGTGTGAATCCAGAAAAGGACAGGTTAAGGCGCATATAACCCACTCCCAATTCATGGGGAGACTGTAGAAGGACTTCCATTAACTACTTAATGGAAGCAAAGGCTTTATCCCTTTGCAGGCCTAGTGATTTTTGGCAACAGGGATAAATTAACAAGAAAAAACCCCAATATTTTGGTGAAAGGCTGAATTTAACTGCCCTCTGAAAAGCACACTCTTACATGGGTCCATTTGTGATATTTGTAGCATGTAACGAACATACTGATGGGTATATTACTTCAATAGGCTTCGGCAAATATATTTGTATAACACATCTCATGTATATAACGTATCATTCTTTCATGTATAACATGTATTTTTTTTGAGAGTTCATACACTCTCACTGCATCTCTACCAATTTATGAAGAACCAAAGTGTGCTTCTTACCAATTTGAGTTGGATGTTGTGTAGTTGTGTGGGACCGAATAGGAATTTTTTTTATTATATATACTCAGGCTAGTTGTTTAATCTTTCTGTTCTCCCCTTTTCCAGTTTCTCTGGCAATATGGGAACAGAGCTTCTTGAATACAATTTGAGCTTCAGACAGAAGGGGCTGATAATTAGCAACATTTTAATGTAACCTGATGGTTATTGTTGCAAAGTCTGTAACACCAGTGACTGTTGTTTCTCTGTATGTGAAGATGTGTGATACAGCATCCTAAGCTTTACCTCTCTCTCTCTCTCCCCCCCTCTCTCTCACTCTGCAGGGGGGTTGGACTAGATGACCACTAGGGGTCTCTTGCAACCCAAAACATTCAATGATTCTATCTCTCTCTCCATTTTTAGAGGGTTTAAATTTAGTGTAGAGGAAATGTATTATGCAAACAGCACAGGGGGAATAATTATCTCTTTCAGTTTTCTTCATGAGTTCTTAGCCTCTTAACAGGACTTTTAATTGGGGTGGTTTGGGATTTAATTCAGCAAACATGTAAATGCGGCCCCATAAAGTTGCATCCCCTGTAGAGCAGTCCTGAATTTGTCCTCTTTGCACTTACAAATTCATGCAAGAGTCTGTTACTGGGTTGGGTTTTTTTCCAAATCCCCTATCTTGGTTTGACCTGCCCTGACCTAGGATAAGAGGTCAGAGTAAGTCAGAGTCCTTCAGTGGTTGTTTGACTTTTAAATGAACTTTTGTTTAATCCTCTGAGTAAAAGTGTGTAAAAGTGAATACTCCTGAGCAGGTTCTTGGGTAAAAGGTCAGGTCAGGTTTTACTTGTTGATTTTTCCTCTTCTTTTCCCACCCCGTAGACTTTGATAACAAGTACCTCAGTACCTCACCCATCTTCAAGATTGTGTCTAATTTTCCTACAAGTCACGTCAGCATAAATCAAGATGAGACAGAGAAATAGTTTGCTGCATTTTCACTTTCAAGATTCATTATAGAGGAAAATACCTGAATTCAGACAAAATAGAGACAATGGTGAGAGAAAGAAAGGAAAATTGAAACTCTTTGGTGAATGCTCCTACCCTGCGATATCCCCATCTCTCAAGAGCACTCATTGCTGTGTATTACAGTGGTTTGCAGCAGCAGGACCAACCACTAATAGCTAAATAGCTGATAAGTCAACTGTAGATTGACTATACATTTTATTCTATCATCTCACATGAGTAGCTAGCAAGACGTTCCAGCAAGGAGCCTACAGCCTTCATCCAAGCTGGTGCCTACTCTGTGCTCTTTGAAGATGATGGGGAGAGTGTTAGGGTAGCTAATGAAGCCCAGCAGCTAAAGATCCCTTCCACACTTGTGGAGGCATGTGTTTACAGCCATTGCTATTTTGTCCCTGGAAGAGGAGATGGTGGGTATGCAGTTACTCATGACCAGTTAGCTATCTGTATGTGAAATGCAATAATCATTCTCTATCTAGAACAGAACACAGCCATGGCTTAGCACCAGGGGCTTCTGTGTCCACATGGGTCAAAAAAAGGGAGGCAGAATGGCATTCTAGTTCTCAGCACTACAGCAGTTATGTACTGCCGCCATAGCACATAGTCTGTGATTTCAGTTGGTGGAGAAAGGCAGGACCAGGAATAAAAAGACATTTAGTGAAAGGACCAAGCTAGTAAATCCAGGTATGTGGGAGCAAAGATGAAATGAAAGTTTTGCAGAGAGAATGACACCTGAAAGAATTAACATCATACCTCCCAGGGAGTGAAGGCAGAGGGATCCTTGCAGTTTCTGTCTTTGCATTGCCCTTTAATGGCATGAGCGATGGCATAGACTGCAAGTATAGTACTATGGATAAATCCTGGTTCAATGTTAGCATTCAAAAAATCGTCTCTCCAGATCTGGTGTTTATTTTCAACATTTTGCAATAGATCATCCTGGGACTGGTTTGAAATGCATGTTTGAAAATCATGGTATTCCAGGTGTGCACAGACTGACAAAAGCATAATATATTCATGTAAAAACTTGTTGTTGTCAGTGGGCTTGTCATGAAGGTTTCTCAGAAAGTCTTGGAATGTGGAGATGTCTCCGGTTTTAAATCCAAATCCCACAATGGTCCCCAGCTGGCTGATATTGGGAATTGTACTGATTTTGACTGCAGCTGACCAATTATCACTTGCAATCCAGATTTTATTTACATTCCTCTCAATTGCTTTCTTAAACAGTTCGAGCACGTGGAACTGTCTCATAAAGACAACAATAACATTTACTCTGGTTTCCTTGACAATCTTCTCAACAGCATGATCAACTTTGGTGTGAAAGGTGTTGTCAGAGAGATAGGCAGGCAGCATTTCTTTAAAAGCTATGCAAACGTTGTTTGCCATGGCCTGGACCCCAAAGCTCTCCAGAGCAAAGCGCCCATTGTCATCATCAGTGGCTATTACGCCAATCCAGTTCCAGCCAGACTCACAGATCAAGTGGGTCATTGCTCTTGTCTGATGGAAGTCACTGGGGATAGTCCTGAAGAAAGAAGGAAACCGGATTTTGTCACTGAGGATTTCAGCTGATGATGCAGGACTGACCTAGGAAGAGCAAACAATTCAGTTACGGAAGAGGCCTCCTGCAAAGGATGCCAAGAGATCCAAAACTGCCACGATTGCTCTTTCATCCAGCCTGACCCAGGGCTCCCTCCTCCTGTGGCTGAACATCAACAAGGTGCAGCCAAATGGGGCAGGTTCCCTCACCCTGCTATTTGGATGTAGACTCGTGCCCAGTACCTCTTCCACTGTTTTCATCCTCATGCACATAATTACTTACTTCAGTAAAGGCAGATAATAAAGCCTTTCAAAATGGATATTACAGTTATACTGGCATAAGGATTTCATTTTATTCTGTTCAGTTACCATCAACATGCTATTAAAAACCATATTGAAAACAGTGGCAACACGACTGACTAATGGTGCTGCCAGGCTGACAAGAGCCCAGCATTGTCCTGAAATAACACTCCTTGGGCACATAAAATACCTCTTACTGCCTTTGTTTAGGCAAATGAATCAAGCTGTGCATTTGGAGTTAAATCTCACCCCTCCCGATGTCCTTACTTTGCATCAAATCCCACTCTGTATCAAACACGTGGCTTTTGCAATCCTTATGGTTAAAGACACACCTTTATTCTAAGCATGGTAAGTTTGACTTGCTGTCCAAAATGCAATAGCTCCCTCAAACCTACCTGTGGGATTAGCTGCAAAGCCAACAGCCTTGAAACTGCCATTGACACCTCCGAGTAGCTGGCTCCAGTGACTGCCTTAATTCTCGGGATGTAGTCTGAGTAGTTACACTTGAACTCTACAACTTCCTCCGAAGAATTGAATTTAGCCAGGAACCTCAGAGCAGACGCCATGGCTTTTGTAACTTCTGCACACGTGTCATAGATTTCGTAGCCCAGAGTAACTCCAGATAACAGCGTTGAATTGTTGATCGTTTCAATAGCATGTATCATTGCAAGTGTCTGAAGAAAAATCTGAATTTCGAAGCTGTCAGGAAACACAGAAATTTTATTTTAGAAAAACATGGCTGGGAACAAGGCTGGAGCAAAGTCCATTTTGAGCATAACCCTTAGAACTGGACAACTACTGAAAAGAAGAGATGGATAGTGTGTTTTGTGTGATTTGCGTGGGTTTTGGTGTAAAAAAGTCTAGAAATCATATGCTTTTGTCTCATCTAAATGGGAGATTAAGCAAAATAAACACAAAACTGAAGATACACCCAAATAAAAGTGTTTTTCTGGAAAAAAAACAGGTACTAAAAAATTAATTTTCATGTTACATGAAGATTTGCAAGTGATATCTTCAGGAAGCACCTGTCAAAGCCAGTGAAGCTGTTGCAATTCACTTCATCTGCCCAGTAAGCTTTTTAAAAAAATTATTTACTTTCACCAAAAGCATGAAACAAATAAAAGAAAGGACTAAATATTTCAGAATAGAAGAAAATATTTCAGAGGTTGAGGTCTTCTAGTGGTTGTGTCGATGCTCCTGAAATCCTCTCTAAACCTGATGAAGCTAGTACAGCTATTCCCCTTATCTCCAGTGAATATTATAAGAGGTACTCAATCAGAACTGTGCTAGCACAAAATATCTGCAATCCAAACAACCCTCCTCTCAGGCAAGCTTCTCTGAAGGTTACAAATCTTGCAGACTAAATTAAATTTCAAGTGGACTTAAGACAATTTATGACTCCATAGAAAAATAATGGAAGACTGACAAAATTATCAACTTCATCATCATTTTGAAATAAATCCAGATGGATACCTGCGTGTCCAGCTGATTATTAGATTCAGATGTGGGATTAAGTTGCATGTAAAATTCCAATAAAAATTGAGGATTTGTACCTGCATTAAAATTAAGGAAAATGCATATCTGGAATGCCTGGGCTTAGGAAAGCTTTATTATATACTTAAAACGAAGCTCTTCACCAGGTTTCCTTTGCAACTTCATAATGAATAATGTACCACTGCACAGCAGAGTACTTCAGACACACAGCAATAAATTAGCATTTACATGGAAATTAAATGATTGTTCAGCACAAACCTCCAGGGCTATCTGATTACAGATGAAGGTTGAAATAGGATCAAATGCTCATTCCCTTCCTCAGGCAGCCACAGCATTTTTTACTGTAACTTTGCCATACTTCATCATCCTGTATTAATTTACGTGCAATTTATGTGATGTCCGAGGTCTTTTTAAAGACTAAGAAATGCGAGAGACACAGATTTTGTTACTCTTAATACAAGAAGTACATGCCCGATGCCCATGATCTCCTCTGTGCTATATTAGGGTAATGGTTGGGCTTGATGATCTTAAAGGTCTTTTCCAACCTAAACGATTCTATGATTCTATATATGGGGTTTCCAATATTACTCACCCCGCACAGTTCTGAATGACTGGCTTGATGGGATGTTCTTCTGGATGCAGCATTTCGCTATGAACTGCAAACAAGCCTCCGATAACAATGTCCCCAGGAGAACTGGCGCCCACGAAGTCATCGGTAGTCTGGCAAGAGAAAGCGGTATCAGTGCCGATCACAAAGTAGGGGATCAAAAAGCTAACGAATGCCATGTTTCTGTTTCACTTGCTCACTACCAGCTTTAAATGAATTAAGCAAGCTGCAGGGCCAAGGCGGGCTCCGATGTCATCTGTAAACAGCAGCGAAGGAAAAGGGCTGCGCTCAGAAGTTAGTCACACCTCATAAGGTGCTTGTGTTCACTTCACTGGCTGAGGCTATTTTAGTGAAGGTACTAAAGCAACGCTGTCACATAAAATGTGAGGGTGCAGGGGTGTGAGAGTGAAGAGGGAGGGAGAAAGAGAAATGAGTTTAAAAGGAAATGTTGGACATAAAAACTGTTCTGGCGTGTCGAAAGTTTATTATACTGTATCTGAAACACATGGCAAATATTTTGGTATAAATTTGGGCTTGTCTTGAATACCTTCCAACTGAGTGCAGGGTGAGAAGAAGCAAAGTAATATGGTAGTGATATTGCTGTGACCATATTTTAAGGATCTGGTCCAAAGAGTACTGCAAAGACCGCCTTGACACAGAGTGCTTTTGGACTCTGGTCCAAAAAGCCACCCCAAAACTATCAAAAGACTGCTTTTTTCTCAACCCTTTTCTTATAATTTTAAAAATCTGTGTATAGAAATGGTTTGGAAAAGCTAACACTCACACTTCTGATGGACACCCAGCTCATAGTAACTTCACTGGGCTTTGGATCAGGTTCTGTATTTACAAGCCAGGCCATGTCTGCTCCTGGTTAAGCTGATAAACACAGAACAGTGGGAAAACATAATGCTAGTCCTATTTTTTTGACAGGAGGGAAGCACTCGGAGGACCGAGAAGGGGCTGTTCTTGGTGCTACCATTCCCCTCAGATTTGCGGGAATTCAATGCTGTGCCAGAAGTGAACTGGGGGAAAAGAGAAGCAGAGGCTGGACTCTCAGCTTTCATAAACTCCAACCATAAATACCAAAGTGAACCTCTTTAGGACAGAAACCCGACTAATGCTATTAAACAATACCAAGTCATGTAAGAGACACAGACTTTGCACTAATCCCTTTCTGTTCTTGACATTGGCTTAAATTTCTATTTTCTTATAATGGCTTCTTCAGATTTTGCTTCTTTTGGTAGCATGCCAAAACACTCTCTGAAGAATGGGATCAGTCATAATGTTTATTATCTGTATTTGTACCATAAAAAAATCTGGGTTTTACACAGAAAATTTGAATCAAGGATTGTTTTCTGGCAAGCAAAAAAGAGAAATGGGATGTCAGTTAAATATTCTTTCTGATAAGCATATTGCATACCATATAAATTATTTGACTTATTATACCTTACGCTTTTTTCTCACTGGTCTCTTCACACTTAGAGTAGTCATTTACAACAGAGACATTTCTTGCAAATGCAAATCAAACAGACATATTACTTGCAAATGCAAATGTTAAGTCATCATTCAGCCTCTTCTCTGTTATGATATAACAGCTTGTGTTTGTTTCACCTGTCTTCTTTCTTCCCATGTGGTTTTCTCCCTGATGGGTCAGGGCATATAGTAAACAGCTGCCTGCATTTTCTTTAATGCATCTGATCACGTGCATTTATGGGCAAATGATGACACCAGTTTATTCTGCTTCTGCACTGACTTGCAAAAAGTCCAGTTGTTCCAAAGTACTCCAAGCTTCATCTTGACTTAGAGCAATGTAAGGGTAGTCAGACTCTGGTCTTGAGTTATGAGACATTCACTTGCAAATATTCCTGTACCCATTCCTTTCCATCCAGGTAACGCACCTTAAAGCCTGGCTCCATAGACTCTGGTGTTCCCTTTTCTCTGGCTTTGCATATGACTTTGCATATAAACCTCCTGCCAAATGATACTTTATGTGGTTAAACCATAAGATTGGAACTAGTCATTTCCTTAAGCAAGCCACAAGAATATTTAGCCATATGCTTCTAGTATAAAATGTAACCTGTAAGGACCTAACACGAAGTATTGCACTAGGCGATTCAATAAAAATACAGTACTGATAATTTGAAACTGTAAATTTGTTATAATTTATAATTAGAAGCAGAAAAGAAACTTGATTCTGGACAGTCTCTAAAAAGCTAATAATTTCTATAGAAGAGGGTTTTACCTACAAGCAGATACTCTTACTTAGTGATTTTGGAAAGTGGAAGTTGACAAAATAAACATCAATATAATTGGTGCATAATTTCATGTTATTTATAAAAACACCACAAAATGAGGTGTGCTTAGAATTCAACTACATGAAGTTTACACCACGATGTGGAGTATTTTCACAGGTAAGGGTTTTTATTGTTATTGTTTGTCTTCAAGCCCTATATGTCATAATTAGTGCTAGTGATGAGCAGTACTTTAAAGCTTTACTGAGATAGCTCAGCTTAACCTAGTACTGTAGAGTTAACTGGAAGTGTTTGCAAATACCCTTTTTCATTGACACTTAAGTACCAATAGAAATAAGTGTATAGCACAAAGTGTTCTTTGCTTAAAATTTAGCAATGTGTTATTGTATCATCGCTAGACTTTCACAGTTGTCTGCCTAGGAATATTTCCTGGCAGGTAGAATCAAGCAGAAGGTTCAGGGGAAGTTTTGAGGTACCATCACCTCTAGAAAGCAGCCTTTAATGGACTGTGCAAAGGCAGAAAACAGGACCTACCAAACCCAGAGCTGCTCTGAGAACCACAGGTGAATTCTAAGAGACTTCGGAAGATCTGGTGGGAGACAGAGATAGTCTGGAGGTATTGCTGTATGCCCCAAAGTTACCTGCTGCTGTGCCAAAATGGCTACTTCTTCCACCTGGGTTTCACTGCCCTTTGGGAGGGACCAGAATAAGTGGGTTTTGGAAGATGGCCCTGTCAAGGTCATGCTGCAAGTGACTTCTTGTAAATTTTCAGTTAGTAAATTTTTGGCAACAGTGTCACACCTATTGAAAGGCCCCACGATCCAAAATGGGCGAAAGAAGCCAAGGGAACTTTGGGTATTCTCACTGTTACTCAAAAGAGTGGGATAATACCTTCCTCACTCGGGACAGGACCTACCCTGCCACAGGGAAGATTGCCCCGTTTGGAGAAGAGCAACATTAAAATAAAATCCTGTAAGGAAGCTGATGCTTGCATAAGTTAAGAGTGACCACTCCTTCTCAGATTGTTCCTGGGGAAGACGTGCGCCACAAAGGAAGATGAGCCATAATTTTAAAGCCCGGAACTGAGTGGTTTGTTCCCAGTTCTAGCACTGACTTCTGGTGCCTGATCTGAACAGGCTTCTGCCATGACTTCCCAACCCTGGTCAGTCGTTCACAGTCAGGTTTCTGAAAGGCTCCTTTTCTCTCTCAGATGAAGTAGTACCAAAATGTCTTGAAACTCTAGATGTAACCTTCTCTGGTTCATATAATATTTGTAAAATTGAGAATAATATTGCCTTTCCACCCAGATCAGAAACTCTTCAGAATAACTACTGCCCTTCGCTCATGCTGAGCCCCCAGATTGTAAAAGGTATTTTGATACAAATATAAATAACATAACAATGACAAGGCAGAAGAAAACAAGCTAAACTAAGCCAAGTCCAAGTATAAATCAGTGCTACAATAGAGGAGCATGCCTTATGCATGCTTTACTGTAAGGAAGCTCTGTGTTTTCCCATCAGCCTTCATGTTTTGCCTTGCATGAGGTATCTATTTTACAAAGTATTACTTTGCATATAACGGCCTGGCAGTACTGCAAAATGCTGTGGTTGCAGAAGCCTTAACACCACAGGGAGCTGTTCAGGAGAAATGCCTGTGTCTGCTGCCATGTCCCTTCTACTTAAGAGCAGGTAGGGGATCCCATTGCTTTGGCCAGCAAGCCACTTCTCTGCTTGCCTTTGTTTTGGGGCAGTAACCAGCAAGCCTGAAAGGTTCCCAGGTACACCCAGCTGCTCCCCTGTGGTCTTACTGAAGTCCATGGGAGCTGCCGTGCCTCACAACCAAGGCTGAAAGCCCAGCTGAAGGCTAATCTGCTGAAAAGAATACCAGAGAGCCAAAATGTGAAGCTCAGTATATATTTGAGTACAAGCACAGTCTGGGAATGCTTCAAAACCCAGAAATACCAAGGAAATTCATGTGGAACTGCTCTCTGAAAACATCACTAAAAAGATCCGTGCAATTGGAAGTAACCATTGTTTCCAGCAGAGAAGCCATTGCAAATGAGTACGCTAACAACTTCCAGGCCAGTAAGAAGGAATTGTCCCTTGTGAAATCATTTTATTTTCCATGCAATGAGTTTATGGAGCCATTTCCTTTCAGTAAGATAGACTGCACCTATACTAATAAAGACAGTAGATAGTGCTGAGGTCAAAACGTTAGGAAGAGTAAATATTGGTTAGGATTGCCAGCTTTCTAGGTCAATAGAACCTCTGTACTTAACCCAATGATTTGGGATTATTCATTTTCTTTTAAGGAAATTTAAACAATGGAGAAAAAAATCCCAGGTATTGCACGACAATTTCAATTATATTTTTAGAAATTCTTCTATTTACTGGGACCCTGCATAGCTTAATATTAAATTAAGGAATGGGAAGGAGAATACCAATTATTTTGATTTGTGTTCTGTTATTAAAAAAACCCTTAAAAATTAAAACCACATCAACAGTGAAATGGAATTTGGATGGGAGCCAAGTGGTCACATTAATTCCTGAAAAACAAACTAACTCAATTTTCAAGTTCACTGGGTTTGTCCTCTAGAGCGTGTCAGCTGAGCTGCATGATGGGGAGGACGAGTCCTGTTTTTCTCTGTCAGGTCACAATATTATTAAGCGTCTCCTGATGTTCTCTGAAAGTTGAATTTTCCCCTGATGCAAATGGCCTTGTTGGTGTATTTCTGGTAGAAAACTGAGATGCTGGAACGTCTGCCTAGAGGAGGGCTGTGACAGTGCCTTCAGCCCCCTGTCCAGGCTGTCAGGGCAGTCCTGGGCAGCCCCACAGTAATTTCTTTTTCAGGCAGTGTTTTAGTCAATAGTCAGTGTTGTGCATGTTCAGTGCACCTCTGCTGTTTATGCTACAATAAAAATGTAAGAAATTAAAGCAGAGTTGTGAAGGGGGGAATACAACTAATTTCTACCTTTTTTGGAGTTCAGAGCACAGATATTTGTTTCATTTATCTTCTGTAATATTTTAATATACTTAGATTAAACCTCAAGTCAAATATAATTTTGAAATGAAAGATCAAATGGATTTGACTTTTCTGATGTTGAGGACAAGCCATTCCAAAATCGAATTTCTCTATCGATGAACAGGTTTGGGGTTTTTTTTTCCAAATAATCTGGTCCTATCCCACCTGCCAAGAAGATAGTCAGCTATCAGGATGAAGTCAGGATGGACGCAGGACAGAGGTTTTCCTCTAGGCTAGAGGAAAACCTCTAGCCTAGATATTTGGTCTTTCTCCAGACAGGCTGGGGGTCCAGCCCTTCTGGCCATGACTGCTCACAATCCTATAGCGAGACCTTTGCTACATAAAGGAGGGGACTCGTGTCTTTCTGCTCCCAGTGACCTCTACTCATTGGAATGCCATTGACAGTTTGAGAAAGCCTTTCTAGCCTGAGCAGAGGAACCCTCCTCAGAGAGTCAGTGTATTCAGGAACTGACGGGGGTGTATTGCCTTCTATATTTGGCATGTTCTGGAAATGCCTATCTGCAAGAACGTCAGGCTGGAGATCATGTCACGTGAAAATATTGATGGCAAGCAGGTATGAAGTTGATGCCAAACCTCTCAGCACTGTTAATACTGAACACGCTTTAAAATAGAATTACGCTTACAGGGATTTTGAGTTTAAAATATATGTGGTTACAGTTTTTAGACACCTTCAATTGACTGTAGGGGATCTACGGGTCTTAGTTTTGGATATAGACTGTTAAAGGGACGGCTTGCTACCTAAATCCAAACAGGCGTCTTGGTGACCTTGTGCTTATTCTCATTGAATCACTTTTGTAAATAGTACTTAGTGATCTTTTAACTCCTACAATACTTGTCCCACATAAACTCTTTTAAAAATATAACCACTTTGCTTCAGTCATTTTGAAGCTGAAACAGAAATTATAATATTAAACAGTAATTAGAACCAGAGAAATGAAAAAAAGTTCATTTTTGGGAGCAGGGACCGAAAGCCAGGTGGACCCTACTTTTAAGGGAATGCATTCATCAATAAAAGGTATTATGGAAATGCTTGCTTTTTCTCTGGCCCAGGCCTTCAATTACTCTGTGCAAATATCAGCATAGGAAAGAATAAGAACTCATTTGCTTCCCTTCCTCAGCCTACTTTATCAAGAACACTTTTGGAAAACATGTGCCTAAACCTCTTCAGACAGAATAAAAAATTGAGTCCATGTCTCCCAAACGTGCTGGCTGACAGGATTTCATACTAGTCCCTGTCTTGTCACTGTCTTGAAACCACATATCTGAGCAAGTACATACACATTTACCTTCTCCCTGAGTTCTTGGACACAGATAGAGATAATTTGGGGTTGGACTAGATGCTCTCCAGAGGTCCCTTCCAACCTCAACTATTGTATGATTCTGTGATAATGCTACTTCCAGCGATTTTTTGTGGGAAGAACTGGTGTCCATAGGTGCCAAATGTAGAAGATCTGAGTGGGATTTGAGGGTCCTGTCAGTACTGGCTACTGTAGGCAGTCCTGAGCTCAGCCAGCTGGTCTTGAGGAGACCCTGTCTTTTGGGAACTTAAATCTCCTTCACTTCGTACAGGAGGTAAGCTGTTAGGAGCTCCTTACTCAGCTGTAAGAAGCTCTGCAGGCAAGAGCCAAGGTTCTTGAAGGTAGATAGGTTTTATGCCTTAGTTAACTCAGTTCAGGTTTGATGCTTAAATACATTTAACATTGACTCTAAAACCTTTGCAACCCTAGGACTCCAGCTCTCAACTTATTTTGTGATTATTTTTTTTTTGAGAATTGATTCAAGGTTGTCATTGCCAGCCTTATTCTGGACTTTCTTGATTTATTTTGGTTTTCTTTTGAGATCTTAAAAGATCTCAGCTCACCTTACAAGGTTTAACTGATTGTGTTATAAAAGTAAACATGCATCTGCAAAGAGAGTAGAGGCAGAACAGGTGACACTCATAAAAATTCCTTTCAGATAAGGAAAAGAACCCCAAACAGCAAATCTGCAGGAGTCGCTCTGGAGACTGATTCAGAGTTAAAGACTCAGGAAAAAAAAATCCACAAATTAAAAACATTGGGAATGGTTCCTGGTAAAAAATTCACTCTTTAAATCTTGTAGAATAGAATATCACTTGACACTTCCTACAGAATATTGTGCACTGTTGGTTAAGGAGAGCTTACATACAGAAAAATACTGTGCTTTGGCTAATGAGAAAATAGGAAACAAGACTTTGCTTTAAGTCATTTTTGCTCCCTGACAAAAAATTGTCTTTGACGACATACCACAAGAATGGATAAAATCATTAATCTGCAGTTACTTCCCCAAGCATTCTCCTTATCCACATCTTTTAGAAATACAATACAAAGTAGTTAACAGTACATAACTGATCTTAAGTTTGGTATTAAATCTCTTTGTAATCACCCAGCTTTTAAAGCTGAGGCTGGTAGAACAACTATCATTACCTTCATTAAATGGAAGAAGAAACAAGTTACGTCAGCAGCTATCCAAAAGATGAGAATTGACTAGAATCAACCAAGGACAGAAAGAAAAAGGCATTGGCTATGTGAATTTTTCAGCTTTTTATTTTGCACCTCTCCAGAGTAGATTTTCAGGCATTCAATTTCCTGCAATTTTTAGGTATTCCCATTGTGACCTATGTTGATGAAATGGTTCTTGCCACACTGCAAGACAGAAATTGCATGATTTCATAGAAAAACAACGCAGGTTTATTTGAAAAAGAAAAAAAAAGTTAGCATTTTCCTAGAAGTAAATTTAAATATCTGTATGTTTAAAAGGTTACTTTCTTTACCAGTGTTTTGTGTTAAATGGACCCACTTTAAAATCTGACAGGGTAAACATAAAACCTTATAGTACAAGTTGCTCTAAAGATTTCCCTTGCTTTAGCAGGAAAAGGGTTTTATATCAGCTTTATAATCCAGAGGGGCAGAGAGAAAAAAAGAACTTCAGGAGTCTGAGATCAGGGCATGTAGTGTTTTCCCATCTGTTGGGGTTTTTTTGGTTGTTTTTTATTTTTAAATCAGTATGGTTTCCTTCTTTTCACACATCAACTTGTTTACATAGATTTCCATCACTCACTGGGGAAGTCCTGTTTTCGCTTTATTCCCAGTGATAAGAAAAATTGTATTTGTGAGACACCTCAGAAAATCAAAACATAAACGTAAAAAAAATCTTGATTTAAAAGAAACTACAGCTGTGATTTCATAACCAATGGCTGCCAAAGTTGTACTATGAACCAATAATTACTTTAGCATCCAAGCTCTTTAAAATCCTTCATCTACCTCAAATACATTGAAATGCAGACATTATTTTCTCTAAAACTCTAGAAAAAACATTTTTGTTTACACAGATGCAGAATTCTTTAGCTTATATTTGTCTAAGAAGTTGTATGTGGGCAGGAGGTTCTCAGACTCATAGAATGGTTTGGGCTGGAAGGGACCTTCAAAGATCATCTAGCCCAAGCCTCCTGCCATGGGCAGGGACACCAGGGACATCAGGTTGCCCAAAGCCCCGTCCAACCTGACCTTGAACACTTCTAGGGATGGGGCATCCACATCTTCGAGGGATGGGGCAACCTGTTCTGGTGCCTCACCAGCCTCGGAGTAAAGAATTTCTTCCTTATATACAATCTAAATCTACCTTCTTTCAATTTAAGACCATTGCCCCTTGTTCTGTCACTACAGGCCTTGGTAAAAAGTCTTTCTTTGCTTTTCTTGTAAGCCCCCTTTCCATACTGAAAGGCCACAAATATGTTCTCATTGGTCTTGAAATAATGTTTCATTTTTAAAAGGTAATGTCATTATTTCCACATACAAGCATTCATAAATCATCAACCAGGCACAATAAAAACATCATGATGATGATGATGATGATGATGATGATGATGATGATGATGATGATGATGGTAGGCAACACTTCCATTAGTTCTCATTAGAGTCTGTAAATATATCTCTAGGTTAACGAAAGGTGACTCATAATTATATGATTCCAAGAAGTGAGGCAGTAAGAAAGGTCTCTGCATAGGTACCTCATCTAATCCCATCTCATTAGCAAGAAATTAGGAAACAGAAAACTAAATTATTTTCTGAATTACACCAGAGTAATTCACAGTTTAATTCTGCAGAGGTGTTTCGGCTACACTAGACTGATCTGTACCCTCCAGGACTGAAGCATGACAGATTGCCAGATTAACTGTGAGACTCTCACATTTAGGAATGCACCAATGTACCTTCAGATTCAAAACACAATGCAACCTGTTGAATAACAAGGTCTTTGAAGACAGTATTTTTAATATATGGCAATAAAGCAACATCTGCTTTGCATTATTAGGATATGAAAGTTAATGGAAGAACAAAAGTAAAGAAATGGAAATAGCTCATCTGCAAGAAATACTAGCTTTATATCTGTATCCAAGTAGTAAGCAAAAGCAAGCAGCTAGAACAAGGAAAACAGTTACAGAATTACTTTGTCATGAGTATGGCTATTATATCATAGTATTCCTGACACATCATTCAGTATATGTACATCAAACAGTTCTTTACCCCTCCCATCCTCTGTCCTTGCACAGACCATGTGCTTTGATCCCAGACCAATGGCCAATGCTTGCTGGCAGACTGATTTAAAACATAAAGCAGTAGAGCAGTAGACAATGGGATGTCAAGTTTGAATGCCAGCAGAAGACTATGTTGTATTTAAATATTCCAAGACTGCAATGGCACCATTATTGTTTCTCATACACTGCCCCCCACAAAAAAAAAATTATAATTGCAAGTGAATCTTCTTAGCAGTAATTGTTACACAGCCTTTATTGTGATACCTAAATGATTAGTGTCATTTGTCTGCCAAATAACAGGCAAAACAAATCCCCTTCCCTACCAGTACTGACTTGTTAATGACAGAACTCTTCTAAATAGTGCAGTCTCTGAAGGGGGGCAGAATGAAGAGATGGATGAATATGTCAGCTTGATCTAATTTATTCCTAGTTGCCCAACATGACACTAGATGCCACTGAGCCAGACAACGATTGCTGTATCACCTCTCCTACCTCTTATCCTCAACAGCAAAACTCCTTCATAATACGATAAGAAAAAGAAGAGCTTACCTTGGGCCTGTTCACCTCTGGACAGTGATCTACACTAAGAAGAGTGAAATTCTCTACAGCAGTTTTGCACAGAAAATCCCAAACCCTAGTCCCTGGAGGTTGCCCACAGTTACATTTCTCTAGGTTTGGAGTTGTCTTGCATTTCCTGGCATAGTAACCACAGAGTAATCAGAAAATACAAATTGAAGAGACATTCAAAATTAAAGGGGATCTATTCAAACAAATATTCACTCTAAAAATAATTTTCTTCTGTGAGATAAGTAAAGAGGATAAAAGGAAAACATCTCTGGTTCGTGTTCACTAATTGGAAAATTGTGTTTCAGAAGATTTAACACAGATGCACCGTCACTGGCAATCTGTCTCTTAACCCCTTTTGCACGTATGTACACAGCTTCCTCTGTGCTCACATTACAGATACTATCCTTGTTTGAAGACTAAGTTGGCACAGAAATTTTAAAGGTACTTCTTCAAACTGCCTCTCCAAGACTGCATTAATGGAGGATTTGAGGAAGTTGCTGCTGTTTCTGTAGCCAGTAATGTGCCTGTTGTGAGCTGTATAAGATACCAGAGAAAAAAATCATTCTTAAATGCATATGTAGGTGTTCAATGAAAGCTTCATATGTGGATTTTAGGGTCAGAATTGTTTAATCCCATGACTCCAACACAGAATGTTTTGAAGAAACATAGTCTCCAGAGTTTCTCACCATGAATTTCATTCCCATGAGAGCCCTCCTGTTCTCACCAGGTCTAACCCTTATTCAGTTCATTTTATTTATGTTATTTCTCCTTTGTAAACAGTGCATGTCCAAGTGCCTTGTTTTTAATGAAGTGTAGCAGTAGCATTTGATTGGAATTTAGATAACCGAGCATATAAATCTATGTCTGTTTTCTGCAAGTGTATATGCATATATATGAAAAGTTAAAAAAAAAAAAAGCTGAAGAAATACCAAAGGCTGGTCTCTGTTACCACATCTTATCATTTTTAACCCCAAAATAGAAAGTATTTTGGGATTAACAGAGTTCTTTACGGGATTCCCCTTACTGTTGAAATAAAAGTATTATGAGAGAATCTTTAGGTGGAGTCCTTATAAAGAATAGTAGGGCGGTCTAACGGAAAAGTCAGAAAAAACTATACTTATAAAAAATTAAGAATTTCCTGGTCCTGTGCAAGATAATTGAAATGGCCCTTTTCATAATTATCAGCATATAATACTACTTGTGATATTTCAGTGGTTTGAGACTATAAGCATATATAGCATACTAGGCACTACACATAATAAGAAAGAGTTCTTCCAACTGAACCCAAGGAACCGTTTAACTTTATTTTACTGATAGAGCAGGTGACTTTTCTAAGGGCAAATCAGACATGATGGAAGCAAGCAATAAAGGCCTGTCTCTTACTGCACCCTTTACCGAGTACCGTCGTAACAACCCACCCATCAGTTCAGTATGCCCTTAAATCCAGCCAACATTAGTTCAGATTGAAGTGGGATGTACTGCTAAATCCTGCACAAATGTTCTCTTTGCTTATTCTGTTGATAAGAGACACAGCAAAGACCTTTCTGATGTTTTCAAAACACATAGCAGGTGGAACAGGTGGTGTTGAAGGTGCTCTGGGTGAAGGAAAGGACTAGCTGAGGCCGGCTGGGGCTGAGGAGATGCTCAACCACCTTTGGCTTGGTGTGTTAAACAGAGAAGGAAATAAGCAGACTCATTTATTTAACACCAATGGTTTGAAAAGCGCCTTGCCCACCAGGAACCTGAGGGTTGCTGAACATGTCCAGTATCTCCTTGCCAAGCAACCCCTACCAACGCAGATGTCTCAGTTCTCTGCAGGACAGGGTGCCCACCCCAGGGCATGGCCGGGTTTCTGTCCGCTCTCCTGGGTATCCCAAGGACCTCGTCTTCGGCCAGTATTTGCGCTCAGCTGCTCCGAAAGCAACGTGACCATTTTGTGGTTAGAAATAAGAGATCTTTGACAATAAGCAACATTACTTCCCTGACATGGGTATCAGCATCCATTTTCCTCCTGAGGAGATTCTGGAATCTGTTACTGGCAAGAACGCATGGTTTCATGTAGAGCACAATAGTTCTGTGACTGTATACACATGGCAAACTGAACTTTTATCTATTGCTTACTGTGCAAATAAGGACCTAATCAGCAGCCCATTGAGGGCAGTGGGCAGACTACTATTGCCTTTGGATCAGGCATTGAATTGCTCTGACCTTTTCTGTCATTAAGTGTAATATATATAAAAAAATGCTTTTAAAAATATTGTCCAAATATTTCTATGCAGAAAAACACTGCAATTTTTTCTTCTGTGCCAGAATTTAAAAATAACTGGCTATGATAGATCAATTTATGGCAAGCACCATTGTGTCAGTGGCAATCAGGGACAGGTGACTGCAAACACTTGGTTCCTAACCTTAGAAAACTCTTGCTGCAATTGTCATAACTCAGAGACCAGTGAGTGCCTGAATCTCCCTCCATCCAGGAAACTGAGATTCAAAGCCTTACTCCTGCAGCTCAGCACAGAGCACATGCTGCAAATGGGAATATGCAAAAGTGCAAGCAGTGGTTTTGTTTCCAGATGAATTGAGGGCCTGAGCAACTTCCAAGTGAAGGCACCGTCTGTCCCTGAGGCTTTCTGTAGACTGTGGCTAGCCAATCTCAAGAAAAAATGGTTTTCTGGAGTGAAAAAACAGAATCATCCAAAGCAACAGAACACCAGACTCAGAGACCCCCAGCCATAGCTCTTAGTAGATTCCTAGTGCAGTGCACTTCTGTTCACACCTGGCAGGAAGAACATTGGTAATATCCTACAGAAGATGGAAAGCCAAGTCTGGGATTTAAAAAAAAAAAGAAAAAAAAAAAGACGAGCTTAGTTATACGTTACAGGAGTATAATTTTGCACAGTATCTGTGTGAGATCATTTGTTTAGTGAAGGCTGTATAAATCTAATAAGCATCTTTTGCCAGATGCATATCACCCATGACAGCTATGAATAGGTCTGCTGTTCCATAGGCAGTTCACCTGATCTGAGGGCTTATTGCTGTAGGACTGAGGAGATCTTGCTCCCTTCCATTCTCAGATAACTTCTCCCTCCTCTGTCCTACCCCGTCCTCCTTCCCTTTCATAGATTTATAGAATTGTTTAAGTTGGAAAAGACCTTTAAGTTCATCAAGCCCAACTGCTAACCTAACCCTGCCATCCCACCACTAAACCATGGCCCTAAGCACCTCATCTGCTCGTCCTTTAAATACCTCCAGGGATGGGGACTCAACCACTTTCCTGGGCAGCCCATTCCAATGCTTAACAACCCTTTAGGTGAAGAAATTTTTCCTAATGTCCTATCTAAACATCCCCTGGTGCAACTTGAGGACATTTCCCCTCGTCCTATCATCTGTTACCTAGGAGAAGAGACTGATCCCCGCCTCACTACACCCTTCTGTCAGGTAGTTGTAGAAGGTGATAAGGTCTCCCCTCAGCCTCCTCTTCTCCAGGCTGAATGACCCCAGTTCCCTCAGCTGCTCCTCACAACACTTGTGCTCCAGACCCCTCACCAGCTTCGTTGCCCTTCTCTGGACATGTTCCCTCATCCCAGCTGTACCATCCCTCCCATATTCTGGCTCTCATCACATTCTATGGCTGATTTAACTCATTGCAAAGTCAGAAAGCTGCTCATTGGGTTTTCCTGGTCTTGTTTTCTGTTATTTCAGTGAATTAAACACACACAGAAGTGTTTGACAAGTGCTGAAGCTGGCACAAGGCTAGCAGTGGAAGCGGGTGGCCAGGAATAAGGTGGACAGAGGGACACAGAAGGGGAGAACAACCTGTTAGGTTTAGGCTAGATATAAGGAAAAAATTCTTTACAATGAGGGTGGTAAACCACTGGAACAGGTTGCCCAGAGAGGTAGTGGAGGCCCCATCCCTGGAAACATTCAAGGCCAGGTTGGATGGGGCTCTGAGCAACCTGATCTAGTTGGCGGTGGCCCTGCTGACTGCAGGGGGGTTGGACTCGATGACCTCTAGTGGTTACCATCCCTCCCATACATTCTATGATTCTATGATTCTATGATGATTTAACTCATTGCAAAGTCAGAAAGCTGCTCATTGGGTTTTCCTGGTCTTGTTTTCTGTTATTTCAGTGAATTAAACACACACAGAAGTGTTTGACAAGTGCTGAAGCTGGCACAAGGCTAGCAGTGGAAGCGGGTGGCCAGGAATAAGGTGGACAGAGGGACACAGAAGGGGAGAACAACCTGTTTTCAGCAATGGTGAGTTGCTTGTGAAATGCAGCACTCTAGGGAGCTGTACCCAGCTGGTGGTAGAGCCTTTAGGACTCTGCTTTACATCAAGAGAATAGTCCCTTGACTTTAGTGGTTTGCTTCTGTTAACACATTTTTAGCAGTTATTTGCAAATAGGCTAGGTGTACAGGAACAAGTGCGGCTAACAGAGCTTTTTGGAGTATCTGCAGAAACTCTCAAAACCACTTTGTCAAGGGTGAACATATTCTCTAACTCAGCTCTATTCTTGGATCATTCACAGGGAAACAGGAATGTTTGTATAGCTGCTCAGTGAAAAACTCAGCCGGCCTCCTTACTTTTCTTTTCCTGGGTGCTGCCCACCAAAGCACAGTGCAAATACATGAATAGTGAAGTGGGTGTTCGGTCTGCAAGCTTGTAGGAGCACGTACTTGGATGAATACAAACATTTTCTCACAATTTGGCAAAGGCAAAAAAGAATAGATACTGGAAAATGGCATTTTAAAATCAAGATAAGCAACCTGAGATAACTGTCTAACATCAACTTGAGAGAGAGGTAGGCACGGGAAATTTTTGCTTCCATGTAGACTTAGTGTAATACAAATACGTAATGTTAGTTTATTTATTTTGAAGTTTGCTCTTTGGGGAAAAAAACAGAAGCATCCACTTCTGTACAAAACGGAATGGTTTTTCATTTAAAGATCGTAAGAAGAGGAAATACATAAAATACCTGAATATAAAAAGACAAGCAGACATGCCTGGCTTTATCAGCTGGAGACAGCAGGAAATACATTATTAAACATCACCATCTACTGGATGCCAGCATTTATTCCTTACAAAGGGAACCCTAAGCTTCTATGGTGACTTAACTTGTCAGACAAGCCTCTACTTTCGCAGGTCTGACACTGCTCATATAGTTATTGGCAGGCCAAGCTTTGTGGACCTTTTCAGCACCAGGCTGGGAAAAGATTTTCAGCGTTATGCAAACAAACACAGAAAGTTCTGGGTGATATAATATAGGTGGTGAAATTGTTAATAGACCACAACGGGAACTTAAAAAAAGAAGGTGGGGGTAGTCAATCATAGGGGCAATAGCATCCTTTGGGTAACCAGTTTGTTTATTTGTGGTATGCGTACATGCACGTGCATAGCATGGAGCTGCCCCGCTCTCCCCCTGGGTAGCACACGATGACTGCAGTTCCACAGTTTTGGACATTATCTGCTCGCTCTCTTGGCTGCACAGATAAAGTTCAACCATATTTGTGTGATTTTACAGCACTGGGACCAGCAGCAAGGCCCACAGAGCTTGCTGAGGGCCAAAGGCACCAGTGCAGGTTGCCCTCCCCTGCTGCAGCGGCTGGGCCGGCCCTGCTGGGCAGGGAAGGATGCTCCTTCCCTTCTCCACCGAGCACAAAAGTCCCTGGCCCCACAGTTAAGGGTAGTCCTTTCTTTGCTTGATGCCCCCCCTTTGCATCTCTCCCCACCTCCTTTTTTCTTCAAACTTCAGAAAAGTCACAGCACTGTGTGGCAGCAAGGGATGATACACGTATCCTCCTCCACCACCAGAACTAAACAAATTCTTTAGAGAAATTATTTCAAAAACATTGCTGAGGTATAAACACCTTGGGAAGGGCTCAGGAAAGAACTGCAATAAAAGTGCAAAGGCAAAGAATTTTTTCTTACAGTGAGTGATGATCTAAAGCCATCATTGCAATTAGTTTATCAAAAGGAATGATTGGATAACTACTGGAAACAATAAACCTAAGATTATGGAGGATGCTTCAATGCTTTGACCCTTTAATTCACAGATAGATACTTCCCTAAAGAAATTTGTGTGATTAAAAAACTTCTGCCTGGTTACATCCTTTCAAAAGGCATTGGCAGTGACAGGACTAAATGCACAGGGGTTTTTAGCTTAGTGCGCCGATTTTTTTTTTCTCAAGAGCAAAATACTCACTAAAAGTAAACACAGAAATGTGGCAAGGATGAAAAAAAAAATGGGAAAGCTGTCTTGTTTCAAGTGTTGGTAGTTAAAACTGTTCTTTGTAATGAGCCACAGGAAATGAGAACTGGAGCTTTGGAAAGAGCTAGATTCATAGATTCACGCTATGTCAAGGCAAAGAGAATGACAAAGACTGATGATAATGAGAAATTACTTTATTATTTCCTTGTGGAATACTGGTATGTACTGTACTGTTATTGTACTGTCAGCATATTTGGAAATAAATAGGTGTTAGAGTCTACCAAATGGCCCTGACATCTACACTGTATCAGAGCTTCTATGTGGTTCATCTGTCTGGGGAGGATATGAAGTGAAACAGTTTCCAACACTTCGGTAAACATCATGAAATTACACAGGAACAGATCAATAACAGATTGTATTTCTATTACTGCATTTATCTTCCAAACCTTTTTCAGTTCAGCACACAGAATCCTTCAAGTAAATTGTTGTTCCTGGCAAGTCACACTGATATAAATGAAGTTGAAAACATTTTGTTTCAATGTGCTGTGTTGGCAACCAAAAAAAAAAGGAACATTGCAGCAAGATGACATGGTGCAATACCTGAGTGCCAAAAGAAAATATATTCCACACATAAATTATGAACAACAATTTTACTGTGCTGCAGAGAATAGGTATCTGAGCATTTACTCCAGGTTGTATAACAGAATCTGTTGAATTTTGGTGGGATTACACCATTACAAAATTCACCTAAAACTAAGCAAAACTTCCTAGGCTCTCAGTACAGACAGGGAAGAGAAACAGATTTGCAAGAGGATGATTTGTTTCGGTGGGTAACATGCCTGGTATGAATTATCCCTGGGACACACTTTTTCTTCTCCACTGACTGTAAAGGGAGACTGAGGTGACCAGATTAGACCCAGAAAACTGACTCTGAGACAAAATTAAACAAGATGCATCCCATGTTTCATGTCCAGGGACAAATACCATGACTGCAATTAACATACATACATATATATATATATATAAAAATACATATGTGCAATTTTTGTATAGGAAAATAATAAACAGATATATGTGGATATATGCTTTAACTGTTCTACTTCACAATTTAGATTTCACTCAGTAATGAGCAATATTGATAGGAGCCCCACTCTCAATGGATACAGCATCAAATGATAACAAAAATTCTGAGGCGCTAGCAGTGCTGTAATGTCCGTGGCACGTTGGGCTCCAGCTAGCCCAGCACTGCATCTGCCCCCTCCCTTCTCTCTCCCAAAGGCTGAGATCATGCATCTTGGGTGGACTGTCCACTCCAGCAGCAGGGGCTTCAAACAGTGGGTAGGTTTGCCCACCTGCCTTAGCTTTTTGTGTCCCTCCTTTGCTCCAGCAAAGAGCTGGAGCACACAAAGATGCCACTCGGAGATGGTGCATGGATCCCAAAAGAGGATTGAGCGAGGGAGAGGCTGTGTGCTGGAACAGCCAGTCTCTTAATCCCGGGAACAGAAGTGGATGAGGAGGTCCCAGTGCCCTCTGGCTCACTTTATTCTGTGAGCTGACCCAAACAATAAAGTCACCAAGAGCTCAAATGGGGAGTTAATGACGAGAAAAAGAAATTGATATCCCAGGCCTGCACAAACCACCCTGAGCCTCCCTGACCTCATCGCCAAACAGCACACAGTGCGCAGTACAGTTTGATTCTAGCGTCAGGAAATGTTGAAACAGGGTTTCCCATCCCAGTGTCTAAGGCACAGCTTAGCAGAAACCCACCTCCAGACTAATACAGGATGGGAGCCGCGCTCCCAAGATGGTGCATGGATCCCAAAAGAGGATTGAGCGAGGGAGAGGCTGTGTGCTGGAACAGCCAGTCTCTTAATCCCGGGAACAGAAGTGGATGAGGAGGTCCCAGTGCCCTCTGGCTCACTTTATTCTGTGAGCTGACCCAAACAATAAAGTCACCAAGAGCTCAAATGGGGAGTTAATGACGAGAAAAAGAAATTGATATCCCAGGCCTGCACAAACCACCCTGAGCCTCCCTGACCTCATCGCCAAACAGCACACAGTGCGCAGTACAGTTTGATTCTAGCGTCAGGAAATGTTGAAACAGGGTTTCCCATCCCAGTGTCTAAGGCACAGCTTAGCAGAAACCCACCTCCAGACTAATACAGGATGGGAGCCGCGCTCCCAGCTTCCTGGGAAACTTGAAACCTACGTCTTCTCAGCTGTGGCAGCAAGTGTTCGAAACCCAGATGAGAATCAGATTTAGCCTTTGGGAAAGGCTATTCTTCCTTACGCTGTTACTACCTTAAACATAATTATTTTTTCAGGCAAAATATGGAATATGGTGCTCTAAAAGTACTGCTTCTTTGACTCCTAAGACACCTATAGAACACCTACCTGTAATCAACTGAAGTACGGGGATATCCTCCCCATCTGCTGCATTATTTGTGAGATGCCGCTGTGCTGATTCGCAGACTGTGCAGAGAGAAAAGCAATCCCTGCTGCAGGAGGGCGAGTCCACGAGTCCGTTCTTCCAAGCACACTGATGCTATAGATGGACAATATCTTAAAAATTGAGTTAGATCCTGCAGATTTGTTTCTAGTATGGAATCTATTTTGAAAATTCAGGGGTTGCGGCTCAGGGAAGTTTGCTAAAAAGGACTCAGAGCACTTTTCTAGCCATGATACAAGCCTTGGAAGAGAGTACAAGGATAATGAAAGCAGTATGTTTTGTTTATATGAAATATGACCTTTCCATCAGGATGAATGCTTCTGAGATTACATCGAAGAACAGAAAACTGGGAATTAACTCCTTGAGGTAAAAAGAGTGTGCTAGATATTTTGTAAGAGACCTTTTCAGCTGCCTCAAATCAACACCTTCAATAGGCAGGTGTGAGAACTTCTCACATTTACAGTCCAGTAAATAGAAGATGGACCCGTGATGCTTTGCTTACGCTGGAATAGGTACTTCAGAATGCATTTGTCAGGCAAAGGCTCTAGGGAAGTCAGGCAAATAAACAAAAATAATAGCGAAGGTGTCACTGAAGGCAGAGTTGAAGTCTGGCTCAACAGACTGGCAAATGGCCTTGAAAATGGAAGCAACATGGTATAAAGAGAATGGTAATAGAAGATGAAGACCAAAGCTAGGGCAATTGTTTTAGTTCCAAGAGTGTGAAGGTATCACAATTTTTAAGCAAGCTATAAAGAAAATTGTGAAGTGGCGAAGAAAATGACTTGAGACTGCAAACCTGTGGAGAACTCCCTGGGCTTTTTGGCTGGGTTTGGCAGTCTGTGTTGGGATTTCCACAGTGGCAGTAAAATACCACAGACGTACCATGCAGGTACCAGGAATATGACAATTAAAATGACTCTGAGAACTCCTCAACAGCAAAGCCTGACATGGTGGCTGCTGAGTAGGTGTACTCTGAGGAACGGAAAAGAAATCTTGCGTAATGATACAAAAAGGGAAAAATAAGTTCAAGCAAAGAGGAAAAATAAGTTGAAAAGAGTTGGAAGGCAGGAGCAACACCGCAAGACACAAGGAGATGCAAGGAACTGATACAGTCAGTTTGATTGTGCTGGTTTGTTTTTGGTAATGAAATGACAGAGTCAGAGACGAGACATGGTGGTAGCCCTCAAATACTGAAAAAGTGATGCAAATAGAGCAAGCCCAATCACATTCTTAGGCAGACAGAAAAAAGAAGCAAAGGACACAAGCTGAAGGGAGATTGTTCGACACTAATAAACATTTTCACTGACAGAGATCTTTAAGAACAAGTGAGACAAACAGTTTTGGAAATTACATAGGTATAACGGTACCTGCCTGCAATCCCGCCTTGTTTCCAACCTTCAACTACAGAAAAATGTTTTCTATAAAGCGAAAGGATTTGGCTGGTTTATTGCTGCGTGAGTGAACAGTTCAAACACCACAATTTCCCTTTGCTTGCCAGGATTAACCTTTCCATCCTGTAAATTACTTTAATTGACAGTGATTTCATATGGAACATTTTGAAAACAATTTGAGTTTATTAAAGAGCACTGTCTGTCCCCTGTCAGAGGAAAATATTTTATATTTATTTTATGTTACTGATTTTAAAAATCCCTTATTTCTATTATTTATAGAGTAGATATGTTTGCTCACCTATTGGCACGGGATGATGTACTATTCTCATGCATGCTTTAAACATTATGTGTTTACTTGGGAGCCCTGGCCTACCCACTTTTCTTTCTTTACCTGCTGCAAACACAAGCTTCGTTTTATACAACGTTTTATATACCACGCAGCAATCTTTCACTGGCTTTGGAAGAACAAGTAGGGGTCAGTTTGTATGAGCCAGAAAAGGTTGCTAGGTCCAAGGGGAACTTCTGCTTACTGAAAAAGCTCTTACAATCATCATCGGTTTTAGGTAAAGCTAATTAAGTCGGTGCCTGGCCCCCAGAAGGGACTACAAATGGTTGCTGCCCCAGGTGGGAAATGAGCTGGTCCCTGGACCAGACCCCTCACTCAGTTAATCCCTGTGTTGATGGTGGCTAGAATTCATTAGCGTCACTGAGGATATTCTGACGTCATAGCAAAGGAGAATCCAGCTCTTACACAACAAATAGCTAACAGCACATTGGATTTTGCTCACAAAAGATTCAACACAACAAGTAGTAGCTGGGAGGTTTTATTATACCATAGAAATACTGATCCTCGTGGGCCAAATTGTGGAGTACTCGTGTCAGCCAAAAGTCACAGAGATATCAGAGGGTCAAACGCGATTTTACCGTAACCTCAAAACAAAGCCATTGAAACCAGAAGCCGGACGGTCTCAGCGAGTTAGGCTAAGAACTGATGCACCGACAATGTCATGCATGGACGTAGCCATATGGACAAAGTCATGTATAGCATCACGTATGAAGTAAGAAGGGGACCTGGGAACAGCTAAGAAACGTTTGAATAGAATAGCCAGTCAGGAAGGAAATATGCTTTACACAGTTGAGGGAAGAGGTGTAAGTAGAAGCAGCAGGAAGTTCAGGCTAAATGCCATTTTTGACTCTGGGACTGTCTCACAGGTCTTCCCCATTTCCGAAGTCTGTCATTCACACTTATGATGCGGTTTTGGGCCTTTTGGCAGATATGGGCACACCTGGGGTTTTGTTAAATGCGGCTGCGATAGCTGATGGCTGGTCTGGTAATGCATCTGCGCAGGAGTGGAAGTGCTAATATTCTGCTGCTTTGTACTGCTGGTGGGATCAGTGACTTGAGGCGCAACAGAAGACTGGAAGAGAGTAGAAGGAAGAACAGCTCTTCACAAGCTTTGTGTCCCTGACAGCCCAGCACTACTTGACGGCTACAGCGGTGCCTCTACCATTCACCTGATCCAGCGTTTCAGGGCCGCTTGCCACCACAAGCCATGCTACAGTTTCCCAGCCCTTACCTGGGAGAAGGACGGTGCCCAAGATTTTGCTTTAGTGAGGACGTATTAAAACAGCGGATGTTGCAGCAGTCGGGCTAATTTCCCATCCTACTGACAACTTTGCTCTCTGGAGAAAGCAGGGGCCGTCTTTCTGTGATTGCCCCCCACCACCTCTCTCAGCCAGCATGCTGAAACAGAGCAAAGCAAAGGCGCGTCCGCCAGATCGATGTGATCCGCTTGCCCAAACCCGGGGCGTCTTGTTCCGGCACCCACAGAATTACACGAGGGAATAACGAAGCACTGGCAGCAAGGGACGCTGCCCAGGAGGGTCCCGCGGCCTG
>NW_009260616.1:2825375-2839192 GCF_000687185.1 Egretta garzetta
GTAACGGTGCCCTCGGGTTTCTTCTCTTCTTGCTCCCCCGCCGGCGCTCAGAATCGCGCTTCGGCACCGAAGCCCTCTCGGAGGAGGAGGAGGAGGAGGGGGATGCAGGTACTCGCCGCGGCGCGCTGAAAGCCGCGGAGCGGAGCCCGTCTGCGAAGAAGAGCATCACGCAGATCATGAAGGACAAGAAGAAGCAGACGCAGCTCACCCTGCAATGGTAGGGCTCCGGCGGCGGGGACAGCCCGGCGCTGCCCCGGCGGGACCGAGCCGGTGCCTGCGTCTGTCAGGCCCGAGGGGACCTTTCTGTAAAAGCCCAGCCGGCAAGGAGGGTTACGTCTCCCACCTCTCTTAGAAATACCTGTCATTTGTGGGGCTCCGGGGTGGTTTTTCGGTTGGTTTTTTTTGCGGTTTTGGTTTGGTTTTTTTTCCTAGATACGCTTCGTCTGCAAATAAGGACACCCACCCCCCCCCAAATGTCTGATTTTTTAAATTAGCAGAGGTTTATCGGTTAACAGGAATCTCTGTCCGATTCTCACGGTGTGTGGCTATCGATGAAATGTAGACAATCAATGAAGCGTATCAAAAAATGTAGGAATGAAATGTTTCTTAAGGCTTACGTTTGTGAACGGATGTCTTAATTACCCTTTAAGGCTACGAATGTTAGATTTTCCCTGCCTTATAATGTATTTTTTTACGTTATACTGTGGAAGCCCTACTTTTACTTCGTTTTGTCTGGGCAAAAATTAACCAAATAAGAGGTCAAATTCTGCAGGCATTAATTGATAAATGTTTCTATTAAAGCACACTTGAGATTAGGGAGGAGTGCTGTTGAATTAAATGGGAACGTAGTTACCAAATGCAAATCTGGTTGGTTTTTTTTTTCCTTCTCACTGAAAAATGAGAGTAATCTAAATTTCCCAGTTTCTTGGTCTAGTTTACATCTGACTTCTGAGCGTAAATTGTAAGGATTTGAGTCTGGTGAGTCAGTGCAAAATTATTCAGTATGCAGCGTTTACCACACAGTATTTTCTTACAGATTTGTGTAACGTGAGAAATAAATTTATTGCACATCATCCCAGGAGTAACAAGTAGTGTAAACTGATAAAGAAAAGAAACAGGACAACAGTGAAATACCCAGCTGTTACCAAGAGTTCAGTTCAAGTGAAGACAACCAGGTTTTTACTTCAGTTTTAAAAATTTTACTTTAATGACCACCACTAGGCACTTGCATTCTGTAAGCTGGTTGGGAAGCTACATTAAAATACATCCCCTTCAGTAAAAGCTGATTCTTTGCTTTTCAGTATGGTTTGGTCAAGAAGAAGTTTCAGGTCCAACATGGAAATTAAAAAACAGAAGGAAGAAGAAAAGGGACATTAGACCAGGTGTTAAAGATACAGTGAGACAGAAGATGCAAGTTCAAGCCCCTGCTCTGTTCAAAGAACAGACAAACCCATCTTTCATAGTCTAGTTAGTGCTCTTATTTTCAGAGCAAAGTTGGCTCCTAGGTGATGATCACTTAATCATTTGTAGAAAGCAAAAAAGTCCAGACATTGAAAAAAGACTCATTAAGAAAAGGGACCTGGCCCTGGGTTTTTCTGTGTTCTGCAACTACTCTAACCGCCAAGTGTGGAGTCAGTCTCTAGCGTCTGTCTTATTCTGTAGAAACTCATCTGTGTGCTTTCATGGAAACCTTCAGTAAAATTGAAAAAAAAAGAGAAGAGGGCAGTAGCAAAAACCAGAAGGAAAATAAAAAGGGGAGATGTGGCATGTTGCTTCTTATTCTGGCAGTTTCTTTCTCCGTACAGGCTGGAAGAAAACTACATTGTCTGTGAAGGAGTTTGTTTACCAAGATGCATCCTTTATGCACATTATTTAGACTTCTGCAGAAAAGAGAAGCTGGAACCTGCCTGTGCCGCAACTTTTGGGAAGGTAAAAAAAATCTCTTCACAATTCGTTAGCCTAATTCTTTGACAGAATGACAATTTAGTACACCTGTGTCAAAATGCCTCTCAAGTTCTCATGTTTTCTACTGCTAACGTACATGGAATCTAACTAACTATACTGTTCCGTATGAAGAGATTTCATGATACCATGTTATAGGAGAATGAAGCTGAAGTTCCCTTTGATTTATTGTTATTTCATATAAAAAAACCAAAAAACATTCTCTCCAGGAGCTTTTTTCTTTCACTTTTTTCTTTCTTTTTTGATGATGACGTTAATAAGGTTCTTTCCTCAAAACCAGATCTGACATGGAAGACACTTTTAATTATACTAAAGGCAGTGTAAAGTGAGATGTGACACAAGAAGCAATACAAGAAGGGGAATAAAAATTAATAACACAAAGAGCTCCTGAATGAAAAATTGTTGATTCATCCTCTTTTCTACCCTTCCCTACAATTAATCCTGAAATCATTTAATGAAAGGGAGATGTGAACTCTCCAAATTAAATCCTGAGTAGTTAGTGAAACAGGAAACCAAAAATGCTTCAAGGATCATCTTTTTTTAAACACTGCTGATCTAGTAATTGTTCATACATAGCCAAATGCATTAATTTAATTAAATAATAATAATGGATTTAAAATCCAGTTCATAAAATGTTCACTTACTATTTTTTTCCTCTTGAATTGGATATACTGAGAAAGTGTATGTCTGATTTTCATTACACCATTTCAGTATAAATGAGGAAGACAATAGCTTTCCATTTAAATGTTGTTTTGACAGGGGTCTATCTATTAGATGTATCTATTAGATCTACCTCTATTACTGAATTACTTTTTCACTTAATAAACCTTTTGCCTTAAGCATAATTCTTTACAGGAAGGGGAGGATGTTTTTAGGGCACTAATCTCAATCTCAGGAGCTCAGTGACAGAATGTTTTGCTTGACCTGGATTAAATCACATAACACGAATTCTTTATGTACAGCATAGAGCTAACAGAAACTTTCATAGGGTTTCAGTGAGCATAAATAAGTTTAAGACTGTCCAGCACTTTGATAGTGGAGGACACAGAAATACCTGCAAGGCAAATATTTGTTTGCTTTAACCTTCAGCTCACACCTTTCAAATCAAAAATCAATTTATTTCTAGTTGTTTGACTTTGAAAACAGAATAGCTAGAGGGCAGATCTTTCCCTGGATCTGTTTGGCTCTCTGAAGCAAGAGATGCAGTTGTACTTTAGGGACCTGAATGAAACAGGATCCTGGTGAAGAAAATTAGATTTATAGAAGTGAAAATGGAAAGGAAGAACAGGTGGGAAGGGTGGAAAGGAGTTTATGGGCGAGAAGACTGGAGGTACACAGTGAGATGGACGAGGATGGAGGGACCCCTGCAGAGTAAAACATGCTTAATTGTTTATGTTGTGACATAAGTGTCAGAAATACTTATTCATTGACTACATTAGACCATATATTTACACTACCATTTTTCTATGAACAGATTGCTAAGAAGGTATACCAGTGTTAGAAATTAATACAGTTATTTTCTCTTTAGACCATTCGCCAGAAATTCCCTCTCCTTACCACAAGGCGGCTTGGAACAAGGGGCCATTCAAAGTAAGGCACAATTACCTGTGTATGCACTTACAGAATACATTCGAGAATGACATGTATTTCCACGTCTCCATAATATATACTAATTAGCGGGGGGGTTTATTCAGAAGACAAGCTGCAAGTGATAACTTTCATGTACATGATGAAACTGATACAGAGTTTGAGTTTGAAAACATTACTGCAGGCAGAATTTCTAAAATTAATCTGCTTAAGCTTCTAAACCTTGTCATTATGTTTATAGAGCCATGCATTTGTTGCAAATATATGTCAAAATGTTACGTGTAAAAAACCATTATATAATACATATATCTTTGTTACAGCTGTTCATCTTTCTATAAATACTGTGCAATTTAACTATGATTTTATTTGCCTTTTGCAAATCTAACAACTTTCATTGTGTTCTCTATATAACAATATGGATTGATTTAAAGACAACAGAAAAAAAGCATTGTCTTAAATTGAGAAGAAGGTATATGTCTGCTCTTTGTTGCAAGTAGCTTATAAAAACCCTGAAAAGTACACAACCTATAGTACGGTCATTTGATAAATAATGTATCCAATTAATTTGTATATTTGGAATATTAGGCTGTGGGAATAGATCACAGATGATTATATATCAACTGTGGTGAAATTTTTATTAATTCTGGTTCTGTCATTACACTTTTGGCCATGCTAAAATTATTGTAAAACTGTGGTGAACAGCGGTAACAACATATTCCCTTATATCCACCCTGCCTCCTACGTCCTGCCTGACCCCAAGACTGCTGAGGAAGGACTGATGAATTGTACCCAATCTGATTTTGGTTTTTTAATATGAAAAACTGTGTGGTGTATTGATGTAAGGAATGTAGAGAAGTCAAAATAACGCTATAGGGTATTGCTAGTGTCAAGCTATGAGTTAGGTAATTCTAGGAAGCTTCTGTTCCTGTTTGGGGAATCACAAATACAACAGTTCTCTGTATTCCCTGAAACCAAGACTGTCTCTGAGCTTTTCTGAGTGCTGTGCTTTGAATTGTTATTTCAGTGTTTATAAATATCTGGTTCTAAAAAAACAAATAGTGTGCCCATATCATTCTACATAAAATAGGACTAATTAAACAATTTTATTATTTTAAAATAACTCCAACAACTTAATGGTTTTCAATCCCAAATCGAATTTAGACCAGATCCTTATCTGTATATTTCTATTGGTTTCAAAACAGGTTTTTCTAAAAATAAGACCTTGCTACGAGGAGCAAATTAGGATAGAGAGTGTCCAGCTTTCTGTGTATACACAGAAATAAAACATTTATTATTAATGCCTGTATTTTAGGAATGCATGCTGTTAAATGTGTGAGTAGCCCTAGGGTTTTTCTCATGCTTAAAAATACAAGTGTGTTTATGTACTTACTGAATAAAATTCATGAAAGTATCCTTGACTTATGGAAGAAAGCAGAAAGGGTTGATGGTTTACTGGAACAGAACCAAACCCCAGAAAATTATCAAAGAAACATTTTGATAATGAAGATGATAGAAAACCAGAATACTGGTAGTAATAGAAGAAACTCAAACATTCTGTTTGTTTGGAAAAAGTCTTTATTTTGAATGACTTAGCCTTGAAAGACAAAGTTGCTCTTGTCTTTCAGTAATTTATAAGCAAAACTCAAAACTAAAGGAGGCTGAAAAGGGAAAAAGCTACAAGACTGTGGTTTTCCTAAGTGCCTTGCAATATATTAGGAATGTCTGAAAGATGTATTGTTTACTTTTATAGTTTTGGGGGGTTGTTTCATGTTGTTGCGCTTGGTTTTCTTCCTGCATTAGAAACATGAGACATAGCCATTTGATTCCACCTTAGTTTTGCTGAAGAATGCACAGGAGATGTCATTTGTGAATTTAGGTTTTGTTGCAGTGTAAACAAAGGTGGGGAAGAATTTAAATTACAAATTTTTACAAAAATTTAAATTACAAATTTTTACAAAGACATTCTATTTCTTGAGTATGTCTCAAGTATTTATTTTAAATCATCATTATTAAAAATAAATTCCAAAGGAAATAAAGCCTGCATAGAATATTTGTCTTTTTTTTAACAGGGAATGGTTCTTGCATAGTTTCTGTCACAGTCTTACAAATTTGTAATCCATTGATTTTTTTCAGGACACAATCTGTATTGTGTAGAGGAAAACTGGAACTGAAGTTCATTTCTCTTTTTGTAGATGACCTACAGATGCTGGATAGAGGGGTTTTGAGGAGAGTTACTATTAGAAAGGTTCTATATAGGGGAAAAGAGGGATTTCATATATTGTCTGCTGTGATGAAGTTCAGCTATGGTTACAGGCATAAGCTGGTGTAGACTTAGCTTCACAGATTGATGTTTCCTGCTGGTGTTGTGTTTAAGTTTTTAGGAGGTCTGGCATTCACAACCTGTGCAGGAATATTTGAGGACTAATTCATGAATGCCTTGGTTAAGTAAGCCTTAGCCAGGTTCATAACCTAACATATTTGGAGAATCACTTTCAAGTTATAATGAATGAGAGAATACAGTTGGAAAAGTGTCCCAAATGCTCATTATATTTTTGATGTGACATATCTAATAAATTGATAGACAAGATCCAGTCAGGATCCAAACTTCCAAAACATATAATGTATCTGCATAATTTAAAACACAGTAAGTCAACATCTATTAAGTAAAAGGTGTGTTTCAAATCTAGTTTTTGACATGGGAATCTAGCTACAAAATTAATTGTGTTGGGAAATGTGTCACTACATGCCCCTTTTCTCTAAGACATTTAACAGTATCAGCACAGAAATACCTAGAAATACCTTATACCCAGCATTTCTTGAGCAGATCCCGTATCTCTGCTGACCTTGGTGGTATTATGTGCCATATTTTCATACAGATTAACTGTTCTTGAACAATTTCCTCAAAAGGATGAGGCATCAGCAGGTTTTGTTTGAACATCTGGCATTTGTTTCTTCTTATTTTTCTTCATCAGAGTTTTCCTCAGAGACTTTTTCTCTGCAATTGTCATTTCCATGAAGGTATGTTGTTCTTGCTGTGCAAAAAAGGGCCTCACAAAAGCCACAAGTGACAATATCTCCAGTTCAGAGAGTGAATACAGCAGCAAGTAGTCATAGAGAAGTGACAATATAAAATAAAAATCTCTTGTTATTTTTTATCTCTCTCTGATGTTGTGGACCATATTCCTCTCAGAAACACAGTCTCACTAAGGAGCAAATTCACTTCTGCTTTCACCAGGTAGCAGTTAGTTACACAAGTGTAATTTACAGAAGCATTTCCATTAAGTTAATAAGGAAATTAAGGGACTGTTCATCAGTTTCAGTAAACTATTAGTTACCCTCTGCTTTTATGTTTCTGTGCGGAACAAAGCTGGGTTACTGGGACTGGTAAGAGACACTTCTTACTAGCAATTAAATCCTATTTTTTGAAGCATGGTAGCGTAGTGTCATTGTTTTATTTCTGTTGTTGCTGTCATTATTTCAGTATAATGTTAGTAGAAGAAGTACTAGTACTCGCTATTCCAGAGAGTGATGTTTTCTACCGTGGTATTGCCCAGGAGCTCTGATCATTGTGTTTGGGGCTCTACTGAGCCAGATGCTGCAAAAGCACGAAAGGAAAAAGACAGTTCCTCTCCAATGGAAGCATTGCTCTTGTATTGCAAAGAAAGGCTAACTCCCCAGGAACAGAGTTCCTCGCTGCACACTGCGTGCATACACCGTAATGCTATCGATAGAGCCTGGCTGTGGTCAGAAGAAAGCAAAGAAAATCCGTTCCCTTTTCCATAATTTTCAAGGTGACAGTAGGTTTTTTCTCCCACACCGAAATGAGGCCAAGCTCTTTCTAGCTTTCTCATGAGCATGAATTGGATTTGAGAAAGCAAGGCTGCCCTAAGGTGTGGGATACAGGTGCTACTCTAAGGTGTGAGATACGCAAATGTTGGTTCCCCCTCTGATTCCAAGCAGCATTTGTCATTTCCTGTTCTGGGCAAAGGAGAGACTTAAAAATGGGTCTAATAAATCCTAGACCTTCAAGTCAGAGTTTCTTATCTCTGTGTTTACATCTGACAAAACTTTTGTACAAAAGTGTCAATACCAAAACACTTGTTTAAACATTTGGCCAAGAAGGTACAACTCATTGGATACAATTTTGTTAACAAAGTTCATTCATCTCTCACGCCCATGCCGATCACTCCAGATTGCTGAATGTAGGGGAAATTTTCTGTGCTCCTGCTGAGTGGAAGAAGACCTAGCACAAACTGCTCTTTTAGATTAGCATTTCATAAGGAACAGTTGTCTGTACTGCAGGTTCTGAATCAGCCTTTTTGCATAGGTAATGTCAAGCGTACTGTGGTCACTGCTAGAATTTCAGTTATAATCTTCACAGTACGTGAATTACCTGGAGCAGCTATTTGGGAAATTGTACGTACTTCTTAGTCCATACACACAGAAGACTGTTTGAGCTTGAGTTACAATTTAATTTCTGTGTAGACTTTGATCAATGATGAATCTTAGCTTTTATCCATCATGTCTGAAAACTATTATCTTATTTATTAGGAGTGATTTAGTGGGTTAATAAAACTGATATGGCAGCTGGCCCTGTGATAACAAGTTATTGCAAGTCCCTGAACAGCTTAAGCCTGTCATTTCCTTATCAGCTATCATTTGTGTCAGTGTATGCTAAAATCAGGGCTACTAGTTGCGTAGGAACATATGTTACAACAAACCACTGAAATTAAAAGAGGAAAGCAGTCCAGCTCAGTTTTTGAAAGTTTTGTTACAAAAAGTGAAAATAAGTTCCTTATGATGACTCATTTAACTTTATTAATTATACTATAGAAATATAAATAGTAAGGCACATATATACTGTACATACACATAGAAATATGCATATAAAGAGACAGAAAGAAAGTACTTGAAGTTGTAGGTTAAAGATGTTATCAGTGTGTCTGGAATTACTACTCTCAACAGGGAGTCCAAAATAAGCTATTCAGCTAATTACTTTGGCTTGTAAAAGAATAAAAATCTTTTTACCTTAATACTCTATGAAGAATGTCAGACAGGGCTTGAAAAGTACAGATTATAATTTTTTTAATTGCTTCAGGGCAAGAAAAATAACAGTAATGAAATAGGTGAGAAACTTTTGGTCTTCCTATGGGTCGCCAGACACTACTGCGATCTAGTGGTGTTATGCAGACTCACCAGTTTCAGGCAAACAGTAAAAGCTATGATGTTTAACAGCAGCCGCTTTCTGACACATTTCTTGGCTGTAAAGTCCTGAATGCACACAACAGTCTGCCCAGAAACAGCATTACTATTTCAGCTGAGATTTTCAAAGCTACCTATGCTGAACAAATGTATCATCCTACTGAACATTTTCTTAAATACTATTTGTATCTAATGCCTTTAGTCAGCTTTGTAAATATAAAGCGTTTGGGGGTTTTGTTCTTACCTGTGACTGTCCCCTACAAGAACCAACAGTAAGATGGTGATTTTTTTTAATGGGCTTCACCAGGAACAGCAGAGATGAGTTGAAAACTTTTGCTTATGTGTTCTATGAAATATTTGCCGAGGGCTTTGTGTCTTAAGCGTGCATTTCTTCAAGCTTTTGAGAAGTTTCAGTGAAGTTGGTGCAATGCCTTGCAAAATGTTACCTCTGTGTTAGGCTTGGTTTACACGCAAAGTACTTGAACTACAGGTGTTACTTTGAAGCAGTTCAGTTAAACCAGCTGCCATGGTGTTTTCAGGCTAACTTCAGTAACAAACAAATGATCATGAGTATGCTGCTCATAACATTCTTAGACAAATTTGGTTTAACACAATCAGTTTTTAAATCTATCGAGTGGAATTTATAAGACAGGGCCTATCAGCTTTGATAAATGAACTCAAGCAAACTTTGCTATGACCAGTAAAGAAAGAGCTGCCCCCAGCTTGCTCTCCTGCCCTTCTCCTGAAGGTCACTTCTTTTGTAGCAAAATCAGTGGAACGTAGTAAGTATCTACTGCACAGCCAGTTTTCTTAGCACCAATCGACCCTCTTTAGTGTCTTTGGTTAAGGCGTTGGGCTCAGCACTGCAGAGGCTGAGCAACAGGCATATGTTTCCTACTTCCAGCTCTGTTTGGGAGCAGTAACTTCCAGGAGAGCAGCAAGGGAGACAAGTGTGGATGAGAACTGCCTAAGCAGCTAAATAATTCAGCAGAGTCAGTCACCATATACCTGAGAGAAGAATAAATGAATGACATGTCAGCATTTTTAGTCATAGGAGGCTGAACACTCGTTTATAGGGTATACTGGCGAGTTGTTTTCAACTGAAAAGTGCTCTGTGGGACTGCCTGGACATAACAGTGGCAAGCCTGATAAAATAAACCTGGTAGATCAAACACAGCACCCTTTCAACAAACAGTAAAATGAAAGAGAATGCACATTAAGGAAAAGAGATGTAACGTTTCGAGGAGATTTGCTGTTCCAGCTACATTTTAGTAATAGAGTAAGTGTGTTAAATATAAGGAAGATCCCAGCCTTGAATTTTGGATCAAATAATGACAATACTGTTTTCTATGAGACCAGATTTTGTTCCATGTCAGTGAAAGGAATTGGTAAACACTGTTAAGAAAAGTTTTCGGAAAGCACTGAAAATCAATTTGGCAGTTTGCTTTACTTGACACATCATTCATAAACACGCATCTTTTTTTTTTCTGCAGGTATCACTACTATGGAATTGGCATTAAAGAAAGCAGTGCATATTACCACTCTGTGTATTCTGGCAAAGGCTTAACCAGGTACAGTAACACAAATTCTGGGACTTAGTCAGTGAAGGTCTAACTTTAGCCTTCTCTTAGGAAGGTATTTGTAGGACAATAATTGTTGTTGATACCAGAACTAGTATTGCTGCATATCTCAGTGTCTGGCATTCACAGATTTAGGTAGCAGTTTGCTCTCTAAAGACATCAGTTTTGTTGTAACACGTTGATCTAGATCTTTTGCTAGTATCATCCAGTATGGCCGCACCTCAGTCAGTGTAGACCTGTATCAGCTTATACCAGTAGCGGATTTGTTCAAGTTAGTGTAAGGCAGCAAAACACCATTTCCAGAACGCTTGTCTCATTTTGTTTGCTTATGTGTCACCCTCTGAGTTCTTTCCCCAGGACAGCTTCCCATTATGAAACGTCTGGAGAATGGTGTGAAGCTGGCACCTGTGGGCAGGAGGGAGGGGTCAGTGTAGATTAATATTTACAGGTCCTTTGACTGGCTAATATCAGTTTAAACCTAACCCAGGAAGCTCTAATTATATTTATTTAAGAGACAGCTAGCAGGATCAATACGTTACGATAGCTGCCTGTTGGTTTGCCAAAGATTAATAGTTCGTAAAACAAATGTCTCTGTTCACATATGGCTTGAATGACGGCTTTCATTGTCTACAGCAGTATACCTGTATAAGTGGGGACTCTGAGAAAGGAAAGGAATAAATGAGTTTATAAACACACATAGAAAATTCAGCTGCTGGCAGATTTAGGTTATATCCGAATAGACTTTTTCCAATCAACAGGACAAGTGTAAAAATTGAGGGTAATGTTGCCAATGATGCTTAAAAGGAAGGATCTCTCCACTGCAGGACTTAAGGTATAATAGACTGGAATATGCCATTTCCTTGTCCAGAAGGCATTTATCCAGAGCTGAGGTTCTTTCATAATACAGAATTATCTTGAACAAATTGCTCACTTAATTGACTAAAAGACAGTTATTTTCATTTAAGGGAATATAATCACTCTTAGTCCTCAGCTTTATGTCAGCCAGTGCCCTTTTCACGTAAACCTTTGTCCTTGCACAATCTAGCAGCAATGAATGCAAAGAAAGTGGAGATTCTGCGGAATTCCCCATGGCTGGATTTCCAACACTGTACACCGTACACCCACAGAAAGATGGCATACTCTCTAAGATTTTCAGGAGTACTCACTAGATTCACTAGGTAGGAACCTTTTCTTTGTGTTAGGGCTTGTGCTCTCATGTATGAGGTGTTCAGTTTTCAGGGTCCAGCAGTCAAATTGTCTCTCTAGCTGATTTAAAACAGAAGCTCAAATGCTCATTTTGCACAGTCTGGGCCATCACTGTGGTTGGATTTCTCTGCGTGAAGAGAATGACGCAGTAGCCTGGGGCTAAGAACAAGCTTCTGGGTAAGGAAAGAGTTAGGCAGTGTAGGGATTCAAAACTGAAAGTGAAGCTCCCAGTTGCTGGCTGCTGCATATAATGATCCATCATAAAATCTGTCCTTTGTCAGATGTCTGTTCTGGTAGGTGAGCTATAAAAATGGTTTCTGGATTAAGCTTGGGGCAGAAATAGGCAGGGAAAATGTATGGGCTGATAATGGTATCAGATCACACCATGCTCATGCACAAATATGGAGGCCTTTACCACAAGGCTTGCATGTTTAGAAGGCAGCTTGTCAAACGATTAGAAGGTGCAATGGGCCTCAGTTTAGTTACCTAACTGTAGGCCTCTATTGCTGTTTCAAATTTAATTGGCATTCATGTATTAATATTTAGGTAATTGAGCCGAGTACAATAGTCCTTAAATGCAGAGTTGCAGAAGCCTGAATCTTTAAATTCCACTGTACATTTGATCTCCCAGTTCCTTTAAATATCAAGCCTTGCACTGTGAAAGGAGCATACCTAACACCAAAAATCCTTAGTATCCCCAGCACTGTATGAAGGGTAGCTTTAGCTAGCGACTAAGGCTCTGAAGGAGCAATGCTAGCAGATGCTGCCTCATGTTTTTGCTGTACATGTGGAAATCTGCAGAAATACATCCAGCTACGAAGCTAATTAGCTGCATGTTGTAATCAGCTGAGTCGTGCCTTCTTTCATACTCATCACTAACAACCAAGGGAACTCTGTAGGTGACGTACGCTGGATAATCATGCAATGGGAACTGTCAGGTGCCTGTGCCTGACCTGGGCAGGAGGAATTCCACAAGCGCTCAGTCTCTGGTTTTCTGTCCTGCCAGCAGAGCATCTCAACAGCACGAAATCACAATATTGCCACTAAATAAGACTTCATGTTGCCCACAGTATCTTATCAGTTGGCAGCTAGCAGGACAGGAAATAACAAGAATCAAACAACATTTATCATTATACTGATCTATTAGAATCTCTATCATTACACTTTCTCTAATTTAGTAGTTATAATTTAAAATGTGTGCTTTCTAATTTCTGCACTGAAGAGTTGCCTGATAGTCCAATGACTTCATTGGCAATCTCTTATTTGGACTTTTAATAGGACATTCACTATACTGCAAGACATTTTTGACAGTTAATAAATCTTTGATCTTAAAAATGCATTTCACCTGCATCAAAATAATACTGTGGTGAAAAAGAATGGAAAATCGCTATGGTTTCTTCATTTTCCTGAGAAGTGTAATTTCTAGATATATTTTTTCTACTCTGTATTTATTCAGCTGTATCAAAAAGTTTATGTATTTCCTGGTAAAGACCTTATGGACTTGTACCCATGCTGCCCTTTTGATATTTGTGTAGTTGCAAAGATCCAAAGAAAAAACTGAAACTGGGTTTTATACATTACCGTTATAGCACTTGCAAACCAATGGAAGAAGTTCAGAAAAAGCATGATTTTCATTATAATTACATTTGGAGAAATGTATTCCTTTTTCTAATTGATCTAGTTTTTTATATCTATTTTATATGTGTGTGTGTGTATATATATATACACACAAACTCTAAAAATGTTCTGCTTATGAAGAAATAATCAAATGTGTTTATTTTCAAAGGTTCTCTGGAAGCAAGTTAAAGAATGAGGTAAGTACTGTAGTCTGTTTCCTTTCACTTCCACTACAATCCAAATATTGTGTGACCTGTGGTCTTCTTCACATTTATTTCTTTGAAAATTATAGCAATATTTTTCATTAAAGATTAGACTTTGCATTAAAGCAAAGGATCAAGCTCTAGCTTAATTTTTTGCATCCATTACTTTTGCAGGAGGGCTTTTTCAGAATCTCATTTGTCTGATTGGAAGCCAAAAGAGGGGTTTTTTAATAAACTGAATTTTATACCTCCTGATCAGGATTGTCTTTTTCTATTTTTTTGCTCTTTGCGACATTTTCCTATGATATATCTTTTTGCTGCTTTTGGTTGCTAGGTGGAACAAGCAGCAGCTTTTAGTCCCTTCTGATCAGCCTTATAGCCTTTCACTGTACTTGTTCTGATCTGAATATCTTTACAGAGAAAAAAAATCATAAAGTATTGTAAATGGCATGTCTCCGAT